>NC_140169.1:97804653-98004354 GCF_963971535.1 Notolepis coatsorum | reverse complement strand
CTCCCTGTCTCTCTCTCTTTCTCCCTGTCACTCTCTCTCTTTCTCCCTGTCTCTCTCTATCTCTCTTTTCCAGTCTATCTCTCTCTCCCAGTCTCTCTCTTTCTCTCTATCTCTAACTCCCAGTTTCTCTCTTTCGTCTGTCTCTCCTGTCTCTGTTATAATCTAGTCTCTCTCCCAGTCTCTCTATCTCTCTGTCTTTGTCTCTCTCTCACACAGCTGGTCCAGTTCGATCTAGACACACACACACACACACACACACACACACACACACACACACACACACACACACACACACACACACACACACAGACACACACACACACAGACACGCACACACACACACACACACACAGACACACACACACACGCACACACAGAGAGTCAGGCAAGGCTGCATGCTGAAATTACATGCATGCATAACCACAGCATACACACTGTGTGTGTGTGTGTGTGTGTGTGTGTGTGTGTGTGTGTGTGTGTGTGTGTGTGTGTGTGTGTGTGTGTGTGTGTGTGTGTGTGTGTGTGTGTGTGTGTGTGTGTGTGTGTGTGTGTGTGTGTGTGTGTGTGTGTGTGTGTGTGTCTAGATCGAACTGGACCAGCTGTGTGAGAGAGAGACAAAGACAGAGAGATAGAGAGACTGGAGAGAGACTAGATTATAACAGAGACAGGAGAGACAGGACGAAAGAGAGAAACTGGGAGTTAGAGATAGAGACACACACACTCACATATAAACAGGAATGCACACATACATACAAACACTAATGCACACACACACACATACAAGCACTAATGCACACACACACACACACACACACAAACACGCAGGCAGCACAGGAACACGCTCACACCATGACTCAATGTCCTAATATGTCCTCTGACCTAGAGACCAACCATTGTTTAACAGAAGCCTTTTACTATGCTCTATAACAACACATTCAGTGTTGATATAGTCTCTATCTATTTGTATGTATGCGTGTGTGGGGGGAAGTCTGTGAGTATGAGACTAGTAATCTAATCCAAGCATTAGAAATAGAAACTGACCTCATTGGCCAATTTACACGAAGCAATTGGAATTGGACCTAATGCATTGCATACCCCCCCCCCTCTCACTCACTCACACACACACACACACACACACACACACACACACGCACGCACGCACACACGTACGCACGCACGCACGCACGCACACACACACACACACACACACACACACACACACACACACACACACACACACACACACACACACACACACTCACAGGCTAGCCCCTATTTTACAAAGAATGGTCTAGGGTCAGGGTCAGAGGTCAGGGGTCACGGTCCTGCTGTGGATACAGGCCTACTGGGAGGAATGATTCACTCTAAAGATGACTCCTCAACTCTATTCCTCTATTCTCTCTCTGTCTCTCTCTCTCTCTCTCTCTCTCATGCACAGCTGTAAGCACAGCAGTCATTTTACCAGAGTGCTAGATAAGATCACAAATGACTTCGGCAGGTGGTCAAAATTAAAAAACTCATTACAGGCCCGAGCGTCAATAGTTAAGATGAATGTTTTACCCAGAATTAACTTCTTCAGCTCGATGTTGCCGTTACCCCCCCCCCCCCCTGTTGGTTACTGGCAAATTACACTCCGCAGCATATACATTTCTTTGGAACAACAAACGGCCACAAATAAAAAGATCCACTGCACAGAGAAATAAATCCGATGGGGGTTTAGCCTTTCCAGACTTCAACTATTACTTTAAAGCGTTCTCTTTAAGACCACTGATCACCTGGTTTGATTCTCAAGCATCGGTATCCTGGAGACCATTAGAGGAGAAAATAGTGGCACCACATAGACTGCAGGATATAGTGTACACCAACTTATCAATTAAGCAATGCAACTTGAGATTTGGCCCTCTTATTACACATGTGATCCGGACATGGCGTGACACACAGAAAAAGTGTACTAACCACCATAAATGGCACAGTCACTCACCCCTATTTAATAACAATTTACTCCTTATTGCACAACAACCTATCAGATATCCTAGATGGGAAAAGAAAGGCATACACACATTGGGGGATATCTTCGATGACCATGGTTTCTGCAGTTATCAAGATATATTTAACAAATTTAACCTCACCAGCTCCACTCATTTTTTCTATCTACAATTAAGAGCAGCTTTGAGGGCTCACGGAGTCCCATTAAATATTCCACTTGAGCACCACAGATTTCACAAATTCTTTTATGACAAGGAGACGTCGAGAGGCTTCGTCTCTGACTTTTATCGTCACTTACTTACGTCCTCATAGGAGGTCCTTCCCCTAGACTCGGTTTGGAGGAAGGATATCCCAAACTTGGAAGTAGATTTTGATTGGGATGCAGTCTGGGCAAACGTTCGGCTGTCATCACGCAACCCAGATCACCAACAGATTAATCTCAATTTTATTCATAGGACTTACCTGACTCCTAGACATTTGCACCTAATGGGTCTCAGACAAGACTCTCGATGCTCCTTGTGTTCAAATGGTGCTCTTGGTACATATATGCATATGTATTGGGAATTCCCTCCTGTTAAGATTTTTTGGGAAAAAGTAACCACTCAATTATCAGAATTTTAATCTCTGACCATACCTACACTGCCTTCTGTATTGTTGTTGAATGATGTTTCTCAGTTATCAACCTCTGTACATGTAAAGAGACTAATTCTGGCCGGTCTTACGGCTGCCAAAAAGTTGATTCAACCGGATAAATTGTGCCGGAAGGTATGCGTTCTTACTAGAGCTGGGCCGTTAACAGCGTTAACGTGCTGCGTTAAAAAGAAATTAATTTTTTTATCTTTATTTACCCAGGGTAGGTTCGCTGAGCACAGATGCTCTTTTTCAGGAACGCCCTGCTTCACATTCACACAGTTCCATTCACACCTGGGAGCTCTCAGTACAACCACAGTTGACACCATTGGCCACTGAGCAACTCCACTGGAGCAGTTGATTTGCATTGGCAGGGTTTGGCCCTGTCTGGCACCCAACGGGAAAAATATTATAGGCACTATAAGTAGACACCGCTACATAAAACAAGCTGGTCTGCCTGAGTGACTGGAGAAGGAGAAATAGAGATTGGACTGATTGAGTCAAGCCATGTCACATAGTTTGAAATGCTTCTTTCTGTTTTGCTCCTGAGAGTGTGCTAGATACTGTACTGTACTGGTAATATTATTTATTTGTGTTAACTTCTGAATAAAACAACTTATTAAACACAAGTACATCTTATTGAACATTATTTTGATATTTAATTACCAATTATCATAGCAAAACAGCTTTTTCAAACAGTCTGAAATGCATTTTGGAAACGGGAGATGGGCTCATGGTGTAATGGGCCATCTGGCCTGAGAAACATTTTTTGTTATTTTAATCTAGATTAATCTAGATTAAATCCAGGATTGCAGATCCACCTCTAGTTTTTATCTCGATGTGATTTATCTAGAGATATCCACTGCACAAATTTTAGGTGTTAATGAAGCCAGTATAGCAGTCTGGGTAGCTGTGGTGGAGAAGATAAAGGGAAGCATATAAACGTGTAATTTTCTGATGTTAAATGAAATAATTGATGTATAGTCCAAGTGGGGGTCCTGAGGGGGGGTGGGGGGGGGAGGGAAGGGGAAGGAAAGAGCGAGGAAGAGCGAGCAAGAGCACATGTATTGTATTTATTATTTTTATGTCTTTTAATCTACATTCATTTTGATTTGATTACTGGACTGTCATTATTGTTATTATTATTTCTTTCATTGTCCTGTGATTTATCATTGATTATTACTGTTACTGTATTGTTTGTCTAGTTTCATGTTAAAAAAGGGAAAATAAAAAACATTTGTTCAAAAAAGAAAGTGAATATCAGGAAGGCAGCAGGACCGGATGGTATCCCCGGCCGCATCCTAAAAGTCTGTGCCGACCAACTGGCCCCGGTATTCAATGACATATTTAACCTGTCCTTAGAACAGGCTGTCATCCCCACCTATCTGAAGAAGTCCACCATTATCCCTGTACCCAAAAAATCCTGGGCTTGAACTATGACCTCTGCCAGTGGGTCTTGGACTTCCTGACGGGCAGACTCCAGGTGGTGAGAGCAGGCAACTGCACCTCCTCATCCATCACTCTCAACATAGGGGCCCCCCAGGGCTGTGTTCTGAGTCCCCTCCTCTACTCCCTGTACACACATGACTGTGTTGCACAGCGGAACAACAACACAATCATCAAATTTGCTGACGACACAGTAGTGGTGGGCCTGATCTCTGCAAATGACGAGAGGGCCTACCTGGAAGAGGTAAAGGTTCTAGCTGGATGGTGTCAAGAGAACAGCCTCTCCCTGAACATCAGCAAAACAAAAGAGATGATTGTGGACTTTAGGAGGTCGGGGGTCAGGGACTACAGCCCCATCAGCATCGACGGGGCACCGGTTGAGAGAGTGAACAGTTTTAAGTACCTCGGAGTCCACATATCTGAGGACTTGACATGGACCACACACATTGACAGTGTTATCAAGAAGGCACGACAACACCTCTACTTCCTTTGATTGATTGATTGATTGATTGAAAAGTTTATTAACAGATTGCAGAATGGGTACAGTACAGTACAGCTCAATACATACAATTGTTAAGGGGATGCAGACCAGAGAAAGACTTTCGTCTTGTTTACATCAGGGTCCCCCATTTTCAATTCATCATAACATATATGACATACATGACATACAGATAGACAGTACTGCTACATCTATACATTTATGACATATCAGATTTGCAAATACAGTACTGTTTGTGATACAAAAAGTGTCCAGAAAAAGAGTGTATATACATTTGACGTAGAAACTGTACATTGGAGGAGGTTGGGTGGGTGGGGTGGGGTTGGGTGGGTGGGTGGGGGCTGTACATTGGAGGTGGGGGGGGGGGGGGGGTGGGTAGGGGGGTTGGGGGACACTGTACACTGTACATTGGAATACTGACAAAGCCATACTTGGTCATTTACTGTACAACTGGGTTAGGACATTTGAAGGGGCCAGTTTTGAATTGCAGTCTCCCGTAGGTGTTCTTTCAGAGTGTTTTTGAAAGTGGGTAGTGATTCACATTCCTTTAAAGCTTTGGGAAGGGCGTTCCACATTGATGTGGCATAATTGCTAAACGTGTTTAGTCCCTTGTTTGAGCCGAATCTGGGTTTAACATGATTTGTGGAGCTCCCTCTGGTGTTGTGATCGTGGTATTCACTGACCTTTGGGAAGTATTTTGACATGTACATGGGTACCTTGGTCGCGTAGTGTATCTTGTAGACCAGGCCCATTGCAAGTTGCTGTACTCTGTCGTCTACTCTAAGCCATCCTAGGTTGTCAAAGTGGGCAGGGGTGAGGTGGGTTCTAGGAGTCAGGTCAAGCAGTAGTCTGACTAGCTTGTTTTGAGATGTTTGTAATTTGTTTTTTAGTGCCTTTGAGGTGCTTTGGTACCATGAGGTGCAAGCATAGTCGTAGTACTCTTGAATGAGTGCTCCTGCCAGAGTCTTCAGGGTATTCTTGTTTACCAGGGAGGAGATCCGGTACAAGAATCGAGTTCGTTGGTTGACTTTTTTTATTACATTGGAATGGATGCCATTTTGTCACAGGAAAGATTAGCCTCTAGGATGGAACCCAGGTAGGTAATTTCATCTTTCCTTGTGACAATATTGTCACCCACTGTAACCGAGAAGCCGTCTGTCTTGCTGAGTTTGTTATTTGAACCGAAGACAATGGACTCTGTTTTGCCCATGTGTAATGATAGTTTGTTGTCGGCGAGCCATATGCAGATTTTGCCTAGTTCCGAGCTGAGGGCTTTTTCAAGCGCCTAAGGAAGTTCCAAGTGAGTCAGAAGATCCTCAAGAACTTCTACTCATGCACAATAGAGAGCATCCTGACTGGCAATATCACCTCCTAGTTTGGGAATAGCACTGCACAAGACCGTAGCAGACTACAGAGAGTGGCCCGTTCAGCCGAACGCATAATTGGAGGTGGGCTTCCCACTCTCCAAGACATTTACAATAAGCGGGGCATGGGTAAGGCTAAGAGAATAATCAAAGACTCCAGCCACCGAAACAACTGCCTCTTTGAACTGCTGCGGTCAGGCAAGCGATACCGGAGTCTCATGGCAAGCACAGAGAAACTCAGAAGGAGCTTCTATCCCCAGGCCATCAGGATGCTCAATGAACAATGAACAATGAACAATAACAAACCATCAACACACCCACAGCACACACATCCACACGCACACACTCACTTTAAATAAACAACACACTGTAGCACCCACTTTACCACTTTAAACACTAACACACTTTATATTTATATTTATTGGTAAGGAAATTTGCACATCAATCTCATTCCTTATCACACCTCATTGCACCTCACCACCACAAAGTGGCACCACAAGCTAAGCTATACCTCACCAATTCTACACTGTACTGTACCTGCACTGTATATAGGTATATTGAACATTTTGTTGTTTACACTTGTTTACATACTTGACTTTCTATTTTATACTTATATTATACTTATTTTATACTATCTTGTTATTATCTAGCACACTCTCAGGAGCCAAACAGAAAGAAGCATTTCATGCAAAGTATTCTGTATTTCTGTATGACACGACTAATAAAGAAACTTGAACTTGAAACTTGAACCCAGGACACCAGGGGGGCCTCCACCTGCATCGCCTCCAACTTCTCACCCAGCAGCCCCTATAAAGCGCCCCTACAAATTTTATATAGTTAGTTATTAGTTAGATCATACTGTTTGCAAATATTATGCAATAACCATAATGCCTGCTAGCACAACATTAGCTTTCTGAAAAAATATGCATGCTTGTTGCTTGGCAACCATTCTGCTAAATGTTCAAAATAACTACATTGCTTGACAAAAGAAGATTTTTGGTATCAATAAATTTGTGTATTTTTGGTTGCTCACTTCAGGCATTATTATTTACTAATAGTTTTATTAGTATTTTTATTAGCATTCTTTTTTTCACCATTTTGCTCAAACATTTTCAGAGATTGAGTGGCTGGACAGGACTGGGTTGATGCATGCCCACTGCCCAGGGGATTGAACTGGGAATCCCTGTTCAACATGAGGTTAACTATCGTAACTGATCGTCCTCGCTATTTTCCTTTATCTGTAATTTTGTCTCCCCAGTTAAGTAGCTTGATTAATAAACTTAGTGGAAGTGACAATAATCAAATAATCTAGATTAAATCATTGATTTATTTGTCTGATTTTCTATCGACCATCTTGAGCCTCTCTTGGTCCATATGTAGTGGAGAAGGAACTGAGATCACTAAAAAAACATAAATAAATTGTCACTGAATCTAAGCAAAACAAACTATATAATTTTTGGAAATCGAAAACAAATAATCTGGATTAATGATTGATGATGTTGAAATTGAACGTGTGTATGAAAATAACTTTTTGGGAGTGAAAATTGACGAGAAACTAAACTGGAAATCACATATAAAAATCGTAAAAAGAAAAAAAGCACTCACTTCCAAGTTGCATTCAGGAGTTGTTCCAAACTAGAGAGCGCTGGTATAGATTTAGGGGAACTTGTGTATTCAGTATCGCAAAGGCAAGGACAAATATAAAGTCGATGTGTGTTGGTGCGGCTGGGTAGCACAGGACTAAGCGCCTGCCTACCACCGCAGAGACACTGGTATCGAATCCAGCTGTCAGCGGTACCTCCGGCTTGGTCGGTCGTCCATACTAACCAATTGGCAGTGTTAGCGGGTGGGAAGCCGGCGGGGTGTGTATCCTGATCGTTGTAAACAGCGACTCCTACAGGTCAGTCGGGGCGCCTGCACAGCGAGGGAGGGAACTGGGGGAAGTAGTGTGAGCCTCCCACGCGTTACGTTCCCCCAGTGAGAGTCCTCGCTGTCAGGTGAAAAGAAGCGGCTGACTCCACATGTATCGGAGGGGACATGTGATAGTATCTATCAACCCTCCCTAGACCGGCAACGACCAGGAAGGGGAGGGTGGAATTGGCATAACGACTAAATTGGGATGGGAGAAAAATACAGAAAAAGGAGGAGAAAAAGTAGATAAAAAAAAGTTGATGTGTGTTGGAATAACTTTGCCAAAGAAGTAAAAATGTGTAGTTCGCTACATACTTTAGAAATTACTCAAATATAAGGTGATACATAAATATAAAACCTTATTATTATCCTAATGATATTTTATCTATAACATAACTTTTTTTTTATCCACTTTTTCTCCCCATTTTCAATTTTTCTCCCATCCCAATTTTGTATTTATCCAATTCTTCCCTCCCCTGTCTTGAACGTTGCTAGACTATGCCTCCCACAGGTCGGTTGTAGTGAGGACAGAAGCCTTGCATCACATGTCCCCTCCGATACACGAGGAGGCAGCCTGTCGCATCTTTTCACCGCAGCAGCTCGAACTCTCAGTGGCGAGGAGTAACGGGTGGGAGCAGGGGTGTAGCTCCAGTTTCTGGGCCCCATGAAAGAATGTATTTGTAGGCCCCCCGTGAATGCGAGCGCGCGTTAGCGCGTGAGCGGAAATTTTTTATTGGCCATTTTTGTATTGATGAACGCATAATATGGTTTTTACCTATACATTCGGATCAGCAGTTCAGCACCTGCACTGTTGGTGGGTGAGCCTAGTAAAGGATGTCGCATTGCGTTCATCTTCAATGAATGGACCAATGCAATAGTCTACCAAAGCCCCCCCTCTCTCTCTATATATCTCACACACACACACACACACACACACACACACACACACACACACACACACACACACACACACACACACACACACACACACACACACACACACACACACACTTCAGAAACAAACATAGTATCAATGAGAGCATCAATAATACACCTGAGTGATGTCTAGAAAAAAGAATAAAAAATAAATTGGGCCCCCCCCCCCAGTGCTGGGCCCTTGGAATCATCCTAAGCTACCCCCCCCCAGCTACGCCCCTGCGTGGGAGGCTCACGCTGCCGCCGCTACTTCCTGCTTCCATCGCACCGCCGTCACCAAACCGACCTGTAGGAGTCGCTGGTCCACAACGTCAAATCCCCACCCACCGGCTTTCCCACCCTCTAACACTTGCCAATTGTGTTAGTATGAACGACCGGCCAGCCGGTAGCAACGCCGAGAGCTGGGCTCGAACCCAGCGTCTCCTGCGTTAGTGGCGAGCGCCTTGCCCACTGCGCCAATCAGCCGCCCTATCTATAACATAACTGTATTCAAATAGTGACAAAGGGGAAAAAAAGAAAAAGAAAAAGGGATATATATAAATGTAGCATCCTGAATATTCTGCTAAGTATTCAGAAGTGCTGACTAACTTGTTACTTCCCCTGTGTGTGTACAGTGTGATAAACAGTGTTCCTTTTGATATCTCGCCCGGACTACTAATGATGCGAGGTGCTCTTCTTTCTCCCGCTTCGATATGGATCATTAACATGACATTGAAGCATCTTTCTCCTTGCCTTGAGTTGTCCTATAGTGGGACCAGTTGCGGTCGCCAGCAGGGGGCAGAGGTGGCAGGTGGAGCGGAGGAGAGAGGAGCAGCGAGTGAGAGATGATTACCTGGAGGGCGGAACAGAAGGAAGTCCTCTTCGGCAGTGAACTCGGACGTGAGCGGTCGTGAACGGGCGTGTGCTCTGGACGAGCCCCGTTTGAAGAGTCCCGTTGAAGAGCCCCGTTGGAGAGCAACGGGTGATAGAGAGTACTTGCTAGATAACGTGTTATCCTAGAAGTACAAGCGATAGTGAAGTGTGTGAGTAAGCGATACAGAAAGAAGAACCAACGTCCATAGATAACGTGTTATCCCAGAAGTGTGAGCGGTGTATTAGCATGCTGCTAACGGCTATAGTGACTCAAGTATATCACCAGGCGAGCGTCGCTGAAGACCGGTGGTGCATACAGCCACGTTGCGTTAGTAGTACAGACGATAGCAGGAGGGTTCACTAAGACCCACAGTTTAGCTGTGTTTAAGGTAGCCAAACAGTTTAGAGCCCGCCAGCCCAGACAGCAGCCCGCAGTGGACATCTCATCAACGCAGCAGAGGACACCTCTTCCTCCAGCAGAGGTCGCCACAACACAGCACGCTCCTCCAGTTACACCACTGCCCATGCTGTCTACCCCAGCCCGCTGGCTGTGCTCGCGGGATCGCCCGACGCCATCTTGTCACCCGGACGAGGGGTGGTGAGAGTGGATCCGCCATCTTGGTTAAGTACAGCGGTACTCCGTGTGCCCAAAACAGTATCCATTCGAGCGAATGCTAACGACCAGTGTCTAGGGGTACCCCAACCATTATAAGCCGGCTTTAGTGTAGGTTTTATTTGGTAAAGTGGGCCCACATGTAAATTATTTCTTTTGTATTGTGATAACTGTGACGTTCTTGAATTCCCATTGAACTCCTTACCATGTGCCTGGGTCTTCCCCTAATCCAGTGTTTCTCAAAGTGGGGGGCGCGCCCCCCAGGGGGGGCGCAGAGGCATGACAGGGGGGGCCTTGAGATTTATTAAAAAAATTATTCAGAAAATTATCACTAAAGTGCTATCTGTTGCAGCTGCACTGTTCTCCATGAAAATACCATTTCTCAAAATCTGAAAATCATTATTTAATAAAACACAGAAAAGGATCACCAAGTTACTCTGGATAAAAAAAACCTTTACAGACAACATTGAGACAAAGCTTCCTGACACATCTCCATCCAAACTCTTGGAAGAACTCTTTGAAATCTCATCTGATACCACCTAGAGAGCTAGTTTCAGAGTGTGGTGCTGAGTACCAAGTATCTCATCTCATGGCCCACCAAGTATCTCATGATGCAGCAGTTAAGGTGTTGATACCATTCAGCACCACATACAGTATCTGTGTGAAGCTGGCTTTTCATCCATGACAGCTCTGAAAACAAAATATAGGGCCAATTTGAAAGGTCACGATATTGGTGTTATTTCAATAAATTTAAACATGGCCCATTTCATGACTATTTTGTTGGGGCGAGGGGGGGGGGCCCAAAGTATTTTGGTCCGCCAAAGGGGGGCCTGACAGAAAAAGTTTGAGAAGCACTGCCCTAATCCAAGCGGGGTTTTGTAATAATGTATTGAGCACTAGGTGCCTATGTTGGGAATAGCGTTCCCCTATAATACAAGTGAGAGCACCCAGAAAGCACAGAACAGAAAGACTCAGAAGGAGCTTCTATCCCCAGGCCATCAGGCTGCTAAACGAGAAAAAATCGCTAAACGAACAATAATCACTATGCAACAACCATCAAATGCACACAGCACACACACCCACACGCACACACTCACTCAAACAAACAACACACTGCAGCACCCACTCTCCACACTTTAGATCACACAAACACACTTACACTTTATATTTAAGCATTACATCACACGCAGGAGTGGTTTGTGACCAATAAACCATGCCTAGGGGTGGTTGTTAGGCCCGAGGCGCAGCCGAGGGTCGTTAGACCCCCCTAGGCATGGTTTATTGGTCACAAATCACGACTGCACGTGGTGTAAAGCTTTTATACAACTGCCAGATTCATCCAACCTTATTTCTATACAATAAACACACATTAATCGAAGATTTATTGAAAAAACCATCCGCCAGAAAAAGTAGTTCCCACAACTCCATGTGGAAGCAGCTTGAAGTGCATCCAACCAAACTAACACATCCAACTGTGTATTATTGGAATGATTGAGAGAAGTTGCCTCATGTGGAAGCAGCTTGAAGTGCATCCAACCAACTAACACATCCAACTGTGTATTATTGGAATGATTGATTGAAAATTTATTAAAACGTTTTCTTTGCCCTATAGGAAAAAAACGTTTTCTTCGCCCTATTTTTTTATTTATTTCTTTTAGCCTAAACTTAACCAGTTGGAAACCAGGGGTACAGTAATAAAATTAGCAATCAACCAATCAATCAATTCAATAGACCATGCTCACTTAAAACAGCGCTGCTTCTCTCTCAGTCTGACTCCCCTGCTGTTGCAGACAGGAGTGTGTGTGTGTGTGTGTGCGTGTGTGTGTGTGTGTGTGTGTGTGTCACAGTGTGTGTGTGCGTGTGTGTATGTGTGTGTGTGTGTGTGTGTGTGTGTGTGTGTGTGTGTGTGTGTGTATGTGTGTGTGTGTGTTTGTGGGTACGCCAGCGTCGGACAGTGTGAGAGAGAACGCTGCAAGAAAGTAGGAAGGAAGAAATTTAAATCAATCAATTAATCTATCAATCAATCCGCGATTTTTCTTTTGTTCTAGATTGAGTCAAGACCCATCAATTACATCATCCAACATTGTTTAAAATACTAACACGTTCCCCTTGACAGAATCGCTTTATATTTAGTCGTTATGACGCTATCAACATATCCATTTGTTAAAGATTATTGTCCGCCATCTTGTTTTTTCCGACGGAGTGATCCGGCGGAGTGATGTGATTCGGTGGTGGGCGGGTCCTGGGACCAGGAGCGTGGATTATGAAGGATACATACGTGTAAATGGACTGTTTCAGCCAATCAGAATAGAGAAATTTGCATGCCGTTGTATAATTATTGATAAAGGATTTGCACTACAACTCGTACACCTACTGTGAATTGTACCTAAACTGCACCTCGTCCATTTGTGCCTTGCACTATATAGTATAGTATTGTATATTAGTACACTGCACAGTATTGTATGTTGTATGGTAACTACGTCTACGAACATTGTACATATGTCTAAACTGAACACTGTGACCTCTTTTTTACTTCTAAATTTTACTATGTTTTTATTTCATACTTATCTTGTCATGCACAGTCTCTGGAGCGCAACAGTAAGAAGCATTTTGTACAAAAGTATTCTGTACTTCTGTATGACAACTATTAAAGAAACTTGAAACTTGCCTAATGTGAATACATGCCATATGAACCACATAAAGTATAAATTGTAACTTGCTAATTGACCAGGCTTACATAAAGGAGAAGTAAATGGGAGCACGGTGTGAGTGTCTATTTCTGATCATATGCTAACCTTGTTGACCGGGTAAATACATATGACTGTTGTATATTTATTTAACCCTTCCACCCCATTCGCAGCATATCATTAAGGGTCTATACAGGTGTTCAAGGAAGGGTACTGCTTTGAGGGAAGCCCAATATCTTTATTGAACTAACAGCCACCGGGTGTGGGAGGGCTAACGGAGGTACTGGGGGAAGTGAGAGTGTGTGGGGAGCTACTGCTGACCGCCCTGGAAGGCGAGGAAGACCAGAGTACCACCCCCCAGGTTAGTAAATCCTGGGCCCCATCCGCTCCTGCTGCCCGCCCTCCAGAACGCCGTTCCGGGCCCAAAGACGGGGGTGCAGATAGATTGAACTCTACTGTATCCTGCTACCAGGTGGCTGTGTATAACTACTCCCATAAGCAGGGATAATCCACCCTTCTACATTTGGCGTCACAAACAGGATCAACATCCTACTCCACTTCCTTGACGTCGACCAGTAGAGAGACCATGACGTCCGAAGAAGGGACCCGCGCCGCGCAGGAGATGGCGGCGAAGTTCGAGGAGCTGCAGGAGAAGTGTCGGACGCAGGCGACACTCCTGAAGCAGCAGGCCGAAACAGTGAAGGAGTTGACCGAGCAGGCACTCCAAGAGAAGCGTTACTCGCAGGCGGCTCTGCGGGAGCAACGAGACGGCCAAGACGCCGCCACCGAAGTGAAGAAGGAGGGGGATGAGACCATGGAGGAATTGACCGCACAGGTGAAGGCCCTGGCGGACAAAGCCCACTGGCAAGCAGGCCTCCTGGACCGACAGGCGCTGGCCCTGGAAAGGACCCAAGCCGCCCTCGACAGGGAGGGCCGTGAATCCCGCCCGCCCCCCTCGCAGACCGTGTATGTCCAGCGGGACCGAAAATGCAGCGAGGTTGGAGGGGGAAAAGAGAGAGGGGAGTCGTCGGTGGAGGACTGGATCCGGGAAATGAAGGCGCATTTCCGAATCAGCAGAGTGCCCGGCGACGAACAGGCGGAGTTCGTACAGCAGCACTTAAAGGGCGAGGCTAGGCGGACGGTGCGCTTCGTCCTGGAAGGAACCGCCCCAGAGCCAGACGCCCTGTTTCGCTTGCTGCAGGAGACGTACGGAGACAAGACCCCAGTCAGTATCCGCCTGGGAGAGTTCCTCGACCGCCGGCAGTCAGACGGTGAGACCGTGCGAGAGTTCGCGTACGACCTACAGGAGCGGATGCGGCGCATTCAGGGCAGAGACCCCGGACAGGTCACCGATCCTGCCGCCCGGCTGCAGGAGCAGTTCGTGCTCGGCCTGAGGGACGAGATGCTGAGACGGGAGATGAGGAGGCACGTGAGGGAGGACGGGGGACGGACGTTTATCGACCTGATGATGGCGGCAATAAACTGGTCCGAGGAAGAGATGGTCCTGCCCCCCACGAAGGGTCCCGCCCGGGGCCTGATCCACGCCGCCGCCGCGGAGGGACGCAAAACCCCTCCTATCGCAGACACACTCCAAGAGTCGATCCGACAGCTGTTCGCAGGCCAAGAGCGGTTGGGCGTGCGCCAGGAACAGCTCTTCCAGGCATTGCAACAGGAGCGAGACGCGCCCTAGAGAGGTGCCGGACGGCGACACAGGGGAGACGTGTCCGCGGCCCCGCGTGGAATGCCCCGGCGAGACGAGGACGGGCGATTGATATGCTACACCTGCCAACAGCCGGGCCATATCGCCAGAGATTGCCCCTGCCTCGCCGGTGGACCACACCCCCGCCCCTTCCCCCGCTCCCCAAGCGCCGGGCCCGTCGGGATTCCGACCTGGACCACGAAGGGCGATCGACGCCGTTGCGACGAGCGCCGTCGACCCAGTCGCTGAGAGCCCAGAGGAGCAGAAGGTACACGGGGAATGCTTCACCCTAGATGTACAAATAGATGGGGTGCACACCCGCTGCCTAGTCGACACTGGAGCCGAGGTGACGACTGTGTCAGAAAGCCACTTCAAGCAAAACTTCCCAAAACAACAGCTGACCTCCGCCAACTGGATCACCCTCACGGCCGCCAACGGTTTGGAGATCCCCGTGGTGGGGTGCTTGTACGCGGAGGTGAAGTGCTTGGAGATGACGTTCGCAGAGAAGTGCATATTCATCGTGAAAGACGACCCCCTCCGAGGACTCACGAGAGACGCCGTCCAGGGGCTTCTCGGGATGAATGTGCTTGGCGGAGTGGACGGTCTCTTCAACGGGATCAAGGGGATGCGTCCTACCCGTAGTCTTCGCCCCAACTCCGGGACTGTCGCCCTTAGCCACGTTGTCGTGGTCCAGTACAAACCCGGCCGGTTCAGCCGGAAGGCCGACGCCCTGTCGTGCATGCCGAGGAGGCAAGAACCGGAGGATGAGGACACCGAGAAGAGCTTCTTAACGATCACGGCCCCCATACCGTACTCGCCAGTCGTCACAGGACAGATTGTGACCCAGAAGAGGAACAGTGGGTACGGCTGGGCGGAGTTGCGGCGGCTTCAGGCGGACGACCCCGAGCTGGAACCTGTGTGGCGGGCGGTGACCCGGGGGATCCAGCCCTCTAAGACCCTGTTCGATCGGCAACGGGAGCGGAGAGAGGAAAGCAGAGAGCTCGGAGGCGGTAGCGAGGCCGCCGAAACGCCACAACCACGCAGACCGCTGAAGACGCGGAGAGCCCGTCCAGCCCGGCAGCCGAAGTTTTCGCGGCGGATAAGAAGGTCATCGCAACCAAGATCTTGGGGACAGTCAGATGGTTCAACGTAAGAAACAGATATGGTTTCATCCACAGGAATGACACGAAAGAGGACGTGTTTGTACACCAGACGGCCATAAGGAAGAACAACCCAAGGAGATACCTTCGCGGTGTGGGGTATGGAGAAACTGTGGAGTTTGATGTGGTTGAAGGGGAGAAGGGAGCGGAGGCGGCCAACGTCACCGGCCCAGCAGGCGTTCCCGTCCAGGAGAGCAAGTATGCCGCTGACCGGAACCGCTACAGGTGCTATCCTCGCAGGATGGGCCCACCCCGCGATGGAGAATACCCTGAGGACTACCAGAGAGGTCCAGACCAGGGCAGCGGCAAACCAAGGAGAGGGCCTGAAAAGAGAGAGCCCGAAAGGAGAGAGCCTGAAAAGAGAGAGCCCGACAGGAGAGAGCCTGAGAGGAGAGACCACGACCGGGACCGGCCGAGGATCCGTGACCGAGACAGAGAGCGGGAGCGCGACAGGTCCCGGAGTAGAGACAGAGACCGTGGGAAAGACAAACCAAGGAGACAGAACTACCACAGAGGCTTCCAACCAAGGGGTTCACCCCGTCCCAGACTGGTGCAAGATGGAGAGGAGAACAAGGAGAACAGGTCAGAAGGAGGTCAAGGAGGTGAGGGCGGCCCGGACCAGGGGCCTCGTCAGCGCCGCTACCGCCGCAACTTCAACTACCGCCGCAGACGGCCACCGGCCGGCGGCAAGCCGGACCCAGAGGGCGGCGATGGCAACGTCAAGGGGACGTCAGTGTTCACGGTTCGGCCCGAAGGAGGGGGCCCCCGAAAGGACTGTGCATAGAGATCAGAGCAAGATCTGCTCCTTCCCGGCCTCCGACCCGGAAGAGCGGACGAGGGCTCCCCGGAGGATCCCGATGAGATCGAGGAGCTCATCCGAATCAGACGTGGGGGGTGCCTTCGTTTACCCTCGAGAACCGCACCCTAGGGCGTGTAACCCACCCAGGGCCCCGCGGGTCGTCGCTGAAGCAGCGCCGGATGGGGGAGGAGAGGTAGAGTCGGTCCCCTCAGGAGAGGACGGCGAGGACGGCGAAGACGGCGGAGACAGGGGCAAGGAGGGCGCCGCTGGCAGCCCATCAGAGGCCTCGGAGGGCGAAGCCGTGGCCGATGACCGGCCGGCAGGGACGGACGAATCTGACACGGAGTCAGACGCGAGGGGGGTCGAGCGAACCTGGCCCCAGAGGAGCACAAGAGGTCGGCTACCCGCTCGGTATCGCCAGGACTATGTGCTAAAAAGTGTGTTTGTGGAACAATGTGTACAATTGATGAAACAATGTGTGAAACTGTTGGTCTAAGGACCGTTTTCATGTGATTAAACTGGTTTCATTGAGGTAACTTGCAGAGGACTTGGCAAGTTTAAAGTGGGGGGAAATGTAGCATCCTGAATATTCTGCTAAGTATTCAGAAGTGCTGACTAACTTGTTACTTCCCCTGTGTGTATAAAGTGTGATAAACAGTGTTCCTTTTGATATCTCGCCCGGACTACTAATGATGCGAGGTGCTCTTCTTTCTCCGGCTTCGATATGGATCATTAACATGACATTGAAGCATCTTTCTCCTTGCCTTGAGTTGTCCTATAGTGGGACCAGTTGCGGTCGCCAGCAGGGGGCAGTGGTGGCAGGTGGAGCGGAGGAGAGAGGAGCAGCGAGTGAGAGATGATTACCTGGAGGGCGGAACAGAAGGAAGTCCTCTTCGGCAGTGAACTCGGACGTGAGCGGTCGTGAACGGGCGTGTGCTCTGGACGAGCCCCTTTTGAAGAGTCCCATTGAAGAGCCCCGTTGGAGAGCAACGGGTGATAGAGAGTACTTGCTAGATAACGTGTTATCCTAGAAGTACAAGCGATAGTGAAGTGTGTGAGTAAGCGATACAGAAAGAAAAACCAACGTCCATAGATAACGTGTTATCCCAGAAGTGTGAGCGGTGTATTAGCATGCTGCTAACGGCTATAGTGACTCAAGTATATCACCAGGCGAGCGTCGCTGAAGACCGGTGGTGCATACAGCCACGTTGCGTTAGTAGTACAGACGATAGCAGGAGGGTTCACTAAGACCCACAGTTTAGCTGTGTTTAAGGTAGCCAAACAGTTTAGAGCGCACCAGCCCAGACAGCAGCTCGCAGTGGACGTCTCATCAACGCAGCAGAGGACACCTCTTCCTCCAGCAGAGGTCGCCACAACACAGCACGCTCCTCCAGTTACACCACTGCCCATGCTGTCTACCCCAGCCCGCTGGCTGTGCTCGCAGGATCGCCCGACGCCATCTTGTCACCCGGACGAGGGGTGGTGAGAGTGGATCCGCCATCTTGGTTAAGTACAGCGGTACTCCGTGTGCCCAAAACAGTATCCATTCGAGCGAACGCTAACGACCAGTGTCTAGGGGTACCCCAACCATTATAAGCCGGCTTTAGTGTAGGTTTTATTTGGTAACGTGGGCCCACATGTAAATAATTTCTTTTGTATTGTGATAACTGTGACGTTCTTGAATTCCCATTGAACTCCTTACCATGTGCCTGGGTCTTCCCCTAATCCAAGCGGGGTTTTGTAATAATGTATTGAGCACTAGGTGCCTATGTTGGGAATAGCGTTCCCCTATAATACAAGTGAGAGCACTCGGTGCCTAATGTGAATACATGCCATATGAACCACATAAAGTATAAATTGTAACTTGCTAATTGACCAGGCTTACATAAAGGAGAAGTAAATGGGAGCACGGTGTGAGTGTCTATTTCTGATCATATGCTAACCTTGTTGACCGGGTAAATACATATGACTGTTGTATATTTATTTAACCCTTCCACCCCATTCGCAGCATATCATTAAGGGTCTATACAGGTGGTCAAGGAAGGGTACTGCTTTGAGGGAAGCCCAATATCTTTATTGAACTAACAGCCACCGGGTGTGGGAGGGCTAACGGAGGTACTGGGGGAAGTGAGAGTGTGTGGGGAGCTACTGCTGACCGCCCTGGAAGGCGAGGAAGACCAGAGTACCACCCCCCAGGTTAGTAAATCCTGGGCCCCATCCGCTCCTGCTGCCCGCCCTCCAGAACGATGTTCCGGGCCCAAAGACGGGGGTGCAGATAGATTGAACTCTACTGTATCCTGCTACCAGGTGGCTGTGTATAACTACTCCCATAAGCAGGGATAATCCACCCTTCTACATAAAGATAAACATAAATAAATGTGTATACGTTTTGTACATAAAACTATGAAACCTTTGTAACCTTTGCTAAATAATGTAATGTAAAAAGGGTAGGCAATTATAAGCCTCGGCTTCAGCTTACACCTTATCGGTCATTTTTTTTTCTTTTTTTTTAAAAATGTTCTACTACTATGCTTTGTAAAAGAAGACCGAAATAAAAGCATTTATTCATTCATACATTCATATATGGGCATATGTGTGTGTTGTGAAGGGCCAGATTAAACCGAATATATATATTTATTTATATATATATATTTAATTGTATTTGTATATTCTCTAATATTCCCTGATATCCCTTGTATATTCCTTGTACAATATGCATTGAATATCCATTCTAGCCTACTGAACATCCCATAATAGTCTCCATTCTACTATTGGTCGAGACCTTGGTGCCAGGCTGCCATACCCCTCAGACCCAGTTCAAACGTACCGCTCCACATGTACGAACAAGTCCTAGTTCCGCGTAGGAATCTGGCTACCGCACCACTAATGGGACTATTTGTTCATAGTGCGTATATATACTGCGCTACTAAAGTAGGACTTCCTTTTCAGTCCAGTTTCTTACCCTCCAATAGAGTCACAGACGTAAAGCCTCCCCGCAACGCCACGTGTGGGAGTAAGGCCAAGTTCGCCTACCATCGGTATTGAGACATCGTGTATATTAATATTTGAATAGTCATATTTGGCACTATATCGTTGAGTTGGACGTAGTCTATTAAGCTAATAATAGTCTGTTAATATATAGTGCTTCGTGCGGTGAGAATACTACCGTAGTCAGTACCCCATCGTTTCGGGCAGAGAACTGGCTGCTTACCCAGGGTGGTTGACCCCACGTGAAGCTGCACCCGAGGAGCCCCAGAGCCGACGAGCGAGTGGACCTGTATACCGGATTATTCTACCGACGACAGCCCGCCTTCCCAGGCACGGATTATGCTTTGTATACTTTGATTATTCCATGGATAAAGACCCCCGACACTGGCGTGTGTTGGAACCCCCCCCCCTGGAGAGGACGCAAGGTGAGGAGACGCTCTGCAAGACGAGGTCGCTTCACGTCTCTCCCCCGTGGACCGGAGAGAGCCGGCCCACAAAGAGTCCACCTGCTTTCATCTGTGGTCCAAGGATCGCCGGCGCATTGAACGGCACTACAGTGGGTTCACCTGGGATACCCTTGGCCGGATGAGGCAGTCGGATTCTACCCCCCCCCCCCTTCCTACTCCTGTCGGCTTACAAGCGACCGGATTAACCCCCTCTAGTGTATCCAGTATATAATCATTAAAGTATCATTGCTGTTATTCCTTAAACTATTCCAGGTCGTATATGTACCACCTGCGCCTTCAGAGATTGGACATTCTCTATTGATATACCGACGAATACTCTTGCCATAAAAGTGCATACTATTTCCATTCATAAATGTGATTGATTTGATTAAGTGCTTGCTCTACACACCATCGCTGTGTAGAAATAAAGACCTATTTCTAATTCGTACATTTGTGTTGGATCCGTTTCATCTACGTGACAGTGTTCATCATAATATATTTATGCCGTGTACTGGGTGGCCGAATATTAAGTACAAAGGTAGTGGTAGTAAGTATCATATCTAGTAATACAGTCAGGGAATTGTACCCCTCAGTTACAATTGGTCCTTCGAGCCGGATGGTAATTAGTGTAATATTAATATAGTGTTATTAATATTGAAATGGCCTATGATGAACACTCCACGAAACGATCCTCCTAACCAACGCCCGCAGCGCGAACGACGGCTCCCTCAGTACTTAGAGGCCTACGCTGTCAGTCAACAACCTAGTCTTCTACTAACAGTAAACGCGGTAAAACTAGAAAGTAAAAGTATGTCTAACCCCAACGCCCAGACTACCCCGACCATAGAGCCCCCTACGGGCTCTAATGTAACTGACCAAGTTCACGGTGGGGACCAGTGGGAACCAGACATGACTTCACACCCCGCCAGTACTGAAGAAGTAGTCCCCGATGAGTCCCGGGAGGAATACAACGCTACCGAGAGAGAACTCGGCACGGAAGAAGACGGGGAGAGCACCGTGGAGATAGAGCTCCAAGGCTCCGCAAGGAGTACCCCGAGGGAAGGCTCCCCTATACAACCGCCTTCTCCCAGCGAGGCAGAGAGGACCCTACAGCAGGCCTTCCTCATCAGCCTGAACGCCGCTGCTGAACGCGACCGACTGCAGATCCAGCAGCGAAGCGAACACGAGCAGATACGTCTAGAAATAAGACGCATTCAGATGGAAGAGAATGTGGCCCGAGAACGAGCCGGTGCTCAACGGGACCCAGCGCGCGACAGACAGCAGTCGCAACTAATAGAACAGCTGATCAGACGGACAACACCCTCTCCCTCCGCCAGAGGCTCCAGGAACTCGTCTAGACACACCTCCAGGGCGGCATCCCCTAGCCGAGTAAACAACCCTGAACTTGACCAACAGACGAGGTCTATACCCCCCACAGACCACCTCCCCCCACCGGTCCAAGCGAGACAACCGGGAAGGAGCAGCATATCCTGTGGAGAGGCTAAACCAGAGACTACAAGCACTGGATGACCTAACTGAAGACGAAGAGGAAGAGGAGGAGAACCACGCCCGACGACAGCACAGTACTCTACCGGACCAGGAGGTCTGGTACAGCCCAGGCTATACTCCCGCGGAGCTGCGCTACAGACCCCCGACTCTATACACGGGTGAGCACGACGCACGACCCGCACCGAGGAACAGCACCTGGACAAGCGGGCCATGGTACACTGCCGGTACCAGCCCATACCAAGGAGCGGGAGGAGACTCGCCTAGGAGGCCTCTCCCCCAACGCTCGCCGATGTATCCACAGTCAGCGTCATACATTGGCACGCCTATGGTACCCGACTTCACCCAAGAGAACCGGGCCCAGTATACGGAGCTCCGCATGTGTCTGGAGACCATGTTGGTGGATGTATTGGATGAACGCCACAAATACGCCATCCTACTGAAGCACTTAAAGGTGCCCCGCGCACATAATATAGCGCTCGCCTACGCGACTTCCACCACCCCATACACAGCAGCGCTGGTAGCATTGGACCAGAGGTATGGGCGCATATGGGATTACGTGATCCAGGAGATCCGACACATCGACCGCTTACCCCCAGCAATAGACAATCGAGCACTGGACGACCTGTCCATCAGAGTGCAGTCCCTGGTAGGGATGTTGGGAGCGCAAAGAGAGAAGGGGAGGCATGAACTTTACGCCAACTCAAATGTGGAAAGGATTCTGGAGAAGCTGCCGCCCGCTCGTCAGGAGCGCTTTAGGCGGCAGAGGGACCACAGAGACCCGAATGGCCCCGAACCGAACCTCCTCGATCTAGCAGACTTCCTGGCGAGAGAAGTCAGCAGCCTACGGCTAGATACATTCGGACGGAGCACCCCTGGCTCCAGAGAAGGAACCAGACGACTAAATGATGGAAGAAGATCGGTGACCGTGATGCACCAATCGGAGTCAGTACCGAGCAGCAGGAGCCACAGTACCCCCTCCAGAACGGAGAAGTGGAAGATAGTGTGCCCCTACTGTGAGAAAGAACACTGGCTAGCGCAATGTGACTCCTTCCCCAAGCTGAACGCGGAGGAAGCAAGTCAATGGATAAAGTCCAACAAGCGCTGCTTTCGCTGTGCGCGCTCACACATGGCAGCCGAATGCCGCTTAAAGAAAAGGTGCACCAAGTGCGATGGAGCCCATCTGGACATACTTCACGACAGTAACAGACGGCGCCCTTCACCCGCACCATCCAGCCGCAAAGCGAGCGTCATGTACATCGATCCCGCCAGCAGCAGTGGAGCCCGAGTACTCCTAAAAGTAGTGCGTGTGACACTAAGCTACCAGAATAAAGTCCTGGACACTTACGCCGTCCTCGATGACGGGTCAGAGAAGACCCTGCTGCTCGCCTCCGCTGCGGCCCAGCTAGGGCTGCGGGGAAGCGAAACCCAAATGACAATTCGGACAATAAGACGAGATTTGAAGACGATAAAGGGCGAGAATGTCTCATTCTCTATCGCAGCAAGCGGCCAGCCTGAGCGACGATACCAGATTGCAGACGCTTTCACCAGCCAAGAAATAGGACTGTCGCGGTACACATACCCCGTCGCCAAGCTGATGGAGAAATATGTACATCTGCGCAAGTTACCGATCCCGCTCATAGACAATGCTATGCCGACCCTGTTGATAGGCTCCGACCATGCAGACCTCATTGTCCCGATAGACCGGGTTCATACCGGACCCCGAGGCTGTCCTGCAGCAGTCGAGACCCGTTTGGGATGGACTCTCCAAGGCCCGCTCGCCAAATCTCTCAACCGAAGTACAGCCACTAGATGTCTCCACTCCCGAGTCACAGAGGGAGAAACCGCACTCCTGCAACACGTAGAGCGGCTATGGACCTTGGAACAAATGCCCTTTAAGAACGGAAAGAAAGACATTCGCTCTAAAGATGACATTTACGCCATTCACCTCCTCGAGACAGGGACCAAGAGAGTCCCGGTCAACGGCGTGTTGAGATACGCCACGCCACTCCTGCGGCGAGAAGGAATGCCTACTTTCCACGCCAAGACAGACGCCACAGAACGGTACCTGCTGAACACGGAGCGGCGCTTAGCCAAGAACCCCGCCCAAGAGGGTGTTTACCGCGCTGAGATTGAGAAGCTCATCACAGCGGGACACGTCACAAAGATGGACATTAAAGAGGCTGACCAGACCACTGAATCGTGGTACGTGCCTCACCACAAGGTCCATCACAACGGTAAAGACCGCATAGTATTTAACTGCAGCTACCAGATCGGATCCCAAAATCTGAATAAAGAGTTACTGCCCGGTCCCACACTCGGCCCCTCCCTACTCGGCGTTCTACTCCGCTTCCGCCAGGAAAGGGTGGCCATCAGCGGGGACATTAAAGGAATGTTCCTGCAGGTGAGATTAGTAGAGGCGGACAAGCCCCTGTTACGGTTCCTATGGAGAGAGAAGCCAGGAGATGAGCACCCAGCCATCTACCAATGGGAAGTCCTCCCCTTCGGAACGACGTGCAGCCCCTGCTGTGCTACATTTGCACTACAGAAACATGTAGCAGAGGACCCAGCAGCGGACGAAGAGGTCCGACACAGTGTAAAGAACAGCTTCTACGTAGACAACTGTCTACAAAGCCTTTCAACCCAGGAAGAAGCCGAGGCTCTCCTGATTAAACTCCGCGCCTCATTGATCAAAGGCGGCTTTGATCTCAGGCAGTGGGCCAGCAGCGATCCGCAAGTACTGCGCAGCCTCTCCTCCGAGGACAAGGCAGCCAGCAGCGAGACCTGGATGGCTACAATCCCGGGAGAAGCCCAGGAGATGACCCTGGGATTGGTGTGGCGATTCAAAACAGATTCGCTTCACTACAGACACAAGCCCCTGACTACGGAGCAGGGAAGGCCGGCGGCGGCGCCGACCACCAGACGGAGTGTGTACACAACACTCGCCCGACAATATGACCCGCTAGGATGTATTCTACCGTACACCACCAGGGCAAAAATGATTGTACGAGCATTGTGGGACAAGGACCAGGGCTGGGACGACCCCATTCCCGCACACCTTGCATCTACCTGGAGAGAGTGGGAGATGGAGCTCCACTCACTCCCAGGCGTTAATATGCGCCGAAGCTACTTCCCACCCACGGTGAGGCCAGAGACATGTAAAATGGACTTACACGTCTTCAGTGACGCCTCAGAGGTCGCATACGGATCAGTAGCCTACTTGCGGGCCCAAGACCAGGGGGGAGAGATCTACACAGCATTTGTCCTCGCCCGCTCGAGAATAGCCCCACGCAAGCAACAATCTATCCCACGTCTAGAGCTCTGCGCAGCCCTAGCCGGAGCGCACCTAGCCACGCTCATCCAACGTGAGCTCACCATACCGGTGTCTAGAACAATCCTGTGGTCAGATTCCACGACAGTACTCGCCTGGATCAAATCGGACTCATGCAAGTACAAAGTCTTCGTGGGAGTCAGAGTCACCGAGATTCAAGACTTAACCGAAGAGTTAACCGGAGAAACAGAGTGGCGCTACGTTGATACAAAACAGAACCCAGCTGACGTCATCACCCGGGGAATGCCCCTAGATGACCTCACCCGTCGCAATGTCTACAGTGACGGCCCAGCATTCCTAAAGCTCCCGGAAGGAGAGTGGCCCACGCCTATCCCGAGGGAAGCCAGTCAGGAGGAGGCTGAGAATAAGAAGCCTGTGTTCTGTGGATTGAGCACTGTTATCTCCGCAGACCCCAACACACTCCTGATGGGGCGGCTAGATCCTGCATTACCACAGACAATGTACCGGCCTGAAGAAGCGAACGGCCGACGAATGTGGAGGTACAGCCAAGTATTAGCCGACAAGTTTTGGAACAGTTTCCTACTGCACTACCTACCGTCTCTACAGACCCGCCAGAAGTGGGTAGAGGAGAGAGACAGTTTGACAGAAGGAACAGTCGTCATGATTATTGATCAATCACTGCCCAGAGCTGTGTGGCCGGCCGGCCGCGTGAGCAGGGTGATCACCGGTGCCGACGGCAAGGTCCGAGCAGCTGAAGTGCTCGTCCAGGGTCGCACTTACACCCGTCCCGTGGCGAGGCTCATAGAACTGCCTCGACTCCCAGACACAATCGATGATGACCATGACCCTACAACCCTATGACTTTGTGAAGTTGACTGACCCCTACAGCAAACCCTTATGTGTAAATAGACAACGCGATTAATCTGTCTCTGTTTAACTGATTAGGTCTGGGACCTATTCAGGGGGTGGCTGTTGTGAAGGGCCAGATTAAACCGAATATATATATTTATTTATATATATATATTTAATTGTATTTGTATATTCTCTAATATTCCCTGATATCCCTTGTATATTCCTTGTACAATATGCATTGAATATCCATTCTAGCCTACTGAACATCCCATAATAGTCTCCATTCTACTATTGGTCGAGACCTTGGTGCCAGGCTGCCATACCCCTCAGACCCAGTTCAAACGTACCGCTCCACATGTACGAACAAGTCCTAGTTCCGCGTAGGAATCTGGCTACCGCACCACTAATGGGACTATTTGTTCATAGTGCGTATATATACTGCGCTACTAAAGTAGGACTTCCTTTTCAGTCCAGTTTCTTACCCTCCAATAGAGTCACAGACGTAAAGCCTCCCCGCGACGCCACGTGTGGGAGTAAGGCCAAGTTCGCCTACCATCGGTATTGAGACATCGTGTATATTAATATTTGAATAGTCATATTTGGCACTATATCGTCGAGTTGGACGTAGTCTATTAAGCTAATAATAGTCTGTTAATATATAGTGCTTCGTGCGGTGAGAATACTACCGTAGTCAGTACCCCATCGTTTCGGGCAGAGAACTGGCTGCTTACCCAGGGTGGTTGACCCCACGTGAAGCTGCACCCGAGGAGCCCCAGAGCCGACGAGCGAGTGGACCTGTATACCGGATTATTCTACCGACGACAGCCCGCCTTCCCAGGCACGGATTATGCTTTGTATACTTTGATTATTCCATGGATAAAGACCCCCGACACTGCCGTGTGTTGGAACCCCCCCCCCTGGAGAGGACGCAAGGTGAGGAGACGCTCTGCAAGACGAGGTCGCTTCACGTCTCTCCCCCGTGGACCGGAGAGAGCCGGCCCACAAAGAGTCCACCTGCTTTCATCTGTGGTCCAAGGATCGCCGGCGCATTGAACGGCACTACAGTGGGTTCACCTGGGATACCCTTGGCCGGATGAGGCAGTCGGATTCTACCCCCCCCCCCCCCTTCCTACTCCTGTCGGCTTACAAGCGACCGGATTAACCCCCTCTAGTGTATCCAGTATATAATCATTAAAGTATCATTGCTGTTATTCCTTAAACTATTCCAGGTCGTATATGTACCACCTGCGCCTTCAGAGATTGGACATTCTCTATTGATATACCGACGAATACTCTTGCCATAAAAGTGCATACTATTTCCATTCATAAATGTGATTGATTTGATTAAGTGCTTGCTCTACACACCATCGCTGTGTAGAAATAAAGACCTATTTCTAATTCGTACATTTGTGTTGGATCCGTTTCATCTACGTGACAGTGTTCATCATAATATATTTATGCCGTGTACTGGGTGGCCGAATATTAAGTACAAAGGTAGTGGTAGTAAGTATCATATCTAGTAATACAGTCAGGGAATTGTACCCCTCAGTTACAGTGTGTATTGGTGATATGAGGGCTTCCCCAAAAGGATTCCTCCTTTTAACTGAGCATTTTTTTTAATTAATGAATGGATGAATGAATGAATGAACGAACGAAAGAATGAATTTATTCACACACACACGATATATTACATATCTTCATGTGAAAACATCATCGTCGAGATTGTGTGCGTGTGCCAGGTCTCCCAAGAAGCTATTTAAAGCTTTTGGAGGGAGCCTGATCACAAATATAAACAGCTTGCACACCTACCTACAGTACTAACAAACATACAACATAGATACATAAATACAGACAAATTCCAGATCTGCGGGCCCCTGCATGCTATGCTTAGGCTGGCACATTTGAGTTTTCTCCTCTTGCCAAAGATAAGATGCCTATTTCTTGTGTTGTGGATGTGCAGTGGACGGCAGACTGGGACAAGCTCAGACAGTCTGTGATTCATGTTGTTTACAACTTGATACATAATTGATGCATTTTGGTGTACATTAAACTCAGCAAGCCTCAGGAGACCAAAGTGATGGAACAAAGGACGTGAGGGTGTGTTAAACCCGGACCATGACACTACTTTTTTTTGTAAACTTTCAAGTTTCTTGAGATGGCTGGGGTAAGTGTTGCACCATATGACATGTGTCATCACGTCTCCTCCGTAGACCAGACCGTCTCTTTTAACGAGCCTAGCGTTTTTTTCCCTCAGACACGGAGTGATACTGACTAGTGAAAAGGAATTAGAATCATAGCTGTGGATATATGCTCATTATACCACAGCTATGAACCAATCAGATTGCTTGATTTGAGCTACCCCTTTTATAATAGTTATTATATTACAGCTAAGGGGCTTCGCGTCAGGCCGAACAACACCCCTTAGCTGTGTTATAATAACCATATTATACCACAGTCTGGCGTGAGCTATTGCTTAAAGGAACAAACTAACATTGTGGGAAATGCTCCTACCGTCTTCTCCAGTCAGACAAGAAGATAGTTACCAATTTCCTCTCTGTGCCTTCAGTAGAAAGCTATCCGTCTGCAAACTAGCCTAGCTTAGCACAAATGATCCGTATCCACTTCTGTTAATTTGCGCTAAACCAGGATAACTTGCAACCCGGATAGCTTTACTGAACGCACAGAGGAAAATTGAAGACGGCAAGCACACATAATGTTGGTGTATTCCTTTAAGTTCTTGATAGTCTAATATGTATGTCTTGCACTGCCCTAGGTCATGTATTCCTTATACATGCACTGTGTGTGTCCAGATCAGTACCATCAAGACAAATCATTGTGCATTAATTCTACTTAGGAAATTAAGTCTATTAGTAATGTTGCCAGGAAATGTATATACTATACATTTATATTTACTGCATATATTTATGTATCCTTATCTGTCTGAATAGACCTGCATATAATCATATATACATACTTATACTCCTGCATATAAGCCATAACTCCGTATGATAGCATGTACAATAATGCTGTACGTAAAGTATATATATATATATTCTTACAGTCTATATATTTTCCCACATCTGTCTGTACATATAAGTTAACTAAAGACAGAACCCAGATGCAGACACAAACAGGCAGAGATGATGTGGAATCAGAGAAAACCCAAATTACGGGTATATTCATTTAGAAAAAGGAGAATACAGTAACCAGGTCCTTAGGCTTAGACAGTCCAGGGAGTGAACGAGTAGCAGGGTACTCAGACAAGCGAAGGGTCGGAGAGCGGGTTCTCAGACGGTCAGGGGATTGACATGGAGAAGAGTGGTCAGGCAGGTTGAGGTCATACACAGCGATCCAGGACTCTGGAACAGGGTGTGAAGCCAGGTAAGGAACTGTGGGCAAAGGAGGACAAGACACATTAGGTAAAGCAATAGAACACAGACTGACATGAGACTAAGCAAGAGTATACGGACTGACTCATAAATAGGAACTACGATCTGGCAGCCTCATGACATCTGAGCCAGGTCTAAATAGGAATGGTAATCAGCTGGTAGATGTCAATCAGCTGCTCCTCCGGTGTCACACACCTGCACCCCATCCTGTACTTAGAGAGAGAGAGAGAGATGAAGAGTAGCTGGGTAGGGAGGATAGAGTGGGAGAACCAAGAATTATGGTGGACGGTCACGGGAACCCTGGAGGCCTGGAGGTGCATGACATTTTTATATCTGTAGATGCTATCTATATATCTATGTCTGTACATATCCCTTACCTAATCTTACTAGTTATACTGCTGGCCAGTATGACTTACTACCATAGTGTATTTATACCTGTATCACTGTACACAAAAATACTACAACTCTGTACATACATCTGCATTAGCACTATTACTCAGTAGTACTCATTTATATATTTGATATCCAATTTAATCACCTGTACATTGTCCGACATCTCCGCCTGGATGACAACCAACCACCTCAAACTGAACCTAAGCAAAACAGAATTGCTTCACCTGCCGGCCAAAATCCTCCCCGCTGACCGACTTTTCCATCACAGTGGAGAATGTAGCCATGGCCTCGAAGCCGACCGCCAAGAACCTTGGTGTAGTCCTTGATGATCGGCTGAACTTCTCTGCTCACATCGCCGGAACGACCAGAACCTGCAGATTCCTCCTGAGCAATGACAGAAGGATCTGCCCCTTCCTGACAAAAGAAGCCACTTAACTCCTTGTCCAAGCAACAGTCATGTCTCACCTCGACTACTGCAATGCACTGCTCGCTGGTCTACCGATGTCTACAATGATGTCAAATGTATATATATTGTTAATGCACTTTACTGCTACATTTGAACTCTGGTTAGATGCCAACTTATTTTTATTATACTGTACTTGTGCTGTTTGATGACAATACATTTTCATCTAAACTAAACTAACTAAACTGCTTGCAGGTCTACCGACCACCACCACCAAGCCACTTCAACTCATTCAGAACGCAGCCACCCACCTGATCTCCAACCTACCAAAGTCAGCCCATGTTACCCCACTTCTTAGGGACCTGCACTGGCTCCCCATCGCCGCATGAATCCCCATCAAGGTCCAAGGACCAATCCAAGTGCTCCTGTCCGTCTTTGTCAGGGACGCGACAGCTTATCGGGAGGGGAAACCCTTGCGAGCACGGGGAGAACATGCAAACTCCACACAGAAAGGCCTTGGAGATACCCCACCTGGGTAACCTGGCAACACGGAAACCTGGTCCCCAAGCGGGAAACGAACCCTGTACCTTCTAGCTGTGAGGCGACAGTGTTAACCACTACACCACCGTGCCTGGCATATCGAGCAGCAAAGGGAACAGCTCCCGCCTACCTCCGGTCAATGGTCTCTCTAACTACACACCCTCAAGACCCCTCCGCTCTACATCTTCTGGCCGCCTCAGACCCACTCCTATCCGAGCTCCGGGAGGGTCATCAAAGAGAAGCCGCCTATTCGCTGCCCTTGCTCCGCAATGGTGGAACGAACACTTAGGACAGCCGCAACCTGACCAATCTTTCGCTGCCGACTAAAGATACACTTCTTCAATCAATATCTGAAATGAAAATAAATACATACAGTATGTATATATACCAACCTTCTTACTATCCTCTACTATCACTATGCACTCAGTCAACACTGTAACAGTTAGGGGGCGCTGCTGCTTAACTATGGTGCGCGTGCCCTGTTGAATTGTTGAGGTCTTGAATGTGCGTCCAGAGAGAGAGAGAGAGAGAGAGAGAGAGAGAGAGAGAGAGAGAGAGAGAGAGAGAGAGAGAGAGAGAGAGAGAGAGAGAGAGAGAGAGAGAGAGAGAGAGAGAGAGAGAGAGAGAGAGAGAGAGAGAGAGAGAGAGAGAGAGAGAGAGAGAGAGAGAGAGAGAGAGAGAGAGAGAGAGAGAGAGAGAAGGAGGAGCGCTCGGTCTGTAGTACTGTGTGAAGCTACACACGTCGGTTACAAACCAGCAGCAACGACACACCGCGTTTTCGACGATGAGGAGAATAACTCAAGACGCGCTTTATTTTGATCTTTTTTTTTGTAACCATTTGTTCGTTTGTTTTTCTCGTCGTTGTGGACGACGTTTTTTTTTTTCAAGAGAGGATTAATTGAAGATTTTCTCTTCCACCATGTCGGGCAGCAGGGAGGAGGAGAGGCGGAAACTGGCCGATATCATTAACCACTGGAACGCCAACCGCCTGGACCTGTTCGAGATCAGCCAGCCCACAGAGGTACGACAGCCCGGGGATCCTGCAGGCCCTTGGTCCTCCAGACACCTCTCACTGTCTCCACCCTGGCCAGGGCCTCGTCACGTCACACCTCTATTATTATTATTATGGAAATGTTGCTATGCGACGCTGCTTGGTTTACATGGTTTAGCTCCATTTAGCTAGCATGGTTTACTGGTTGGGTAATGCTAGCTGGTTAGCTAGGCTATGTCAGTTAGCTCATAGGTTAGCTACCTGTGGAATAATAACACTGGACAGTGTCAGTGGAACAGTAGGAAAAACTGAACTAACGTTGTTCTCCACATTGCATCCCGTGTGGGGTGGTGGTTGTTATTAACGTTAACCTCCGTGAAAAAGCCCTAAATTCTGCAGGATAACGTCAAGTTTTCTTAATTTACAGGGTCGTGTTGTTAGTGTTGAGTTAAAGTTAATATTGACTAAAGGTAGAATAAACACATTATCCACCCCCATCTCCAGATACCGTCCCGCCGGGTTCCTGTTGGGTTAGTTAGCAGGCTGGCCAAGCCTGCCCAGATACAGATACACTCACGTTCATTTAACCTGATCAGTCTGCACAATAACCACCTAACCCAAACCTAGTACAAAAACTAGCCCAGTCTGAATGCTAACCTAACCTAGCACCAAACCTAGCCCAGTTTGCATGCCAATCTGACCCTAAACCTAGCACCAAAACGATCCCAGTCTACATACTTGCCTAACCTAGCACCAAAACTAAGTCAGTCTGCATGCTAAACCTTGCACCGAAAATAGCCCAATCTACATGCTAACCCAACCTAAACCTTAGCCTAGCACCAACACTTTACCAGTCTGCATGCTAACCTAAACCTAACCAAAACGACTCCAGTCTACATGCTAACCCATCACAGCACCAAAACGACCCCAGTCTACATGCTAACCCACCACAGCACCAAAACTAGCCCAGTCTGCATGCTAACCCCATCACAGCACCACAACTAGCCCAGTCTGCATGCTAACCCATCACAGCACCAAAACTAGCCCAGTCTGCATGCTAACCCATCACAGCACCAAAACTAGCACAGTCTGCATGCTAACCCCATCACAGCACCAAAACTAGCCCAGTCTACATGCTAACCCCATCACAGCACCAAAACTAGCCCAGTCTGCATGCCAACATAGCACCGAAACAAATCCGGTGCTACTGGCACTGAGCTTGTTTCGGAGGATCTGAGGGACATTGAAGTCTGTTGTAGTGACTGAGTCACACTGAGGAATGGTTTTCTGTACATTGTTGTGGCTGTGGTTGTTAGGTATTCTAACTGAACCAGAAAGACAAGCTGACCTGGCCTCGGATTCACAACAAAAACACTATTCGCTGCTGTTCCTATTAACCTTAACATGTCCTGATCACAACAACAGACGTTGTGTGTTTGATTGACAGTTCTGATTTGTGTGTATGATTGTGTTGCTGTCCACCTGTAATGACTACCAGACGGTATGTTTTGGGTGGACATGGGGGACCGAAGGGGGGGAGTGGAAGTTCATGTCAATGAAGGTCAACTTAATTTTGTCTGAGTGTGCAAGTAGTGTGTGTATGTTCATCCAGTAGGAGCTGGTTGTGTGTGTGTGGGGGGGGGGGGGTGTGTGTGTATGTGTAAGTGGCTGGTAGAACATGACCATAATGAAACAGCATGGCCCCCCCCCCCACACCATATGCCAACTGGTACACCCCAGCTACTCTACCACATGTCTGGGCTGGACAAGCTACAATGAATGCCTCCCTGTGCAAGAAAGGGTCTGAGTTTATGAATGAATCGTGGAGTGGGTTTTGATTGAATAAGTGTTGAATTTTGATTTGTCATTGCAATGAGGATTTCTGATATTTGATGATTAATCTCTCATTCACTCTGAATTCTGAGTATACTGGCAAGTGGCATGGAGAGCAGTTGGATTAGAATTGGAATTTCTTTATTGTCATTGTATTACCGGTATGTAAATATGTACAACAAAATGTAGACGCACTGCCTGAGTGGAGCTTTCAATATACAAATACAAATATACTAGGACAGTAGCAAAAATACACAAGAACAGTAACAGAATAGTACAAAATACCAGCCAAAAATGATAAATAGCTTTTTAGTATATATCGCCATGTGTTATTATTACTATATAATACTCTCATATACAATTTTCAATTAATATCATAAACAATAAGTAGGGATGCCCCGATCACGTTTTTTGCCACCGATACCGATCACTGATCTTCTATGAGCCATATCGGCCGATACACTGCCGATACCGATAGTTTTTGGCTTTGTTACTCTTACTGTCATGCACTTGTCCTAATACTAACCTACACTGTAGCACCAACATTGTTACTCAGCTGCCCTTCTTGATGACTTGTCTTACAGAACTTGTAAGTCGCTTTGGATAAAAGAGTCAGCTAAATGACCATTGTTCAATTAATAAACAGGCCCATGACCCACTCGGGGCAGGAATCTGTTTTATCAGCCAGCTACAGTGGCTGGTAGACTAGTTTCATCAACCAATTGAATGTCTTACAAATGCAAGGCGAAGCCAAGTATTATCCTGCTTTTTGGCCACATGCCAAAAAAGTGCCATTTACTCATCCTTTTTTAATATTAAAATACGTTAACTTATTTATGATTTGCTCACTTCTGACTTTCATTATAGTCCCTCTGGGCCACCTTAGCAACTGCTTGACTACTACATGCCACTTTACTGGTGCCTGTGACAATGAACCAGAAAGCTAACTTAAGTTTACACCAGTAAGACTTTCTGTCAATAAGGTTGCCTATGGTTAACAAACAGCGAATATGATCTCATAACTGTATTTGACAATCTTCTTATTTTCACGTAAGTGTGGGAATGCTAGTGCTAATGCACTGTAGTTAATGATTAATAGACTCCCTACTCTGCATCCTTACAGTAATGACAGTGTTTTATTAAAGACTGCTGTTTTTAATCTCTGCAAGAGATTATCAGGCCAAACGTTGGCATTTTTGGGCAAAGTTGAATCAGTTGAACTTGAACCCACGTCTGTGTGAAAATAAATTCCCTACCTACCCATGGCCTTAACTGACAACCAACAGGAAACAAACAATATTTTTTGTTATGCCTGAAGTTGTGTAACAATCTGGATGCTGAAACTAGTACTGACTACTGACCAGAGGAGTTTTGGGCTCTTTCTTTTGGAATTGGTCCAGAATTAGAGAGAGACTTAAAGGTATTTTCCAGAGTCCAGGGAAGCTCCCTGATGGCCAGACACCCAACCCTGGCCAGACCCTGAACCCAGCCCTCTGCACCCAGACAGATACCCAACCCTGGCCAGACCCTGAACCCAGCCCTCTGCACCCAGACAGATACCCAACCCTGGCCAGACCCTGAACCCAGCCCTCTGCACCCAGACACCCAACGCTGGCCGCGTGAATACTTTCGGCAACCAACATGTCCTTCCGCATTGCTCTGATTGGCCGAGCGCGCGCATGAGCCGCGACGGGCTCCTCAGCCAGCTCCTCAGCCAGGCTCCGCTTAAGGCAATTTAGTTTCCAGTGGAGCTACTGGAGCCGGCGCCGGTCTGTGAGGCTGCGCTGGTGGCGGGAGAGAGAGCACCGGCGCCGGCTCCAGTAGCTCCGGCAGCAGAGAGGATGGCTGCAGCCAAGACCGCGAGCGGTGCCCGAGTCGCGTGATTTTTTATTGGTTTGTCATGACAAACCAATTACATAATCCAACATATGTGTAAAGGCACAACATATTCCAGTTAAGGGTATATTTTTTTAATGATTCGTTACGGCGTGCCGGCTCCAGTAGCTCCGGCAGCAGAGAGGATGGCTGCAGCCAAGACCGCGAGCGGTGCCCGAGGAACAAACTTAACTTTTTGACTTACCAGCCATTTGGCTGGTAGATTTTTAAAAGTACCAGCCGGGCAGATTTTTTACTAGCCAAAAATTATAAATAGCTTTTTAGTATATCGCCATGTGTTATTATTACATATAATTAGGCCTGCCACGATAACACATTTTGCTGGGCGATTAATTGCCCCCGAAAATATCGCGATAAGCGATATTATTGCGACCGGTTAGAGAATTTTTTTTTTTGGAGAAATTTATTTCCCAAAACTTTTATTTTGAAGCCCACCGCTCCGTCTTTTCCTGTGTTTAAGACTTTTATTTTGAAGCCCACCGACCGGACCGGAAGTATTGTTGTGATTTTATCAGGTACTTTTTGGGTACCAGAAAAGTCACGTGAAACACTGCAGACCACTGAATAGAGACGCGTCTCTAGGATTTCATAATCATTATGTTTGCAGCAGGCACAAATGCAATAAACAAAGGATACAGTCACTGTGTATTCTGCCTCATTTATTGATTAAACAAAACCGACATCAACACAATTTGCCACCGAGCGGAGAGTTTAGTCTCGCAAAAAGATCGCTGACTTGTTAAGGCTTGTTGTTAGGTTAGGTGCTAATGTTGTGCTAGCGTTTTAGCATGGCTATCGTACATAGCGTGATCAATATAACTCGCTATTGATTGTTTGTATGAGTAACGTTAATGCTAGTAGAATAGACACAACGTGAGGTAATCACCATCCATTTTAAACCGGTTATTACCTAATGCTAACGTTAGCAAATAGACGCGACTGGTAACGTTACAGCTTGTTAGCCTAATGCTCGTTAACGTTAGCATAGACAGCCTAGCTAACGTTAACGCTTGTAGAATAGACACAGAGGTAACGTTAGCGTTAGCAGAATAGACACAACGAGGGTCTCGTTAATGTTGTTATTGATTGATTGATTGAAAACTGTGTTTACTCTGTTTGTATGAGTAACGTTAATGCTAGTAGAATAGACACATTGTGACTGACAAGGGGCACTGGGTCCGCCTCATTAAAACAAACGCGCAAATAGCAATTAATCGCGCCCGTCAAAATCATTGCATTCATTTTAATTATCGCGGCAATTAATCGATTTATTGCTTATCGCGGCAGGCCTACATATAATACTCTCATATGCTATTTTTAGTGATGCACGATATATCGGCCGCCGATATAATATCGGCCGATATGGCCGTTTTTTTACACATCGGTATCGGTCCGATATCAAGATGGGGCCGATATCCGATATTACATTTTTTTTTTTTTTTTTTTTTTTTTTTTTTTTCTTTTGACATGTTTTGGCCTTAAATAGTTTCAAAAATCAGTCATTTCTGAAAATAAGTTACAAAAGTAAAAAAAAATTGCGTTTTGGAAAATAGCTCTTTATTTGATTATCATAAAAAAGTGTTTTCTATACAGAGATATCGACATCGGTAAATATCGGTATCGGCCAGAACAGCAATATTAATATCGGTTATCGGTATCGGCCACAATTTTCACATCGGTGCATCACTAGCTATTTTCAATTAATATCATAAACAACATAAGGAATATTAGCATAATTTTGAGTGGACTGAAGGAATGAGTCAGCGTTAATAGTTTTAAATGCAAATAATTTATTGAAACATAGAAGTGGGGTCGGGACAAACACACACACTGTTTCAACTCACCACTCCCGCATCATATTGTAGTCTGTCTTCAAACTTCCACTCCTCTCAAACATTTTTATATTTGAATATCAACATTATCTGTCCATCCTCAGTAATCCTCAGTTTACTATAATATACTCCTGTCCTGAGTCCTGACTAGTGACTCCGTCGTCTTTCCAAACGCACGCACACACACACACACACACAGGGAAGGGGAGAGTGCCCCCCCCCCCATTTCCCTTTCCTCAGTGCTGTTTACTGTGGCTCTGCCTCGTCTGATCATCAGGATTAGCTTGTTAGCTGACGTTAACGTTGTAGTGATTGGTACATAAACGTTAATTTCGGGCGATGTGGGCATAAAGGAATGGCGACGGTGCAAAGCATGTAGCTGCATTGGACTCGTGAGAAGAAAAAAAACATCACAGACTTATTTCGCGTCTGTGTAGGCGCACTGCTGTGTTAACGCTGCTCTGTTTACAACGCTGCTCTGCTTTCAAGAAACAACACGGACTGGGCGGATATCATATGACTCGCGGAGTTGCTAGAGGGTTTTCAAAATAAGAGTATCATATTAACCTGAACGTTGCTAGCTGCTGGAGCCCAGATATTATGACTGGAGCTGTGCTTGGGGCAGCAATGAGACCCGCACAGGATTTTCAAAATAAGAGTATCGATATGAATTACACGCCAGCTGGCGGGCAGACTATTATTTTTAGACGCCAGACGGTAAATCTACACGCATTTGGCGATGGGCGCCCAGTTATTTTGTTCCCTGCTGAGTCGCGCGATTTTTTATTGGTTTGTCATGACAAACCAATTACATAATCCAACATATGTGTAAAGGTACAACATATTCCAGTTAAGGGTATATTTTTGTAATGATTCGTTACGGCGTAATCAATACTTCCATTTGTATAAATTGCCTTAAGCGGAGCCTGGCTGAGGAGCCCGTCGCGGCTCATGCGCGCGCTCGGCCAATCGGAGCAATGCGGAAGGACATGTTGGTTGCCGAAAGTATTCACGCACCCTGGCCAGACCCTGAACCCAGCCCTCTGCACCCAGACAGATACCCAACCCTGGCCAGACCCTGAACCCAGCCCTCTGCACCCAGACACAGACACCCAACCCTGGCCAGACCCTGAACCCAGCCCTCTACACCCAGACACCCAACCCTGGCCAGACCCTGAACCCAACCCTCTACACCCAGACACCCAGCCCTCTGCACCCAGATGCCCAACCCTGACCAGACCCAGAACCCTTTACACCCAGACACCAACCTTGACCATGCCCACCTGTCCAGCTATGTTATCATTACATAATCATAAGGATATTTTGTTAATGTAGTAACACATTCCACATGTGTTATGCAAATTTAAAGGCGGGGAACTTGCAGTCATCAAATTTATTGGAAAGGTCAGAAGATGATAAACTGCATGTAAAACGGACTGTAGTTGCTGTGTTGGATTGTGACAGGGTTAATGTCCAGTTTGATGAATCCATCGACAAATTATCGCAAAAAATATGGAATATTTGAACGACAACTGTCTTCCTCTGCCAGAACTCTTCTGTTGCTGCTAGTGTTGGCATGGTGATTGTTACCATCATCTCTTATTGGAAATGACTAGGGATGCACAGAAAATTGCTATGTCTGTAGTCGCGTTTTGATTACGTCATCACAACAACACGTTATTTGACATGCAAGCCATTCTGAAGAAGGTGTGTTCACACCGAAACGTCATGATATGGTTTCAGGTAGGGCTGGGCGATATGACGATATTATATAAATATCGGGTACAGTTCATTAACGATACACTTTTTCAACGTATCGTGGATATCGTGATGTTTTGCCCAAGAGGATTGTGTCGCGTCAATCTGTCCACACGTTACTCGTTCATATCTCAGCCCGTGCTGAGATATGCCCATTCCGCGGTCTGTTAATAAAGTTTTCAATCAGACAGATGTATGGAAAGGCTTTTATTATAACATTCGTTGTAGTAAAATCATTATGCCTCATTTAGTCATCCTGTTGAGCACTGGTCTCCTACTCGACGGCCGCGGGGAGCTAACGTTAGTAGCTTTGTTGACGTTGTTCAGCCACAGGACATTCAGGAAGTAAAAAACTAGGAGCTTGCCGATTGGTGCTAAGAACAGCAGGGCGGGTGCAAGCGCTGTGACGTAATTGGCAGACTCGACTGTCAATCAAAATTATATGTTTCCGTCAGAATGAATGAGTGAAGACTTTGTTAAAGGGTTGCAGAATGGGTACAATACAGTACAGGAGGATGAAGACCAGAAAAAGACTTTCGACTTTTTTACATAAGGGTCCTCCATTTTCAATTCATCAAAACATTTAGAGACATACATATATACAGTAGTTTCATTAAAATGCTATTGATTGATTGATTGATTGATTGATTGATTTAAAACTTTATTAACATATTGCAGAATGGGTACAGTACAGCTCAATACATACAATTGTTAAGGGGATGCAGACCAGAGAAAGACTTTAGTCTTGTTTACATCAGGGTCCCCCATTTTCAATTCATCATATTTCATATCTAAATCATATAATATCTCATTGCTAAATATATGCAATATATAATCTAATAATCTAAATCTAATATATAATGTAAAAATGCTAAATGCATGGGTATTTTATTTTGTCTTTAATGTTAGCTTGCAAAATCAAATACTGTCTTGGTAAGCCTCATAATGAATTGTTTGGGGTAAAAAAGAAAAACATCGTGATGTGTATCGTGTATCGCCGAAAGGTCAGAAAATATCGTGATATCATATTTAGGCCATATCGCCCAGCCCTAGTTTCAGGCTGCCAATACATTTGGAAAAACCTAGAGTGTGTGCCTGGACATTGTTTCCCTATTTTTTATGGTGGAATGCCATAAACATATTTCTTGATGTTTCCTTTTTTTAAAGTAAGTAAAGAGGCCTATGTTCATATCGGTGAGCACAATTTGTAACACAAAAAGAGAGACGTGTAGCCTATTTATTTATTTAATATTTTATTTATTCATTTTATTATTATTTTATTTGTTGCCATGCCTAAAATAATAAAGTCAAGCATAGGGCTAAACATTTTCATAAATGTTTTGTTATATGGTTATAAAATAAATAAAAGCTTTTTAGTAATAAAAGCTTTTCTATACATTTGTCTGATTGATTGATTGAAAACGTTATTAACAGATTGCAGAATGGGTACAATTATACAGTACAGCTCAATACAACAACAGTGGACTGGCGGATGAAGACCAGAAAAAGACTTTCGGCTTTTTTACATAAGTGTCCTCCATTTTCAATTCATCAAAACATTTAGAGACATACAAATATACAGTAGTTTAATAAAAAATGCTAAAATGCTAAATATATGCAATATATAATCTAATAATCCAATAATCTAAACCTAATATATAATATAAAAATGCTAAATGCATGGGTCTTTTGTCTTTAATGTTAGCTTGCAAACTCAAATACTGTCTTGGTAAGCCTCATAATGAATTGTTTGGGGGAAAAAGGAAAAACATTGTGATGTGTAAGGTCAGAAAATATCGTGATATCATATTTAGGCCATATCGCCCAGCCCTACTCTCAGCAGACTCTGCAGCACTGAGTAGAGAATAGAGTAGAGAATATGTGGTTTAAAGTTGATTGAGAGGACATCAGACGTTTAGCCAATTGTTTATTTATTTATTATAGAATAGAACATGCAATGCAAACTAGTTTGGTTCCAGCTCAAATATAATTCTCATGTTAATGTCTCACACTTAATTTATCATTTATTTTACAGATTGGCTGAGGGTGGAAGAAGTAAGGTGTGGGAATATAAAATAAGAATATCGGCTTATATTGATGATATCTAAATGTCTTACTCCCCAATATCTGTATCGGCCCCAAAAATACAGCATTGGTCGGGCTCCAATTGTTAATAATCTATAGTTTTCTCTTTGCTGTAGGATTCCTAAAATGAGGGCAGCATCAGTATTACCAGTGATGTGGTCAGTGTTTTTCATTAGCTCCCAGACAGGAAGCAGGAAGTGGGACAGGAAGTGTATGCTGTGTGGAGATAGTGTGTTTTCTGGGATCTAGAGTCGCAGCTTGTTTCTTTGTCTGCAAAATCAAAATGAATCTGCAGTGGTTGGCAGGTGAAGCTCCAGTATGTCGTAACAAACCAAACACACACAGATTCTCTCGTTGTTGTATTCCTCACTACTTTAAACCCACCACAGTATTGGCTCAGTATTGCAAAAAAAAATAATGTTTTATAATAAAAACCCATTCCGTTAATTTCCACATTCATCTAATAAAAAACTCTTTGTATAATATTAAGAGTTATCATTCAATACTTTATAAACACATTATAAACAACAGTATGATTACTGCTATATTGATCGTCAATGAACTGAAGTTATTACAGTCCGTTGGTTTATCTTTCAAATTAGAACCACGTCAACTCTGTCCAACAAATGGATACTACCGGTAATCATGTTGATGTATTAAAAACAGGGTTAGGGGGGGTAAAGGGGATTCAGAGGGGACCACAGGATACAGCGTCTGCCGGAAAGTCAATGAAGAAGTAAAACACAGGAAACATTCTGTGTTCTTCAGGGCTCCAGACTAACTTTTTACATTGGTTGCACCAGTGCGCCTAACTTTTTCATTTAGGTGCACCAGCACATAATTCAGGCCATGTTTAGACGGAGAGAGTCTGAACAGAAACCGCAAAAGTCGTCTTGCGGTCTCACTTTTAATGTTGCGTTTAGACTAGTGTTTTGGGATGGAATTCTGCGTGCAGACGAGGCTGTGTCCACTCGAGACGACGGAGCCCCGCTGTCACACGATTGGCGCAGATGTCACATGACCAGAAACGTCAGTGACCAATCAGATCGCGCAAACCGAACGCGGAAGTGCAACTCCGTTAGGGAAAATATTAGGGCTGTCTTAAATACTTCGAAGCTTCGAAGCTTCGTTCGATGGCACAAGCTTCGAACATTAAAAAAAAATCGAAGTAAAAAAAAAAAAGAAACGATAAATTCTTTTTTCAAAAATTTTTTTTTTCAAATTTTTTTTTTACTTCGATTTGTGTGTGTGTGTGTGTGAGAACTACCCATCCCAGTTAGGACAGCCGAATCCCGTCCAATCTTTCGCCGTCGACTAAAGACTCACTTCTTCAACCATTATCTGAAATGATTAAAAAAAAAAAGAAAAAAAATCTAACCGTGACTAACCTTACTGTCATGCACTTTTCCTAATAAACTAACCTACACTGTAACATGCAACACTTTGATAAACATTGTTACTCAGCTGATAGAGTTGTACCCTTCTTGCTGTCTTGTCGTACAGAACTTGTAAGTCGCTTTGGATAAAAGCGTCAGCTAAATGTGTGTGTGTTTGTGTGTGTGTGTGTGTGTGAGGCTTGGGCGGTATGACTTTTTTCATACCGTTATACCCTGATTACCTAATACCCCGGTATACGGTATATGACGGTATGACTTTCATTATCATCAGCGGGGGGGGGGGGGGGTGGCAACCCGAGATGGCCAGTTCGCCCGCAGCATCTAGTGCTAACGTTAAGCTCTCAGAATGGTAGCAGTCCTCCCGCAGCATCTAGTGCTAACGTTAAGCTCTCAGAATGGTAGCACTGAGTTAGCCCGCAGCATCTAGTGCTAACGTTAAGCTCTCAGAATGGTAGCAGTCCTCCCGCAGCATCTAGTGCTAACGTTAAGCTCTCAGAATGGTAGCAGTTAGCCCGCAGCATCTAGTGCTAACGTTAAGCTCTCAGAATGGTAGCAGTTAGCCCGCAGCATCCTACACACAACAACAACACACACTATCGTTAGGGCTGGGCGATATGGCCTAAATATGATATCACGATATTTTCTGACCTTTCGGCGATACACGATACACATCACAATGTTTTTCCTTTTTTCCCCAAACAATTCATTATGAGGCTTACCAAGACATTATTTGAGTTTGCAAGCTAACATTAAAGACAAAAGACTAAATTTAGCATTTTTATATTATATATTAGATTTAGATTATTGGATTCTTAGATTATATATTTAGCATTTTAGCCTTTCGTTTTTTTTAGATTATATATTAGATTAGATTTAGATTATTAGATTATATATTGTAACTATTTATTTATTTATGTATACATTTATTATTTGAATGGCTTAACCTTCCAGGTCTTCTGTATTTTTTAGGAAATCCCTGAACATGATATAGCATTGGTTTGATAGATTATTAGTTACTGGGTATTTCAAAGTACCTCATATTTGGTGCCATTTTGAAGCTAACTAGGGCTTTCCAATGATATAAAATAAGTGTATGATTATCATAATAATTTTTATTATTATGGTTCATATGTAGTTGCACTTGAACTTGTTGAAATTAAACTTGGAAGATAAAATTAATTAAATTAAACTTTCCTTGCTTAAATCAGATTTATGTGTAATGAATGGAATGTAGACAATCTTGTTGGCGATATAGAACAGCTGACAGATTATAAATAGCATATATTGTTCAAAAGATATTAATTAATTAATGAAACTAGATTAGATAAAAAAATTTTTTTTTACATATTGTGATGGAAATTATAAAACGTTCATGTTTGTGTTAAAAAAAATTCTTCAAACTTACCCCATTCTCTTCATAGAGCCTTGTCTTCCTCCATACTCGCTGCCTTCTAGAAGCATATTTCCTGGGTAGAGAAGTACTGTAGCTCTTCCTGGGTCTCCCTGGATCTCAGCTGGTGTTGTTAGCATCGGCGCTAGCATGGGAGCTAGCGTCCAGCATCTAGGCCTTGTCGTCAATTCTAGGTTGATAAAATGAGATATGTTACATATAGGAATATGACCCACTAATGAATACACTAAATACAGCAATGTGGCTATTTGAAAACACTGCGTTTGCGAAATAAATACGTCAACTGTGTTCACGTTAGCCGTGCGTTAGTTCGCAGCTAGCGCTAATGTTACCTGACCACAGCAGGTCTTCCTGGGGGGAAATTGTTACTTCACCACGGTACTTTTGAAACAAGCTTTTTGAGTGAAAATATGACCAGAATCTCTGGAAAAACATCTCACAAACACTATAGACGGTCATAAACGTTAACGAATGCTATAAGAAGTACAACAGATTAGTAAACGGTACTTACATGGTCGTTTCGAAATGTACAGGCAGGCGCGGATTCCCTGGAGAAAATAAATTCTTTGACCGAACGCTCTGGGAAAAGCTACCAAAAAACTCGAGCTGCCGTCGACGGAGGCTTTTATAGACTTCCGCTCAGAGCTGCGGACTGATACTTGCTGTGCGTGTGGTGGCCGGTCTTCCTAATATGGTCACAAAAAATGGTGTCCCTCCGCCAAATAATGGCCGCACAGTGTGGATCAGAAATAAACAGCGCTAGTGATGCACGATATATCGGCCGTCGATATAATATCGGCCGATATGGCCGTTTTTTTACACATCGGTATCGGTCCGATATCAAGATAGGGCCGATATTAATAAAAAAAACTTTTTTTTTATTTTTTTTTTTTTTTTTATATCTTTTTTTTCTTCTTTTTACATGTTTTGGCCTTAAATAGTTTCAAAATATCAGTAATTTCTGAAAATAAGTTACAAAAGTAAAAAGAATATGCGTTTTGGAAAATAGCTCTTTATTTGATTATCATAAAAAAGTGTTTTCTATACAGAGATATCGACATCGGTAAATATCGGTATCGGCCAGAACAGCAATATTAATATCGGTTATCGGTATCGGCCACAATTTTCTCATCGGTGCATCACTAAACAGCGCCCTATATCACAGCGCCGTACAGCTCGACCCGGAACCGTTGGCTATATTTGTACTTGATGTTTGTTTGTTGTGTTGCATACTTGAAATAAACTTCAATCAAATCAAACCCCCCCTCTTGAAAACAAAAACCTGTGTTTAACCTAGCCATCTATAAAACATCATGCTAAAACTGTGAAACAAATGTCCTACTCCTCTAAAGAAAGAAATACATAGCAAACATGACTCAGTTATCCAATAGTGCTGCTGCTTTTTATTTTGTTAAAATCTTTTAGTTATAAGATTAAAAGACTACAATATGACTACAACGATTTCATGACGTGCCTCCGCTCCAACAGAACCCTGCGGGGCTTCCTGTCCTTGCATTCCATTTCCGGTTTTCCGGTTTAACGTTACATTTTCAACAACAGATTGCTGCTAATTAAACACTTCATGGAAACGGAGTAACGTTAACGTTATGTCGAGTTCATACATGTAGTGTAGTATGAACTCGACATAACGTTAACATTACTCCGTGTCCACTGTTGCTGCCACTGTTGCGTCGCAGATGGATGGTACACTCTGTTAGCTCCGTAGCTAATCCGCTCATAAACTAACTTACCGATAGCAGTACCGTTAACATCGGAGCTTATCAATACTCCTGGGTTTCGGGGGGCATCCCTAGCACCGAGCCACCGCCTCTCTGTCTCTGGCTAGGTGTGTGCACTTGCGTGCGTGTATGTGCGTGTAGATGACGTAATTTGGGCAAGTGTGTGTGTGACTGACTTTTTTTTCTGCTAGAGGGAGAGGAAAGAATTTAGCACTGCGCTTGTAAGTCTCATCTCAGCCGCGGCGGCCTCTAACGCGAGGGCAAAACATCACGATATCCACGATACGTTTAAAAAGTGTATGGTTAATGAACTGTACCCGATATTTATATAATATCGTCATATTGCCCAGCCCTAACTATCGTCACAACGCTTTACGGTATTTTCACAGCACTGTCGCAACATTACCGTAAAGTGTGAACACCGTTGTGATCATACAAGTTCCACAAATCATGTGCAACCCAGATTCGGCACAAACAAGGGACTAAACACATTTCGCAATTATGCCACAACAATGTGGAATGCCCTACCCACAGCCGTAAAAATATGTGAATCCCTACATTCAAAACCTCCCACCTACGGGAGGCTGCAATTCGAAACTGGCCACCGTAAATGTCCAACCCCCCCCACCCCCCCTAATAGACAGTCTCCTCCCCACCGTATGTATATATTTTCTCCCCACCGTATGTATATTTTTTCTCCCACCCACCCCCTCCTAATGTACAGTCTCCTCCCCATCATATGTATATATTCTGTTAGGTCTATGGGTAACAGTACTGTATATTTGCATATCGTATGATAATGCAACAGTACTATATACCTGTATGTCATGTATGTCCCTATGCCATAAATGTCATGATGTCATGTATGTTGTGTATGTCATAAATGTCACTATGAATTGAAAATGGGGGACCCTGATGTAAACAAGACAAACGTCTTTCTCTGGTCGGCATCCCCTTAACAATTGTGTGTATTGAGCCGTATATTGTACCCATTCTGCAATCTGTTAAAGGAAAACTCCAACATTTTGGGAAATTAGCTTATTTGGCATCTACCCTGGAGTTAGGGCTGGGCGATATGGCCTAAATCCCTGATTATTTTTTTTAATATCCGATTTACGATTTTAATCGATTTCTTTCTCTTGAAAACTAGAAACGCCAAGGAAATCATTCAAATAACCTTTGTTTTTATTTGACAAAAAAATGATCAAACCAATCAATCCCTATTGGGATTTAAGTGCAAACCTAACTTTCACCAATCTTCACTTAAAAAAAAAATAATAACAATATATATATATATATATATATTAGGGCTGGGCGATATGGCCTAAAAATAAAATCCCTGATTATTTTAAAAAAAATCCGATTTACGATTTTAATAGATTTTTTTCTCTTGAGCAAATATATATATATTTTTTGACAAAACAAAATTATTAAACCAAGATGAATGTCCCTATTGGGATTGAAGTGCAAACCTAACTTTCACCAATCTTCACTTACTTAATAATAATATATATATATATATTATATAATATAAAAGGTTACTCTTGATCAAACAAAGAGGAATGTCCCTATTGGGATTAATAGTGCAATAACTTGCTTTTTCACCAAACTTCACTTAAAACAAATAAAAGTTGCCTCTTGATCATCAAACAAGAATGAATTTCCCTATTGGGATTAATAAAGTGCAAATCTAACTTTCACCAAACATCACTTTCTGTAAAATAAAAGGTGACTCTAAAAACGTATTTTAATTTTTTAAAATCGATTTGAATTTTTTTAAATCAAAAAACATCTGATTACCCCAAAACTGGTAAAATAGATTCCTTACCTCAGATCAGATGTTCTGCAAAAAGATTATTCCAATTCCTGATCGCCATTCCAAATATCGATTGCGTTTATTGATCCAATGTTAGACCTCGAAACAGATAATCAGATAATATAATGAATGCAATAGGTTACATGCCTGAGAAGTAAAATGTGGAATCCGGAGTTTTTTTCCCTCATCCATTTCGATTGAGTCCATTCTAATGGGTGCAATACCATCCGGGAGACGATAGGGGGCAGTATTAGCCCTTTTCGAGCTCAGAGACAGTCCCAATGATAACGTGAGGCTGGATGGATGAAAAATGAATGGATATCGCTAATAAAAGAAATAACGAGAAAATAATGAGAACTCGTTGTTGGCACTCAACGCATGGCGGCCAACAACGAGATTTCTCGTCGTTGGCACTCAATGTGTTAAGAGTATATTAAAAAAAGTACAAAATATATAAAAATAGATATAATAAACATCTTAAAAAGTTAGTCATATAAATATATATTTTTTATTCTAATACCAACCGTTTTGTGCGTTTTGCTAATCTGATTGGCCACTGACGTTTCTGTTCATGTGACATGTGCGCCCGATTTCGCATGACGAGCTGTATCTTTGCCCATTTCCGCGTCAAACAGCCTGCAAACTACCTAACGCCTAGTTTATCACTGGTTAAGCTTAGGCGACTCTTTCGAAGTTGGTTAAGGTTAGAGTTTGGAATCAGGGCTGGCGTTCTATCGCCCTGCTCTAAGACAAACTCTAACCTTAACCAACTTCGAAAGAGTGCCTAAGCTTAACCGGCGAAATAACTTGCCGTCACACGATTGGTGCACATGTCACATGACCAGAAACGTCAGTGGCCAATCAGATTAGCAAAACGCACAAAACGGTTGGTATTCGAATATAGGCGTGGGGGCGGGGTTTAAATACTCGAAGCAGGCCTTTACAACGATGGCATGGAACACTAACCCTGCCCGCCCCTTCATGTGTAACGCTCAGTGATGTCGGGGACAGGATCGCTGTGGATAACTGGAATGGCGATCAGATAATTGGGTTATTTTTTTTGCATTACATCAGAGACGAGGTAAGAACACTATATATAAAGTATTGCGTTGATCTGATATTTCTTTCTCCTGCGATCAAAGCTATCTGTGTGGACCGTGTTGTGCTTTCTACCGTTGGCTGCGGTGGGGGGGGGGCGCGCGCCGTGCCCCGCTACGAGGGCCATTTCATGTATGCACAAGGAAATATAATAATGATAAAGCATTGGTTTCAGGATGATTAGCTAATCAGCCGAAAAATTACAACGTGATGACTGGATTACACTAAAATGCCATTTTCTCGTCTTTTCCTGGAATTACTCAGAATCACCCAAACCATACTCGTATTCAAAAACGGTAATGTACGGATGAAAAAACGATCTGTTTTTTGCATGTTGACCAGAAGCAACTCACTGATAGTCGACGGCGTTATTAGATCCATAGCTATAATATAAAATATAGTTTTAGGACTCGCAAGTCTGGCATTCTAAAACTATATCCATTGAATAAAGACCTGGCGCTGAAGGGGGATCAGCGCCCCCTGCTGCTGGCGGTCAATGTGTTAAATGTATAAACATGAAGAATATTTTTAAATAAACATCTTAATAAATAAGCATATCTTAAAATAAACATAAATATACACTTTATTAGAGGACAGCATGTCACTTACACAACCATCATCTACTCACATGTCAGCATTTCAGTATAAGTATTTAAATAAGAATGCCTTTAGGTCTATCTATAACGTGCACTACAGCCAAGTGTAGGACCAAAGCAGACAGGTGTGTGTAGGTATTTGTGTGTGTGTTAATGTGTGAGTACTAGGCATGTGTGTTTCTGCTGTGTGGACACAATGAACAGCCATGTTAACAGATCTGCTGCCTCAGCTCTCAGCATAATACCATGACATCATTCTCACTGACTGTATTTATCTCTGTTTGTATTGTCTGTGTTTCAGTCTCTTTCTGTGTGTGTGTCTCTCTCTCTCTCTCTCTCTCTCTCTCTCTCTCTTTCTCTTTCTCTTTCTCTCTCTCTCTCTCTCTCTCTCTCTCTCTCTCTCTCTCTCTCTCTCTCTCTCTCTCTTCTCTCTCGCTCTCTCTCTCCATTAGGGCTGTACCGAATTGCCGAATTACATTCAAGGCTATTGAAGTTTTCGAATGAAGCTTCGAATTAGGGCTGGGCGATATGGAAAAAAATCATATCGCGATAACGATATGATAATTTTATTTTATTTCTCGATATCGATAATTATCGAATTGTTATAAGTATAATTTTTTTTTTTTTTTTTAACAACAGATGTATGTTTATTTTGCAGCAATTCTTTGTCATTGCCGCCATCTTTAGTGTTACATCCCCTCACACTCCAGTTCTCAGGCTGCAGCTGGTTTAAAAGCTAAAGTAAACCGGCTTCTCTGCTGGCTGTGGCTCCAGAGGAGTTGAACAGTTCTGGCTCTGCTAGTTTATTTTCGATCTTTTGGCGCTTTTTTGGTGGACAAACCACCGCACCGTGACTGGAGTCTAGTTCTGCTAGCACACATAGCCTACTGTGTACAGACGGTAAAGAAAAATAAATCTGAATTTGGTCAGTATTGTCATTTGGACAAGCAAAGCCATTACTTTAAGTTGCAGGCAAGAAAGACAAGTCTGTCCACTGTCTCTGGTTTTAAAACTGCCCTGTTGCAGTTTTTCTTATGATTAAGGTTAGGGTATAGTAAGTGTGTGTTTCCTCTACAAAGCTGAGAAAGCTCAGTGTATCTGCTGAGTCTCCGCCTCTCAGTCCAATCGGATGAAGCTGTAAATGTGTTATGACTCATGTCACCTCTCAAGGTTGTGTGTGTGTGTGTACTATCCACCTCACACACACACACGCACGCACACACACGCACGCAAACACACACACACACACACACCAGGGTTTCCGTTAGAAAAAATTGTTGCCGGTCTCAGGGTCCGGTAGATTTAAATCTACCGGTCAAATGAGAGAAATTCCGGTCAGAGTTTATTGAGCTTAAAAATAATTGACATCCTCAAGGCATGTCGATTTATAATATTTTAACTTAAAACTAGGCTACTTTTGCATATACAGTCATTATATTCCAAATAAAATAAGTCCAGAGACTCCGTGCTGCTGCCGACTTTAAATCAAATAGGTGTCTGTGGGCAGTCGCCCGACATTAAATTAATAAACAGCAGTCTGTTATCACATTTTTATGAGCTAACGAATTCCGTTATATTGGACATTTGTATTAATTATATCAAGCGAAGAACTGAGAAATTTGGCAGAGAGAGACGGCAACATTATCGTGGGTTTGCGTGATGACTCTCCACCTCGCAACGACTTATTTGCAAAGAGTATGTCGCTGCAGACCAGCAGATTCAGTTGTTTTCAGGCTCTATCTGGGGACCGCTCAACAGCGCCCCCCACCCAACAGCTGAATTGCCAATGGCTGAATTGGAGTACTGCACTGTGCCGGTACAGATGGGTGGGTTATGGTGGATTCTGTGGCTCTGCAGCTGCATGCAGTCGCAAATCTATCAGCAAGCTCCCGCTGACAACATTATTATACCTGCTTGGTGAAGCAACGATGAAACAAATGTAATGATTGTTTCGTTCATTGCATAGGCTATTTAATTTTAGCCTATTTTAATACAATTCAAATAATCAAATTGTGCTTAGAGGCAGGGCTCCAGACTAACTTTTTTCACCACCGTCCCAGAACCGTCCCGAAATACAATCTTAACCGTTTCAAAGTGAATGTAACCGTCCCAAAAATCAAATGTTGTTTCTTTACTTTGGTTTTGTCGTCTATAGTTGTTATTGCCATAAGAAACACCATTCAGAGAAGGGGAGAATAAATTGATTTAGTCAAAAGTAGGGGTGGACGGTATAAACGGTATAAACGGTATGAATTTGCTCTACGGTATGGATTTTCACTATACCGTGTAACCGGTAGTGCAGCTCTAAAATAGCAATGACGACATGTAACCACAGCGCGACTATTTCACTCGCATTTGCCCCTAAAAATAGATAGAATTAGTCATAGATAATAGATATGTGCGAACTGGAAAAAGTTATTTAGGAGGCTTCGCGCAGTGGGCGTGCCAGCCCCTACCGCACGCATGTAAACACGGGTCTAGTAGTCTAGTGGGACGGGACACAGGAGGACGGCGGCGTCTCCCTGAGCTAACGTTAGCTTAGCTACCGTTACAAAATGACCCAGTCAACTATTCACTTTTAGTTTAATACATGATGAGGCATTGTCTAACCGAACGGTATCTAGTCGGCCAGCTACCGATAGCTCCTGACATCAACAAATGCTCCACAAAGTCTAGTAGAGACGTGTGTGCTACCTGTTAGCTGTTAGCTCACGTTAACGCAAGTTAGTTCACCGTTCAAAACGAAATGTCCCATTGAACTAAATAATTCACTGAGGCGTTGTATTAACGTTATATATCCGGCTAGCAGTAGCTACAGATAGCTCCTGATATCAATGTCTTATAACACTGATTCGATGCGTATTCGAGCTGAGGGCTTGCTGAGCACAGTTAGGTAACGTTATACCAATACAATAGGGTCCAGGTGCAGCGCCGGAGAATCCTGGCCGTAGCTCTGCTCGAGGCTACTCGAGTATAGGTCCAGGTGCAGCTCCGGAGAATCCTGGCCGTAGCTGGAGGCTACTAGAGTACACACAGAGGGCGGGCGGGCGGGCGGGCGGGCTGGCTGGCTGGCTGGCTGGCTGGCTGGCTCAGTCTTTTGAGGTGGCACAGCTGTCCGGTCCTCTATCCCATCAACCCCCCTGAAGCGTAGCAGGTTTTGACGGCTCTGGAGAAGTTGTGGTGGAGATTACAAGACAGTTTTATTTTATCATTATTTATTCAACAAATGTGTTTCCAGTGCCTATTTAGATAAACTATTCATCAAAAGTCACAAACTGCCTCAAGTGAGCGTCAAAACCTCTTTACAATATTGAGGACGTTTTATTGAATGTTGCAGTTTCCAGCTTTTTTTTTTGTATCCTCTTTTTCTCTGCCTGATTTTCTGTGCTTTTCCTCCCGTCCCAATTTAGTTGTTATGCCAATTCCCCCCTCCCCTACCTGGTCGTTGTGCGCATGTGCCCCCTACTGGTCGGTCAAGGGAGCCCTGAGGTCTACCACATGCTTCCTCCGACACATGCGGAGACAGCCAGTGGTTCTCTTTTCACCTGACAGTGCGGACTCTCATTGGTGAAGTGTAACACGTGGGAGCAGGGAGCGAAATAAACTTTTTGACTCACCGGCCAGTGGCGGGTAGATGGGAAGAATCTACCCGCCAAGCATATTTCTTACCTGCCAACTTTTTTTTGATTAAAAAAATAATAATTATTATTTTATATAAGATTTTTTTTTAATAACATATATATATTATATAATCATACTTGTAGTTGTATTATCTGCGAGACATCGCCACCTCGCTGTCTGCAAACAGCTCCATTGTCTGTGTATACTCGAGTGGCCTCCAGCTCCAGCAAGGATTCTCCGGCGCTGCAGCTGGACCCTAAACTCTACATTCAGCATGCAAAAGGATTCTCCTGCGCTACAGCTGGACCCTATTCAGCAGCCCTCATGCGATGTAAGCCAGGGACTCGAATACGCATGTTGTAGGACATTGATGTCAGGAGCTATCTGTAGCTACTGCTGGATGGCGTTGGGACAACGTCTCGGTGAACTATTTAGTTTACTGCGACATTTCGTAGTGACTAGTGAGCTACCTAGCCAACGGAGGTATTATGCACTGGACTATTGCTGGAGCATTTGTTGATGTCGGGAGCTATCAGTAGCTAGCCGGCTGGATAACGTTACACAATGCCTCATGTATTAAACTAAGTGAATAGTTGACTGGGTCATTAAACAAACAAGGACGGGAGTAACACGTTGCGTTGGAATACATATAGCGTCATCTAAAAAAAGATAAAAACAATGGTTTGTGTTTGTACGTTTCCAAATTATGTCAACAACATGTCGCCTACTTCGCTTAATGTTCATAAACTATTGACTGACATTCTTATGTTGCAGCTAGTTGTGCTACATGGACCCAAATACCCGAGCCATCCTGGCTGTACCAAAATACTAAACTAAACTGAGTTGTGCTCCCGCATCAAGCTCGCTGCCCTCCATTTCAGAAAGCATGCTTTTTTTTTACGTCACGACTCAAGGGTTATGTTACACTACTCATGTATTTTTAATAGCCAAAAATAACTTGTGTGTCTTTTCCCACAAACTAGTTTATTATATTTGAATGGCAGCATGCAGGAACACTAGCTTTGTGTGTTACATTTGTAAATGTGAAAAAGTCTTAAAGTAGCCTTCTACTGGTGCATCCAGTAGAGTCAAATCTCTAGCATGGCACAAATTTCTACCGGTATACACTGTGTGAACTGACCTGGACATGAAGCGTCCGCAGCACAAAATATAAAGACATAAGAGATGAGACCGAGTGTTTGATGGCCAGGCATGATGCCGCTGAAGGAGCTTTGCTCCCCCCTGGCCCCAGTCAACCTGTCGGGCCTTGTTAATCCTTTCGGCCCTGCTGCTCAACCCCCCCCCCCCCCCTCTCTCCTTGTTGGCTCCCCAACACACACACTCCTGTGTTCTGTCCCTCCGATTGGCCTCCCATACCTGTCGGTCAGATCAGACCGGTGGCCAAACCCTCCTCAATCCCCCTAGGGTGCTTTGATCATTGCTGGCCAGTCTAGGCTGTGGCTTAGGCTATGTTTAGACGGAGAGAGGCTGAACAGAAACCGCAAAAGTCGTCTTACGGTCTCACGTTTAATTTTGCGTTTAGACTAGCGGGATTAGGCCTGCCGCGATAAGCAATAAATCGATTAATTGCCGCGATAATTAAAATGAATGCAATGATTTTGACGGGCGCGATTAATTGCTATTTGCGCGTTCGTTTTAATGAGGCGGAACCAGTGCCCCTTGCAGTCTCTCTCCGTGTGGGGGGCCGCTGGCGTTACTACAGAGCACAGCACGGGAGCTCCGTGGGGCACTAGCAACGCCACATAGCTTAACTACATTTCTCAATAGTGTTGCTCCTTTTAACCAAGTAGCGTTATTTGTAGTGTAACGTTAGAATAACACAGAATAACGTTAATACAATTACATGCATCATTGTTTACAATGAACGGGTGGGGCTAGTCAAAGCACTGGAGACGGGGACAAGTTAAACATGAATTAATTTATTATAACGGGTCGTTTTCGAGTCGTGCTGCAGTGCCTACGCACCACAGCTATTCTATTATATACTGCTTTGACGCTTCCTCCTCATCGTTGATTGCCTGTAGTAGCTGCATCTAACGTTAGTAGCTAACGTTAGAGCTGCCGCGGTATCGGTATTACCGCGGTATCGCTGTTACATCATGCCCACCGCAGCGTTGGGCTGAATACCGGCATCATCGCTGTTTTTTATTATATTATTATTATTATTACGCTCTCGTTGGGCTTGCGGCTCTGCAGATATACCCTACTTCTCTGTCGAGATTCCAAGCGACCCTATTGGGTACCAGAAAAGTCACATGAAACACTGCAGACCACTGATTGGTCAGAAGAGATACGCGTCACATGCTTGGAGCATCTTGCAGTGCGTTTACTTCCTGAATCTCAGCCACAACACGGCTAATAGTACGTTAGCTCCCACCGGAGACTTGATTGACCGGAGTGGATTACAGACGCCGTCGCTCCTCAGGGAACGAGGCATAATGATTTTACTGCAACGAAATGTTATAATAAAAGCCCTTCGTTCTATACACTTGTCTGATTGAAAACTTTATTAACAGACCGCAGAATGGGTACAACTCGGCACGCTCTGAGCAAAGAAATTAACTTAGATATTAATTGAGTAACGCTTGCCTTGCTATTAGGGCTGGGCGATATGACGATATTATATAAATATCGGGTACAGTTCATTAACGATACACTTTTTAAACGTATCGTGGATATCGTGATGTTTTGCCCAAGAGGCTTGTGTCGCGTCAATCTGGTCCACACGTTGACACGTTTGAACAGCGCCGCCCCACACACACACTACTGCATCAAAAGTGACTACTTATGATAACAAAGGCATTCGTTGTGGCATTAACGTTATAATAATAATAATGCAGGACCTGTTCAGAGGTCTCTATATAGTTACACTTTCAATAACATCAGCGTATTTACATAGTGCCGACCGAGGTCGACCTAGATATAGCAAGCTCGTTCATATCTCAGCCCGTGCTGACTCAGTTGTGCCCATTCTGCGGTCTGTTAATAAAGTTTTCAATCAGACAGATGTATGGAAAGGCTTTTATTATAACATCTGTTGCAGTAAAATCATTATGCCTCCAGTCGTTTAGTCCTTCTGCGGAGCTAAAAGCTAAACGTCGGACGCGGCGAGCTGCCATTGTTATTGTCATTGAGCTCTCCATGGCGGAAGTAAAAAATAAATACGCGCTTTCCGATTGGTGCTAAGAACAGCAGGGCGGGTGCAAGCGATGTGACGTAATTGGCAGACGCGACTGTCAATCAAAATGATTCTGTTTGCCGACTGAATGAATGAGAACGTTATTAAAAGATTGCAGCATGGGTACAATACAGTACAGCTCAATACAACAACAGTCAACAGCGGACTGGAGGATGCAGACCAGAGAAAGACTTTCGTCTTGTTTACATCAGGGTCCCCCATTTTCAATTAATCATATTTCATATCTAAATCATATAATATCTCATTGCTAAATATATGCAATATATAATCTAATAATCCAATAATCTAAATCTAATATATAATATAAAAATGCTAAATGCATGGGTATTTTATTTTGTCTTTAATGTTAGCTTGCAAACTCAAATACTGTCTTGGTAAGCCTCATAATGAATTTTGGGGAAAAAAAGAAAAACATCGTGATGCGTATCGTGTATCGCCGAAAGGTCAGAAAATATCGTGATATCATATTTAGGCCATATCGCCCAGCCCTACTTGCTATGTGGTCCGGTAAATACGAACGTGTAACTATACTAACGTTAATGCCACAAATCGAATGCCTTTGTAATCATGAGTAGTACTAGTAACGTTATAATAATAATAAGAAGAAAGGGTCGGGGGGGTAACCGGCGGGCGCGACACCGAGGGGAGACTTCGAATCCGTGTTTCACTTTTAATAACGAATGCGTGCATGCCGAATCCCAAACAATATTCATGCTGCAAAGTCATCCTCTAAAGATAGACATTTAGACTAGAGGCAGGCTATATGCTATATAAAGAGTAGACTACAAAAAAAATGCATTCAAACTTTTTTTTTTGTGTGTGTGTGCGGTAATACCGCGGCGGTAGGAAATATTTTGCAAATGTGTGCGGTAAGGAAAACATCAATACCGCGGCAGCTCTAGCTAACGTTAAAACTAAAAAACACAACCGGACGAGACAAGTTGTCGGCTAGGATAATCACAACAATACTTCCGGTCCGGTCGGTGGGCTTCAAAATAAAAGTCTTAAACCGGAAAAGACGGAGCGGTGGGCTTCAAAATAAAGGTTTTGGGAAATAAATTTCTCAAAAAAATTCTCTAAACCGGTCGCAATAATATCTCTTATCACGATATTTTCGGGGGCAATTAATCGCCCAGCAAAATGTGTTATCGTGGCAGGCCTAAGCGGGATGTAATTCTCCGTGCAGACGAGGCTGTAACAACTCGAGACGACTGAGCCCAGCTGTCACACGATTGGCGCATATGTCACATGACGTGCTGTGAAGACCCGCCCTACTCTGCCTCTGATTCGCAGACTGTGGGTGGGGAATGTGATTGGACCAAAGCAGAGTCACTCACAGACAGTGTGTCCAGTCACGCCTAGGGATGGGAATTGATAGGATTTTATCGATACGATTCCATTATCGATTCTGCTTATCGATTCGATTCTTTATCGATACCCTTATCGATACCTGATCAATTTATAATTTACATAAATAAATTGGAAATGCAACAGAACTACATTTACATTTAGTCATTTAGCTGACGCTTTTATCCAAAGCGACTTACAAGTTCTGTACGACAAGTCATCAGGAAGGGCACAACTCTATCAGCTGAGCAACAATGTTCATCAAAGTGTTGAGTGCTACAGTGTAGGTTAGTTTATTAGGACAAGTGCATGACAGTACGGTTAGTTAGGGTTAGATATTTTTTTTTTATTCAGATAATGGTTGAAGAAGTGCGTCTTTAGTCGACGGCGAAAGATTGGACGTGATTCGGCTGTCCTAACTGGGGTGGGTAGTTCATTCCACCATTGTGGGGCAAGGACTGAGAATAGGCGACTTCTCTTTGATGACCCTCCCGGAGCTTGGATAGGAGTAGGTCTGAGGCGGCCAGAAGATGCAGAGCGTAGGGGTCTAAGCTGGTTAGAATAACAACATGCAACTTGACATTTCTGATTGTCATTTATTGTTGAGCCCCCATGTCAGAAAAATACAAAAACTGTAAAAAATAAAACATTAACTATAGCCTACACTTAAATAAAATAATGTATTTGAGATTCTCAAATACATACATTAAAATGTTTTTATTTTTTTATTCTTAAACTAATTTAATCTATTGAATAACAGGTCGTTATTCCTCCGACTTCTGTCTCACACACACACACACACACCAGGGTTTCCGTTAGAATTTTTTTTTGCAGGTCTGAGTGTCCGGTAGATTTCAATCTACCGGACAAATGGGATAAATTCCGGTCAGAGTTTATTGAGCTTAAAAACAATTGATAGGCCTATATAAAGAATGACATCATCAAGGCATTTATAATATTTTAACTTAAAACTAGACTACTTTTGCGTATATACAGTCATTAATATATTCCAAATAAAATAAGTCCCTCGAGACTGCGTGCTGCTGCCGACTTGAGGTGTCGGTGGGCAGTCTGCCCGACCTTAATAAACAGCAGTCTGTTATAATCACATTTTTATGAGCTAACGAATTCCGTTATATTGGACATTTGTATTAATTATATCAAGCGAAGAACTGAGAAATTTGGCAGAGAGACGGCAACATTATCGTGGGTTTGCGCCGTGATGTATATCTCCACCTCCCAACGACTTGGTGCTGCTCATAATGTCCGGTGAAAATAATTCCCTCTAAGCACAATTTGATTATTTGAATTGTATTAAAATAGGCTAAAATTAAATAGCCTATGCGATGAACGAAACAATCATTACATTTGTCGTTGCTTCACCAAGCAGCCGGTCAATGACATCCTGTGTCAGCGAGCTGGCAGCTGATATATTTACGTGAAGCATGGAGCAGGAGCAGACAGAGCAGAGCAGCGGTGTCAGCAGCGCCCCCACCCAACAGCTGAATTGCCAATGGCTGAATTGGAGTACTGCACCCTGCCAAGCCATGCTTCACGTAAATATATCAGCTGCCAGCTCGCTGACACAGGATGTCATTGACCGGCTGCTTGGTGAAGCAACGACAAATGTAATGATTGTTTCGTTCATCGCATAGGCTATTTAATTTTAGCCTATTTTAATACAATTCAAATAATCTAATTGTGTTTAGAGGGAATTATTTTCACCGGACATTATGACCGGAGAGATTAGATATGTCGGACTTCACCAGATTTTGCCGGTCAAATACCGGTAATTACCGGCTAACGGAAACGCTGACACACACACACAGACAGAGACAGAGCTCCCTCCCCGGGCCCCTGTCCTATAGTATTGGCTTGTGTTGCTACACGGACACATTTGTATGTTGCACCACCATGGTTTACAGTGTAGACTTGTAAACAAACACTGCGGCTCTTATTATATGTGAACTAAAGAGTACAAGGTTTACACAACAGCCCCCACTTGCTGCTTTGTTGTATTTGTACCTGTACTATCCGCTGTCAGCTGTTTATCTCTCTTTGTGAGCTTGATTAAATAGCGTTAGCTCACGTTAAATAGCGTTAGCTCCGCGGCTAATTTTAGCTCACCCTGACTTAAATCAATGGCTAGGTTCTAAAGCATTCAAGTAGTTTTCACTGCACATAGAAGTAGCCAAACAGCGGGAGCATTTCGGGAGCATATTACCAAAATCCAGGCAATTTCGAGCCCTTAAGGAATCAAATAAGTCTGCCATGGCTACATGCTAACGCTAACGTTGTTTTGAAAACCTGGCAGCGATAAGGGAATCGAAAGTCACGGGAGGCACACGGTTCCAGGCATCGGCCAATTAGGATTTCGATTCCCATCCCTAGTCACGTCGCGGGACAGATTCTTGTGTATTTAAAAGTACTGCCAATGTAGCCTTCAGGTGATCGCCATGGATAGAATCAGACATGCTTTGTTTTTACGCTTCTAGGCTACTGGCGCATGCCTGTGATGTAAGCAGTACGCGCGACGAGAGCCTTGACAACCCTTTCGTCATCGTTTTATGCGGTTTGACAGTTTAGATGATAGCGCAAAGGTTTATCATTTCTAGGAATTCCACCCTGGAAGGTAGTCTCACTTTTTTGCGGTTTCACCCCGTAAAAACGCCGTTTCCGTATAAACGAAAGGCACAGCCGAATTTTTTTTTTTTGCGGATTCACCTGCTAGCGTTTCCGTCTAAACAGGGCCTCAGAAGGAGAACAAGAAGGAGAGGACAGTGTTGTCACAGGGGAAGCAGGAGGGGCTGTAATGGAAGGAGAGGACAGTGTTGTCACAGGAGAAGCAGCAGGAGCTGTACTGGAAGGAGAGGACAGTGTTGTCACAGGGGAAGCAGCAGGGGCTGTACTGGAAGGAGAGGACAGTGTTGTCACAGGGGAAGCAGGAGGGGCTGTACTGGAAGGAGAGGACCGTGATGTCACAGGGGGAGCAGTAGGGGCTGTACTGGAAGGAGAGGACAGTGTTGTCACAGGGGGAGCAGGTAATGATGTCACCAAAGATAATGATGTCATGTTTTCATGATTACAATTTTTTTTTATCCACTTTTTCTCCTTATTTTTCTATTTTTTCTCTCATCCCAATTTCGTGTTTCCAATTCTCATTCTCAGTCACATCTTTTCACCTGCCAGCGCGGACTCTCATTGGCAAGGTGTAACGTGTGGGAGGCTCACACTACCCCCGCTATTTCATGTCTCTGCTGTGCAACCGACCTGTAGGAGTCGCTGTCCACAACATCCAGATTACCACCCATCGACTTCCACCCGCTGACTCTGCCAATTGAGCCAGTATGACGGCCTGCCCAAGCCGTAGGCAATGCTGACACCCGGATTCGAGACCGGAGTCTCTTGCATTGGTGATGAGCGCAATCTCCGCTGCGCCACCCAGCCGCCGATTACAAAACATTCTAAGCGAACACACAACCACATAGAAATAACATGGAATAATGAAAAAATTCCAAATAACCAATAGCCATTGTCTATATAGGAACATTCCATTTGGGCTATGGAGAAGACGGTAAGCGCATGTTCCCTGTGAAAATGTGAGCCGTTTAACACTATGGCGTCCGTTCATGAGTATATACGTGTTTCGATTCCATGCGTTGTGGTCCAGATCCACGAGTATACTCGTGACGAGTTGTTATTGTTTTATTCCATATTTATAACGCTTATTAGGTCCCCGATCCACTAGCAGGATCTTTCCACATATTTGTTTTTCGAAACATGCAGTACCGGCCAGATCCGCTTAGGGGCGCCATCGCTCCACTGCAGTATCATTGAGGGGATTTAAAAAGAAAAAAATGCTTTTACAGTCCTGTGGGCGGATCATAGAGCCTTGATTCCAAACGAAGACCCTCCATCTTTGATCAGCTTGCCGAACGTTTTTTTCAGCGTGGAATAATGGGATTTATGATTAGCCAATGTGCATATCGATCTACCAGAATCCGATGACTGGTGAGGAAATGCTGCCGGCGATCACATGGCCTGACGGTAGGATAATATTACCCCAAATTACAGCTGGATTGGACATTGTTTTATAACCTAACGTGATAGACTACTGACATTGGCTACCGGAACGCACACTCTATTGCTAATCAATAATACTGATCAACGTTCCCCGCCGCCCCCATTTCATCCATAGATGCTCTGTAATAGTCCGGATGCTACGCAGTTTGTTTTATTTCATTCGTATACATACAGCAGAAATGGCGCTTGATATAACGGCACCAACTTTTAGCCTTTTTTGCAGCCTCCTGCAGAAAAGCCTAGACGAAAAGCGCAATATACCTTATATTCACGAAGCTATAAAATGACAACCAACCGATGGATTTTTATTTTCTTTAAGCCATTATGAAGGCACGGTTTATGCACTCAAGTGACAATGAGAATGGACAGATAGCAATACTATAAATTATATATAAAGCTCTTAGAAAGTACATCGGTTTGTTTACAATCCTCTGTCCTCTGAGGCCTAAATCGCTTCGGGGCTCCGGTCGTCATAGTGTTAAAGAAATCTACACCAGAGTTGATTAAAGAAAGAGGCAGAGAATCTTCTTCTCCCACAGGACTAGAGTGTGGACTAGAGCTGGATAGTGAGTTTTATGGATATCGTTTCAATGAAAGATCAGTGGATGGATTTAATTTACGAGTAGATCTACAGATAATATACAAGATCCTACAAAATCCTCCTCCATACATTCAAGGCCATCCACAACCTCGCCTCTCCATACCTGTCCGACCTCCTCCACATCAACATTCCCACCCGGTCCCTCATGTCTGCCTCCTCCATCAACCTGACCGTCCCCCCAGCCCGTCTGTCCACCATGGGGTCAAGAGCCTTCAGCTGCTCTGCACCCCGCCTTTGGAACTCCCTCCCCCCCGACATCAGGAACATTGTTTGACTCCATCATCCCATTCAAAACCCACCTGTTTAGGCAGGCGTATGTCTGATTTTATTTTATTTTTTAAATGTATTGTGATTGTTAATGAACTGTTTTTTAAAATGTTGTACGGCGACCTTGAGTGTCTTGAAAGGCGCCTTATAAATAAAATGCATTATTATTATTATTATTATTATTAGATATGTAAATTAAAGTCATTTTATTTGCATATAGCTAATGCTTATGTTATGCAAAAGTGTCTGTCCTCCTAAGCCAGCTGTAAATTATGCTGAGGGACACCTAGCCCACGATGAGACTGATATTGTACTGCATTATGTTTTAGTACTGCTGTTTTATGTGTTTTATGATTTGATGCATATGGATAGATCTTTATAATCTGTATTATAATCTGAAACAGTTTATAATCTGTTATGTTGGCCCTCTGTCTTTACAGTACATCTATTCCAAAAATCCATTCTAGAGTAAACTAAAACATTCTTGAAATGGTCGTTTGAGCGGACTGGAACCATACTAGAATCACAATATGTTGTTTCAGGACCATGGACAGCAGCAGGGCCTATGTCTTTCTGATATAATGATTATGACTAAAGTGTGTTAGGCAGTTGTCTTTTATTTGATTTAAATGCGCAAAAACTTTAGTTGTGGTCTCGACTGTCTGGTCTAAAATTCAGAGTCCTCTTTGTCCCGAGATCGAGTCGAGACAGAGTGAAAATGCAGTCAAGTCCAAGACGATGCAGAGACCTTCAATATGTGGTCTAGAAGAGTACAACACTGCTTGTAAGTGGGTGGGGCTTTTACACAGGGTGCTATTGTTAACACAGTGAGATCGCTGGGAAAATTTCTGGAAAAACATGAATTTAATTTCAGAATGTTCAGAAACTTGTAAGATATGACTAAATATTTTCCTTGATTTCTATGGTAAAGAAGAAAATAGCCACACAACCTCTACATTGCTCATTGGGGTAGGTGGGGGGGGGGGGGGCAGTAAGCCAGCCAATGCCATGCCTTGTGTAGCTCACATGACACACACAGGAATTGAGAAGGACTTGGTTGGTCCCCCTTTGAAATACCTCTGGTTCTAGCTAGGAGAGAGACGGGAAGAATAATACTGAGTGTGTGTGCGTGCACACGCTTAGGTTGGGACTTGCTTAGGGGTGTGTATTGCATGCAGCTGTGTGTTTAGCATCTGGTTAAGGTGTGTACATGTGTTAAGGGTCTCTGCTAAGCTGTGTGTGTGTGGTGCCTAGCCTCACCCTGTTTTTAACATCTGTTGCTTGTTGTTATGTCAAGTCCCTTATGAACCCTCTTTCTCTGTCTGCCTGCATGTCTCTCTCTTTTCTGTCTGTCTCTCTTTCTCTGTCTCTGCCTGCATGTCTCTCACTCTCTCTCTCTTTCTGTCTCTGTCTGCCTGTCTCTTTTTCTCTGTCTGTCTCTCTCTTTCTCTCTTCTCTGCCTGCATGTCTCTCAGGCTCTCTCTCTTTCTGTCTGTCTCCCTCTCTTTTTCTCTTTATCTGCCTCTATCTATCTCTCTCTCTCTCTCTCTCTCTCTCTCTCTCTCTCTCTCTCTCTCTCTCTCTCTCTCTCTCTCTCTCTCTCTCTCTCTCTCTCTCTCTCTCTCTCTCTCTCTCTTTTTCTTTCTTTTACAAATCCTGTTCTGTATATCCCTGTACACAGGGAACGAGGGTCATTATTGTTCCTCCTTGCTGTTCTGTATGTGTGTCTGTGTGCACGTTCATGCTCTATGCTTATAGCACATCTGTATTCTCCCATTTACCGAATTAGACAATTAGGCAGACAATTAAAACATTAACAAACCATTTAAAATAAATTAAAAATATATATATAAACGCAATTGACCTGCTGTTGCTGTAGACCAGGGGTCTCAAACTCAATTTACCTGGGGGCCGCTGGAGGTAGAGTCTGGGTGAGGCTGGGCCGCATCAAATATTCCACAAAAAAGGGGTTTCAAGTATTCCAAAAAAAAGTACAACTGATCCAATCTTCTCAATCTTTAGCAATAACATTTCAGAACATGAACAGTTCTTCAGAACATGAACGGTTCTTCAGAACCTAGGCTTCTCAGTGGTGTCAGTGGACTCATCCACAGCTATGGAAATGCACTGTGCATTTTTATTTTATTCTATCCCAAAACTGTTTAATCAAATCACCAGCCAGTATTTCAGTTATTCTGGTTGCTGTGCTATCTGAGGGGGGTTTGCTTTTGTTTGCCTTCAAACATGGTCTCCATCACTTCAGTCATACATTATTTGATTATTTATGCATCAGAGAATGGCTTCTTGTGTTTAGCCAAAACCCATGCCACTGAGTGAGGACTTGGTTGCTTTTTCTCGTTGTGACATAGATTTAACAATAATTCTGCTTGCAGCTTGATATGAATATTTCATTCCATTTATTTTTGTGGTTTTTAGCACTGAATTTTGAGGAAAGGTTGCATCAAAATAACTGGTTTGTTTCGTAGTGGCGTTTCAAATTGCCACTCTTCACAAGAGCTACCGTTTCTTGGCATATTAGGCACATTGGTTTGGTGCTGGGAGGATGCACGCATATTTTTCAGTCCATTCACCTTTGAATTGCAGCTATTTTCACTGTTGACTTTTCTTTTACTGGCCATCTTTGAACATGCCACATTTTTCTACTAGCTGCCTGCTGGCGAAACTAGGCTACTAGCTACATTTATCTCACGGAGATAAAACTGGGAACGAGGTTACTAGCTACAGTACCTGTAGATTAGACTACCTGTAGATGCACTGTCAACTCTCGCTCTGACTCAAACCGTTGAAAGAGACGACACGCATTCCTGAAGACCCGCCCTACTCTGCCTCTGATTCGCAGACTGTGGGTGGGGGGGGGGGGGGGGGGACGCTGACGGGACGCTGAATGTGATTGGACCAGAGTAGACAGACACAGACAGTGGAGCAGTGCTTGCAGAGGAGATAGCGGAGAATTTTGAGGATGCCTGCCATACGCACTGGGTGACAGCCAGGATATATTTTCCTTCCACTTTACTTGGTATCACTCCGGAAACACGTTTCAACCAAGTCACTAACATAACGTTGCTGTCATGAGCCTGCGCTATGGTAGCCTACAAGTGATAAAATAAATAAAACTTCCAACTCGCGCAACGAGTCGGCAAAAAGTTGCGCGCGGGCCGCACTAACATTAAACTTTGATGTCAAGTAGGGGGCCGCAAAATATCATCCAGCAGGCCGCAATTGGGCCGCGAGTTTGAGACCCCTGCTGTAGACGCTTAACACTGAACTCAGACCTTCCTCCGCGTCTGCATGGACTTGAACTCACTTGAACGTAATCAAACTTAAGTAAAGGGAGGCGGCTGCAGAGTTGATTGTCATTCCGTTTTGTGTTTTTGCCGTTGGACAGACTGCTGCTCATGGCTGTTTTAATTAGCGTTGGGTACCGTTTACATTTGAACCGATGATTTAAATAATTACCACCCAATCTCCAAATCACCCTGCTTAGCAAAAGTCCTGGAATCTTTGGTGAACAATCAACTCTAATCTTTTCTTTCAAGTCACTCCATACTTCATCAATCTGAATTTAGAGCTAATCACAAAACCATTTAAGCTATTACATTAGTTACAATAAATGATATAATATCTGCATTTGACAGGAAGAAACATTGTGCTACATTGTCATTGTATCTAAAGCATTTCCCTTGCATTCACAAAGATAATCTAGTATTGGTTTGGATAGAAAGGCCTGTGATTGGTTTCAGAATTATTAGTTTGAGAGGTGATAGTGTGTGAAGTCAGGAAAGGCCCAGTCTATTAACAAAAGGTGTACGACAAGTAGGGTTTGGTAACGTTCAAATTTGAACCGATACCGGTAGCCGATGGTAACTAACCGAAATGTGGCACTGATTGTGAATTGGTACTCTGTAGTACCGACGTAATTCGGTTGGTACCCATACAAGTACCCAACCTTAGTTTTAATGTTGTTCTGCAGGTTGCTTTTAACGCATGCATAGTTACTAGGGATTAGGGATGGGTATCGTTAGGATTTTATCGATACTACTACTCTTATCGATACTGCTTAACGGTTCGGTACTTTATCGATACTCTTATCGGTTATTTTTTATTATTTTTTTTGCAAGAAAAAAAGACAATTAATTAAGAACAGAATCGACATTGCTTTATTATTTATACAACTTTAATACTTTATAAATAAGTATTATAAATAAATATAATTTCTTCAGCAACAGCAGCAACAATGTTTTAAATGTGTCTGACTCTGAATTATAGACTTTTTATAATAAACAACAAATGCAAAAGGAACAGAAGTGCAAACAAACAAGATTAAAGAACCTAGAAAATTATCCTAACAGTTCTTATGCAGAAAAATCAACATATCTGCCTTCTCCGGCAGGAGTCGGGATCTCTCCTGTCACTAATATCGTGTTTTGCCAACAAATGTTTTGATAGATTGCTCGTATTGCCACCCTTACTGGCATGTTTTGTTGCACTTGTGGCAACGTGCGTTGTCGGCATTGACCCTTGTAAAGTATATCCATACTTTAGAACGCTTCGCTCTATCCGCCATCACGACTCAGTGCATGCAGACTCAGAGGCAGAGCTGTCTGTGTGCAGCGCGCTTCAGCACGGGGACAGCACTTTCATTAAGGAGTACCCGCATGTATAAGAAGTACCCGTATGTGTAGCGACTCGCGAGGAGTGTGTGTAATAATGACTCGCTGCGGCTCGCTTCTCGTGCAGAGACAGAGAGGAGAGATCGTTCGCAACTTTTAAATAATAATAATAATAATTTCTCTAGAGTATCGATAGCAGTACCGATGACGTCGGAGCTTATAAATACTCCGATATTTTCTAATATAGTACCGGTTCCCGTTTAGAACCGGGGTCCGGGGGTCATCCCCACTAGGGATGCACCGATCCGACTTTTTCAGTCCCGATACCTGGGTTTGGGTATCGGCCAATACCGATCCGATACCCATTGTCCAATTTTATTTTACAAAAAAGTAAAAAAAAAAATGTAATCCACATTTATTTTTATATTATATATTTTGTTTTTAAGAATTGTAAAGGATCACAAGTGTGTTTTTGATTTGTTGTAAACAAAGACAGAAAATAAACATTCATTCAATTAATAAACTGTATGCCTCACTGTGACTGTACCCAACCCTATTTTTTTACCGATACCCGATCCAGCTATTTTACTGATATCGGCGGCCGATACCGATAGCAATATTTTTATAATTATCAGGCCGATATCAGCAATTATGACGTCATCCCGATAAACCCGATAACGTTATTGATAGCTCCAATAATATATAATACATTTTTTGGTTAAAAGAAATCCGGTGTGGGTGGATTTGGATGAAGGGCGCTTGTTTTTATTATAGCCTCCTCCCGTTTTGCCAGTACTGTGGTACGACTGACAGCGTGTGGTTTAGGAACAGGGAGTTTTTCACAAATCCAGCGCTCCCTTTCTTGGCTGTGACGTAGTCACGTTACATTTGGAGGCAGACAGTCGATCTGCCAATTACGTCCCACCGCTTGCACCCACCTCTTCTTCTTACCACCAATCAGAAGCTCTCGTTCGTTTATTTACCTCCGGATTGTCGGCCATTATTCTACTCGGAGCTCAGGCTAATAACGTTAGCTCCTCGCCAGCGACATTGACAAGTACCAGCGCTTATACATTACTGGCAAATGTCTTGTTGCACTTGTGGCAACGAGCGTTGTCAGCATCGATTTTAGTCAAATAGACCCAGACTTTTGAACGTTTCATTCTGTCCGCCATGATGAGAGCAGAGCTGTCTGTACTCGGCAGCACCCGTGTGTGTGTGTGTGTGTGTGTGAGTGAGTGTGTGTGTGAGCACAGCCCGCTCCTCGCGCAGGCAGAGACACCGAGGCAGGAGAGATATAGAAAACGGCCAACAAGATTAGTTTGCGACGTTTAAATTCCTCAAAAAAAAACTATAATTTCTCGAGTACCGATAGCAGTACCGATGACGTCGGAGCTTATAAATACTAAAAAAAAAAAAAAAAATTGAAAAAAAGATTTATAATACAATATATATCGGTTATCGATATATGTTATCGGCTTGAGGAGCATAAAGTGATCGGTATCGGTGTCAAAAAAAATCAATATTGTGCATCCTAGTTACTACAGTCATAGACCCTCTTAGTGATTTTAAACGTTACTAAAGCTAGCCACTATAGAGACCAGTTTGACTGTAGTTAGCAAACAAAGCCAAGATACATTGCATGCTAGTAGCTAACGTTACCACTCTGCTGTGTTGTATCAAATGAACAGTTAAAGTTCGACTGCTAAATGCAGTCAAATGGGTCTATTTCACTAGCATGCTACTGTGGCTAGGTAGATAGCAGCTTCGTTTCAATCATATGCTGCTTGTCCTGACCTGCTGATGCTATGGTGATTTTATTTAATGATCCATTTCATACAACAAGCATGCTATGTATATTGGCTTTGCTAACTTTATACAAATGGGGTTGTTTCACTAGCATGCTAGCTAGTGGCCATCTCTAGTAATGTTACAATCACAAAGAGGGTCCATGACCGTATTACACATGCGTAAAAATCATCCCGACATCTTAGTTGGACACAAATGCATTCTGGGTGTGTGCTCCACACCAGGGCTTCTATCCTCTCCCTCTGTGTTTATTGACAGTGTTGCATGTGAATTGAATCTGTCAAATGACGGTCAGCCTTTAGATCTTTCTGTTAAAATGTTCTGTAAAATATTCTGTTAATGCGACCCCTGATTTCAGTTTGGCCTGTCGAATGTGGATATATATTGTCCCATCTCTAGTTGTCATAGAAGGCGTTAAGCACTGGGAAATACTTTTGTAAAAGGAGACTATTACCAAATAGAGGCATCCTTGTGTTATCATAAAGGAGAGACTATTACCAAATAGAGGCATCCTTGTTTTATCATCCTTGTGTTATCATAAAGGAGACTATTACCAAATAGAGGTATCCTATCCTTGTGTTATCATAAAGGAGATACTATTACCAAATAGAGGTATCCTATCCTTGTGTTATCATAAAGGAGAGACTATTACCAAATAGAGGCATCCTTGTGTTATCATAAAGGAGACTATTACCAAATAGAGGCATCACTGTGTTATCATAAAGGAGAGACAATTACCAAATTGAGTCATCCAGATGGTACAGTGTTTGGTACAGAGGGATGGTACAGTCAGTGTTTGTTGTACAACACCATGACACATATGACTCACTCTAGTTTACTCGCAGGAATGTCCACTAGAGATATTGCAGAGTGATGTGATTGGTTTTCTGTTCCACAACCTCACATTCTTTCGTTTTTTGTTTGTTTGTTGAGTATCTGGCTGTTAGACCACTGTCTGTTTACCGTGAATCACCTGACTTCACCTCTGTCTGTCTCTCTATCTGTCTGTCTCTCGCTCTCTCGCTCTCTCTGACTGTATCTCTGACTCTGTATCTCTGTCTCTCTCTCATGCCTGATCTGTCTCTCTGTCTCACACCTCGTCTCTCACTCAAACTGTTACCTGAGGAGGGGGCTGTCGCCATGGCAACATGACACCTGGCCCTGTGAGTGTTGCCATAGACACCGAAGCTAGCTTGGCGGTGTCACTTTCCAGATCTGACCCCATATCAGGAACCGGTTTCCCCAAACATCTCTAGAACAGAACTACATAGATATTCTGATATTTAGCAGCTACTAGGAGGATTTTGACCATGCCTCCATACCTGCAGGATTACTGCAGAAACATGTTGAGATCGATAGAAGCTGAAAGACCGTTGCCACAACCGCTACGAGTCCATCCATATCCTATATTTTCTATTGATACTGTGTGTCCATCCATATGCTCTATTTTCTATTGATACTGTGTGTGTCCATCCATATCCTCTATTTTCTATTGATACTGTGTGTCCATCCATATCCTCTATTTTCTATTGATACTGTGTGTCCAATCCATATCCTCTATTTTCTATTGATACTGTGTGTGTGTCCATCCATAGTCTATTTTCTATTGATACTGTGTGTGTCCATGATCATCCATATCCTCTATTTTCTATTGATACTGTGTGTGTCCATCCATATCCTCTATTGATATTGATACTGTGTGTGTCCAAGCCATCCATATCCTCTATTGATATTGTGTGTGTCCAATCCATGCTGGATCCATCAAGGCATTATGGCACAAAGGAAGCTTTTCCTAACATAACTTGATTTTCAAAAAGTACTTCAAAAGTACTTGCTCTTGCTGTGGGGTGGAGATAATGGCAATGGTCTCAGCAATGGTCTAATTTATTTACTTTATATTTACGAAGGTATCACAACCAATATGACAATGGAAGTTCTCATGGTAGCTGTTTTAATAAAACACTGGACTAATTTTGCACTGTGGGCTAAATTAAATGTATGCTTATGAAAAACTGACTAAATAGCAGGCAGAACATTGTAATAGTAGGGACGTCTGTGTCTGTCTCTCCTTTTGTTCCCTCCTCTTTTCTCATTGTCTCTCTCGCTCACTCTGTCTCCCTCTGCCTCTCTCCTACTGACCATTTGTCAGCATTTCTTTTGCACCAAGGTCAGAGAGAGAGAGAGAGAGAGAGAGACTTATAGCACATCTGTATTCTCCTCACGTACAGACCTTCAGATATACCTAGTAAGGTCACACACACTCTTGACGGCTGCTGGAGATATGCTATGTGTTTATGCGCACGTCACAAGGTGCTGTGATATTAGCCTGGTATGTCAGATAGATACACCAGTATCTCTGCTTCTCTGCTGTGTTGTTCAGTAGCTCTGGTTTTAAGGGGTTTTATAAAGTCAAACAGGGTAGATAGTATTGGTATCTGCTGCTAGCCTAGTGCTAGCTCCCATGTGTTGAGCCCCCTTGGTATCTGCTGCTAGCTTAGTGCTATACGTTCACATTTTTTTTGGGGTACATTTTAAAGTTAAATACATCAATCTGGTCAGGGGGCGAAATTGGGGCCCGCCAAGCGCCATTGGCGGTCAGTTTTTACGTTTGGCGAGTGCCAGTGAGAGGTCTGCGGTGTGTTTTGGTTTTACGACAGTCGCAGTTTTTGGCAACCCCGTCTCTCACGGCGCGTCATCTCGTTGGCTTGTTTACCAACGTGACATCCGCTACACGCTCTTCTTCTGCTCTGTAGGGAGCTCAGCTAACGTTACGCCCACCTAGCTAACGCCAAGTAGCCAACGTTAGCGAAATGTAATAACGTTAAATAACATTAATCACTGATACAGTATGTGGAACCATATTAAAGGAGTAAGCCGGCCGGTAAAAAGACAACTCACCGCGGAAGAAGTGGCAGCGAGAGCGAGCCGCTCGTTAGCTCACGTTAGCTCTATATGTCCCAGTAAACTAAATAGTTCACTGAGGCGTTGTCTTAACTAACGTTATATAGCGGGCTAGCAGTAGCTACAGATGGCTCCTGATATCAATGTCTTATAACATTGATTCAATGCGTATTCTAGCTGAGGGCATGCTGAATGTGATTTGACCAAAGCACAGTAACGTTATACCAATAGGCAGGGCTGCCTGGGAGAAATGCGAGGCCCTGTGCGAGATTTAAACGCGAGGCCCCCCCCCTAAAGGTAAAAAAATTATTATATTCATTTTTTCTTTCTTTTTTTCTTTTTTTTATACAGTCAACATATTCTTAAATAATAGCGCTGCCCGAGGCTGGGCAGCGTGAATATTAAAGGCAACCAACTTGTGTTTAGCGTTTCTCTGATTGGCCATTACGCCCATGTGACCACGGCAGCGCGAGAGAGCGGCAGCGCGGAAATAGGCTGTCTATTGCCTCGCGCTGCAGCGCGGAAATAGGCTGTCTATTGCCATTCTCTAAGTCAAACTCTAACCTTAACCAGCTCCTTAACAGCGCCTAAACTTAACCCTTCTAACCTTAAGCAACTCCGAAACAATGCCTAACCTTAACCAACTCCGAAACAATGCCTAAACTTAACCGGCGAAATGAATGCACGTTAAAAAATATTGCCATTCTCTAAGTCAAACTATAACCTTAACCAGCTCCTTAACAGCGCCTAAACTTAACCCTTCTAACCTTAAGCAACTCCGAAACAATGCCTAACCTTAACCAACTCCGAAACAATGCTTAAAGTTATGCCTAAACTTAACGGCGAAAGAATGCGAATGCACGTTAAAAAAAAAAAATAAAAAAGATTGAAGGGAATCGAACTAGCCAGCAACGAGCCGTAGGATCCACAGCCATGCAGCGTTGCCAATTGAGCTATTTCTGGATACTGAATAAGGGGCGGTTACTGGCATATAATGCTGCCGCGACGGAGCTACCGCTCCGCTCTGCTGCTGCCGCGGGGGCGTGGCTAGACGCAAGTTGGGCGTGGTTAGACACAAGTTGGTTGCCTTTAATATTTAGGCGGCTGGGCATGATACAGTCAACATATAGCAAGAGAGAGAGAGAGCGAGAGAGAGCTCCCGTTCTACAGTCAATATAGTGTTATCGCTGCACAGACCCGGCAATGCCCCTGACCAGAGGAGAGAGAAATATAATATAGTTAGTAAAAGCACTGTATAAGCTCAGAACACAGCTCAGAACACAACACAGCTTAGAACACAGCTCAGAACACAGAACACATCTCAGAACACAGCACAGAACACAGCTCAGAACACAGAACACATCTCAGAACACAGCACAGAACACAGCTCAGAACACATCTCAGAACACAGCTCAGAACACAGAACACATGCAGAACACAGCACAGAACACAGCTCAGCACACAGCTCAGAACACAGCTCAGAACACAGGACACCTCAGAACACAGAACACATGCAGAACACAGCTCAGCACACAGCTCAGAACACAGCTCAGAACACAGAACACAGCTCAGCACACAGCTCAGAACACATCTCAGAACACAGCTCAGAACAGAGAACACATGCAGAACACAGCTCAGCACACAGCTCAGAACACAGGACTAGGTACAGACTCAGCGAGCACAGCCTAGCCATCGAGAGGCTGCCATAGGCAGACCTGGCTCCCAAGCGAAGACTATGCACACAAGATGAGGTGGAAACCGAGCTCCACTTCTTAACAACCTGCCCACTATACCAAGACATCAGAGACATACTTCCCACAAATTGCAAACACCCAAAGAGACTTTGAAAACATGGACAATAACTCAAAACTCCCATACCTACTGGGAGAAATACAAGAATGTGCAAACACAGCAGCCAGATTTGTGAGCTGCTGTGACAAGAAAAGGACATCCAACGGAATACAACCACCATAAAGACTGTACAAGAAATTCCTTCTGTAATGTACTGATTTCTTTTGTGTTATCTGTTTGATTGTTTTGTTTGGCAATGTAAACGTATGTTTCCCATGTCAATAAGAGAGAGAGAGAGAGAGAGAGAGAGAGAGACACTTGAGGTACCAGGAATACCATGCCTAGGTATTCTTGGTTACCTAAATAGGTATTCCCGTAACCTGATAGGTATTCACGGTAACTTATAGGTATTCCGGTAATTAATTAATTGAAGCTAACACGTCATGGAGGCCCAGGCCGTTAGCTACAAGCTAACAACACATCATGGAGGCCCAGGCCGTTAGCTACAAGCTACACACACACACCCCTACATGTGTGCCCCCCCCTACATGTATGTGACCCCCCCCCCTCCCAGCTCCTGTATCTTGTCTCATCAGGGCAGAGAAAGTGCTGACGAGACAAAACAGAGCAGAGCTGATTGAGATCAATGAAGATACACTGTTATCTCACACATACTGTACACACACATACTCTACACACATACTGTACACACATACTACACACACATACTGTACACACATACTGTACACACATACTGTACACGTACACTGTACACACATACTGTACACACACATACTGTACACACATACTGTATACACACACGCATACTGTACACACAAATATTGTACAAACACATACGGTGTACACCCACCCACACACACATACAGTACACACACACACTAGGGGCATGGTGACCAGGAATACCTGTTTTTTCCAAAATTCAGTTCAAATGCCATCTTGGAATAACAAAACAACGATTGTGTGCAGACAATTGAAAATGTTGGGTTCCTTTCCACTTTCTTGAATATAGAAAACATTTAAATACTTGTTCTAAAACTGTATTTTTTGCACTTGTTTGTTAAGTTACTGGGAATACCCTTTCCTTGTTTTTGCTAATTTTAACAGACAAAACACAACACATTCTAGTAATTCTGGTTTACACCTAACCCTTATTATTGCTGTTATGATTTCCAAAAATAAAATCTCACCAATCTTTAGTAAAATAGGAGATTTAAGTGTTTATCTGGAATTGTGAGGATAGGTATTCGCGGTAACCTGGGATCAATATGTGAAACGTAATTATCTCCTAAAATAATTGGCCACAAAAGACGAAACTCATTTTGGTTGTTCATTGGGGTGCCAAGATCATTCCCAAAACACATCATGCATCTGCCATGAAGATTAAGCCTTTTTTGTTTGTTATCAATTGAAGGCCATGAACTATGTTGACTCATATCCCATACCCGGAATTTTCCTTCAGATTCAGCTACATTTGAATTCTCTTGAGATAACTCGGGGAGAACTATGGTATTTTGTTACATGATGATGATATCCCTACAAAACAACCAAAACATTTTAATTCTCTCTTAAATTGGAGGAGATAGTGAATTGGTATTCCCGGTAACTTAGGTCAACTTTAGAGGTCCGCCATCCCTCATTACATGATGTTTTTTTTTAAAGGTGAATTATTTGGCATCTATAACAATCATTCTTGACATGAGAAAAGATTTTAATGTTCGTATAACGTCCTGGGTTATATGGCTTAGAAATGGGGCAGGTTACCGGGAATACATGCGTTACTCATATATAGAGAGAGAGACAGAGTGAGTATTGGAGGTGCGTTTGTTTTCCCCTCTCTCACCTGGTGATGATGGCCAGGTGGGGTGGAGCCATGCAGGCCGCCATGAAGAGGACCTCGTGCCTCGTCTGTCTGTAGTTCATCACCTCCTTCTTAAAAAGCTTCAGGTGGTCCTGGTTGTTTCCATGCCTAGTTAGCTAGCGTTAGCTAACGCTAGTTAGCCTTTAGCTAAGCTACTAGCCGACATGGCTAGCCTGACTGAACCACACGTTAGCACTCGATAGCTAGCGTTAGCTAACGCTAGTTAGCCTTTAGCTAAGCTACTAGCCCACATGGCTAGCCCGACTGAACCACACGTTAGCACTCGATAGCTAGCATTAGCTAACGCTAGTTAGCCTTTAGCTAAGCTACTAGCCGACATGGCTATCCCGACTGAACCACACGTTAGCACTCGATATTATAACGTAGCTAAAGCTGACTAGCTGTCCCTGCCTTTAGCTAAGCCGACATGGCTAGCCTGACTGAACTTTCTAACATGCAACAACTTTCATCTTCAGTCCATCTGCCGAACGACCGTCCTCTTCGTCTTGGCTGGCATAACCTCCAATGCTGCACGCGCGAAATAGTCAGACGCAGCTGACGCACGCCGGCCGAATGTACACATGTAACCCCTCCCTTCCTTGAAACCAATAGTATATCTGCTGCAGAGCCTCAGAGCTCCAATAGTGTATCTGCAGAACCGCAGAGCCAGGAACAAGTCAGAGACATTCTACAAACGTGTCTAATGTGAAATATATAAGCATATAAGCAAAACTAGATTTTAGGTCTGATGAAAAAGGGCCTCGCGGGAAGGGGGGTCTCACAAAAAAAAAAAATATTGTGCGAGGCCCCCCTTCCCGCGAGGCCCTGTGCGACCGCACTGCTCGCACACCCCCTGAGGCGGCCCTGCTAATAGGGTCCAGCTGCAGCGCTGGAGAATCCTTGCATGCTGAATGTAGAGTATAGGGACCAGCTGCAGCGCCGGAGAATCCTTGCTGGAGCTGGAGGCTACTCGAGTACACACAGACAGTGGAGCTGTTTGCAGATAGCGAGCATTTTGACTTGTTGCGTGGTGGCGATGTCTCGCAGATAATACAACTACAAGTATGATTATATAATATATATATTTTATTTAAAAAAAAATTAAATTAAATTTGGCTGGTAAGAAATACCCGCCACTGGCCGGTGAGTCAAAAAGTTTATTTCGCTCCCTGAATCTGGTGCACTTTGAGAGCAAAATAAAGAGGCTAGATCTATGATGAACTTTGTGCTCAAAACACAAAATCGACTAGACTAGTGCTTCCCAATCCTCTCCTCGAAGCACCCCAGCCGTTCAATGTATTTGTTAAATTCCACCACCAGCACACCTGATTCAACTTAACTAGCCCTTTATTAGTTGAATCAGGTGTGCTGGTGGTGGAATTTAACAAATACATGGAACGGCTGGGGTGTCTCGAGGAGAGGTTTGGGAACCACTGGACTAGAGCATACATTTGAGCCATCAAAGAAATTAAGCAAAAGTGGTTACCTGCGTTGAACTGGTCAGGGTTAGAAATTAAAAAAAAAAATTCAAGGGCTTTTTTTGCCCCCCTTAATTGATTTTCGGGGGCTTTTTTTGTATTTCGGGGGCACTGAATTTTTATGATAAACTGTTATTAAACATCCTTATCATTTAAAAAATACAACTCAATTAATCTAATCTCCACAACTCCATCATACTCCGCTTTAAAAAAAATTATTTGAGGACCTGGGGAATCTGCTTCTCAGACTCTGTTAAGCTTAGGCACTCTTTCGAAGTTGGTTAAGGTTAGAGTTTGTCTTAGATAGGGATGCCCCGATCACGTTTTTTTGCCACCGATACCGATCACCGATCGTCTTGAGCCATATCGGCCAATACCGATCCGATATCGATCGTTTTTGATAATAAAAAAAAAATGTATAATCTTTTTTTCTTTTTTTTATAAAATATATATATTATATAATTATACTTGTAGTTGTATTATCTGCGAGACATCGCCACCACGCAACAAGTCAAAATGCTCGCTATCTCCACTGTCTGTGTGTATACTCTGCTTTGGTCAAATCACATTCAGCATGCCCTCAGCAGGGTATATCTGCAGATATACCCTACTCCCTCCCGCCGGGGCTCGAATACGCATCGAATCACTGTTATAAGACATTGATATCAGGAGCTATCTGTAGCTACTGCTAGCCGGCTAGATAACGTTAAGACAACGCCTCAGTTTAATGGGACATTTTGTTTTGAACAGTGAGCTAACGTGAGCTAACGGAGGTATCATGCACTACTAGACTATTGCTGGAGCATTTGTTGATATCAGGAGCTATCAGTAGCTAGCCGGCTAGATACCGTTAAACAATGCCTCATGTATTAAACTAAAAGTGAATAGTTGACTGGGTAATTTTGTTTAAACCGTAACGATAGCTAGGTAGCTAACGTTAGCTCACAGAGGTTGCATGCACTAGAGCAGACTATTGCCGAGCTTGTTGACACGGGTAAGGGAGGTGCAGGGGAGGAGGGGGAGGAGCGGCAGTCTGCAGCTCCTGAGACAGAAGTCAGCGAGTGAGATCTCTGCTAAGAATTGGATCATGTTTTTCTATTGGTTTTCACGATCGGCGAAAATAAAGCATTATCGGAATTCACCGATCTCATATTTATACTGAATATCGGCCGATACCGATCGCTGGCCGATCGATCGGGGCATCCCTACAGCTAACTAACAAAGTGTTAGTTCCCCCCCCCCCCCCCCCCAAGGATTTACTGACTGTGTGTGTGTCTGCATTATGTGTCAGTGTGAAAACGTGTGTCTGCATGTGTGTGTCAGTCAGTGTCAAAAGGTGTGTGTGTGTGACAAAAAGCACAGTGTCATCAGTGTAACGGCCTTGTACTGAGAGACCTCTGACACCACTGGCCATTTACACACACACACACACACACACACACACACACACACACACACACACCAGCGTTTCCGTTAGCCGGTAATTACCGGTTTTTGACCGGCAAAATCTGTTGAAGTCCGACTTATTTAATATCTCCGGTCTTAATGTCCGGTGAAAATAATTCCCTGAGTCTAAGCACAATTTGATTATTTGAATTGTATTAAAATAGGCTAAAATTAAATAGCCTATGCGATGAACGAAACGATCATTACATTTGTTTCCTCGTTGCTTCTAATAATGACAACGACGTTGTCGGCGAGAGCTTAGTGCTGGTGTGCGGACTTTTGTGTGAAGCTGCAGAGCCAGAGAGGCAACGGCACAATGCAGTATTCCAGCAGTACTCCAATTTGGCCATTTTCAGCCAATGTTGGGTGGGGGGCGCTGCTGTGCGGTTCCCAGAAAAGAGCCAATAACAGCTAAATCAGCTTCTCTGCAGCGCCATACTCTTTGCAAATAAGTCGTTGCGAGGTGGAGAGAGTCGTCACGCAAACCACGATAATATTGCCGTCTCTCTGCTTTCTCAGTTCTTCGCTTGATATAATTAATACAAATGTCCAATATAACGGAATTCGTTAGCTCATAAAAATGTGATTATAACAGACTGCTGTTTAGTGTCGGACCGACTGCCCACATACGCGGTCTATTTTAGTTCAAGTCAGCAGCAGCACGGAGTATCGAGGGACTTATTTTATTTGGAATATATTAATTAATGACTGTATACGCAAAAGTAGCCTAGTTTTAAGTAATAATATTATAAATCTACATGCCTTGAGGATGACATTCTTTATATTGCCTGCCTATCAATTGTTTTAAAGCTCAATAAACTATGACCGGAATTAATCTCATTTGTCCGGTAGATTGAAATCTTGCAGGTCACGGAGACCGGCAACAATTTTTTCTAACGGAAACCCTGACACACACACAGACACAGACACACAGGGCACAGACACACGGACACACGCATTGCCTTCCAGTTGGGCCATGCTGTTATCTTCCAGCCTGACAGCGGGCTGTGGTTTCCAGGAAGGTTAGAGTGGTGGTGGCTACGGGTGATTTGTCGCAATGGCGTCCAGGTGATTTATACCATAGCGCCCCACAATGCCTCACTCTGTCGGAGCGGATCGGCGGTGGGGGCGGAGATGGCTCGATACTGGGCCTGAAACTTACCTGAAACAAAAGACGGTCTCTTCTCTCTCTCTCTCTCTCTCTCTCTCTCTCTCTCTCTCTCTCTCTCTCTCTCTCTCTCTCTCTCTCTCTCTCTCTCTCTCTCTCTCTCTCTCTCTTTCTCTTTCTCTTTCTCTTTCTCTTTCTCTATTTCTTTATTTGGTTTCAGGGAGATAATTCATTCCTTTCATATTTTCATTCTCTTTTGTTCTGCTTTAAAGGTACATTCTGTCATCTAAAATGAACCAAATCAGGTCAACACGCCATCAGACTGGATAGTCACTGAGTTATGGAAGTTAGAAAATTAGGTGGGGGCAATACTTTTATTCCGCACCTTAAAAACTGTGGATTTTGGAGTTTGTCACGTCAGTTTCTAAGCTGCCGTGGCTGAGATGAGACTTGCTTTAGTGCAACACTTTCCTCATTTCATTATAGACACAGACCATTCAATGACATGCAATTTAATTGAATTGACGTGAGCAACGGGTCCAATGTGTAACATAACATGCTTGGCATAAAACGGCTAACGTTAGCCGCTAACCCTGGAAATGCTCACAGCGGAGTGACTCCACAACACCAGTTCCATTAGTGAGGAAGGGGGGGGGGGGGGGGTTATGTTGACGAGGCTTGACAACAGAGGTTCAAAGATAACTTCACATTTATTGGCTGTTCGTTTCTATAAGTTATATTGCTTCATGCATCTGGCTCCTCCAGGTTCCAAGTCCGTGTGTTGACTTCCTAGTGTGACTGTGACATGATCTGACATCACTCAACTATTGCAACCAAGACGCTCAAACTCGAACCGAATACATCCGGGGCGGGGGGGGGTTGGGGGGCTGGCTCCGTCGCTCTCTCTACGTTCAATGATTTAAAGTAGCCAAACGTTACACTATAAATACTAACTGGATAGTTGATGATATAAACATTTAATTTCATTATCTGAAATATTCAGAAATCATTAAGTCTGCTATAAGCCATTATACCTTTGTGTGTGTACACGTGCGTCTCATCTCTGGCCTTTTGAAGTTTGATAGTATTACTGAGGATGGCCAGATAATGACCAGGATGACCAGATAAAGAACGTGTTGTGTTTCTTGTATAGAATAGTTAGTATAGCATAGGGACATAGAGTAAAATTTTATATTGTATAGTAGTGTACATAGGACCCAGTGCCTTTCATTCGTAGCTTAACATTGTATTGCATTTTATATCAGGACTTTTACCATGTCTATTTTATTATCTTCTACTTAAGGCTGTCTCCGAAGCCTGTTTTTGGGATTCGAACTTCGTCAGGGTTTTTCGAACGAACGTTCGAACCTTAGTTTTTAATTTAAAAAAAATATATATATATTTTTTCAGAATAATTTATTTTTCTTTTATTTAAATTTTTTATAAATATCCTCAAACTAAATCCTCAATTTGAATAAAGTGATTAATCTGATTAAATGAGTTTCTTTTTTATTAAATCAACTTTCTTTAATGAATATAACTTAGCAGTTTTTTTAATACTATAATATTAGTGTAGCCTAATCTTTATCTGCAACTGTGAAGAAAAACCCCATTGGTTTAAAGAGAATGAATAGACTCATAAATATATATATATATTTTTTAAATTTTTTATAAACACTTTTATTTAGAATTCGAATGTTACCGTAACGAACGAACGTTCTAACGTTCGGGCTCAGCTTTACTTTTACTATTGTATTCTTGCTAGGGATGCACCAATATGAAAATTTTGCCACCGATACCGATACCGATTGTTCAACTAACACAATCGGCCGATACCGATATTTGTGGCAACACATTTTTTTTTACTTTTTTTTTTTTTTGATTTTTTTTTTTTTTTGTGTAATATATATATATTTTTTTATGAAACTACTGTATATTTGTGTTACAAATTGTGCTCACCGATATGAACATAGGCCTCTTTACTTACTTAAAAAAAGGAAACATCAAGAAATAGCACTATCTCTCTCCCAGTATGTTCTGCAGGGCTGCAGCTAGATACTAGTTCTCCCAGCATGGTCTACCTGCTGGGCTGCAGCTAGATACTATTGTCTCAACCAATGAAATTTTGATTGACAGTCGATTCTGCCAATTACGTCACACACCGCTTGCACCCGCCTCTGCTGTTACCACCAATCGGCAAGCGCGTATACATTTTTTACTTCGGCTTTTGTCCGCCATTGATTTTGACGAGAGCTTTTCTACAACAACAATGGCGGCGTGGCTGACGTTTAGCTTTTAGCTCCGCAGGATGACTTAAATGAGGCATAATGATTTTACTGCAACTAATGTTATAATAAAACAAAGCCTTTCTATACATGTGTCTGATTGAAAACGTTATTAACAGATTGCAGAATGGGTAAAACTCAGGGCTCTGTGAGCAACGGAAGGAACTGAGCTAGTATGAACGCTTGCTACGTTCGGGTAAATAATATGCTGATGTTATTGAACGTGTAACACTAACTATATAACGTTAATGCCACAAAACGAATTAGGGGTGGACGGTATTTATATCACGGTATAATTTGAAGCATAGACGGTAACGGTATATATCACGGTATCATCGTTTTTGATAATTTTTTTTTTTTTTTTTATATAATTTTTTTTTTTTTATAAAATATATATATTATATAATTAGACTTGTACTTGTATTATCTGCGAGACATCGCCACCACGCAACAAGCTCCACTGTCTGTGTGTACTCTAGTAGCCTCCAGCTACGGCCAGGATTCTCCGGAGCTGCACCTGGACCTATACTCGAGTAGCCTCGAGCAGAGCTACGGCCAGGATTCTCCGGCGCTGCACCTGGACCCTATTGTATTGGTACTATAACGTTAGCAAGCCCTCAGCTCGAATACGCATCGAATCAGTGTTATAAGACATTGATATCAGGAGCTATCTGTAGCTACTGCTAGCCGGATATATAACGTTAATACAACGCCTCAGTGAATTATTTAGTTCAATGGGACATTTCGTTTTGAACGTTGAACTAACTTGCGTTAACGTGAGCTAACGGCTAACGGAGCTATCATACACGTCTACTCTCTACTAGACTTGATGGAGCGTTTGTTGATGTCAGGAGCTATCGGTAGCTGGCCGACTAGATACCGTTCGGTTAGACAATGCCTCATCATGTATTAAACTAAAAGTGAATAGTTGACTGGGTCATTTTGTAACGGTAGCTAAGCTAACGTTAGCTCAGGGAGACGTCCCGTCCCACTAGACTACTAGTAGACCCGTGTTTACATGCGTGCGGGAGGGGCTGGCACGCCCACTGCGCGAAGCCTCCTAAATAACTTTTTCCAGTTCGCACATATCTATTATCTACGACTAATTCTATCTATTTTTAGGGGCAAATGCGAGTGAAATAGTCGCGCTGTGGTTACATGACGTCATTGCTATTTTAGAGCTGCACTACCGGTTATACGGTATAGTCAAAATCCATACCGTAGAGCAAATTCATACCGTTTATACCGTATACCGTTTATACCGTCCACCCCTAAAACGAATGCCTTGTTAATCATAAGTAGTAACTTTGATGCAGTAGCTTGTGTGTGTGGGGGGGACTGGGGACGGCGTTGTGCAGGTCGCGAGTGAACTTTTTTTTGTCTTGACGCTACACAAATTGATGGATATTTATCGGCTACTGCCATCGGCACATTCGAGCTTATCGGCCGATAGACCGATTGCAGTCAACAAGGCACTTATCGGCCGATACCGATACCTAGGGCTGGGCGATATGACCAAAAACGTTATCGCGATAAAATTATAAAATTATTTTCATATACAGTAATTCGATATCGATAACTATCGTCGATATAATGTCTGTCAAGTTTAATTAACTTCTTATGCTGCTGCGAATGTCTCGAGTCGAGTTGATGTCGTCATCAGTCCGCGCACGTTAGCAGTTAGCCGACAAGCGGAGTATCTCATGACAATGTAATAAATATGACACTAAAATACTCTCTTCCGCCACAATATATTGAAACGACGTCCACTGTATACCCCACACTACTATAATCGTGGCCTCAGAATTCACGCCACACACATACTCGGCACGTAAATATATAAAACAGCGCCGTGCAAGCTAGTTATCCTAGCCAGCCTGTTGTTTCTAAGCAAATGTCTCGAGTCGAGTTGATGTCGTCATCAGTCCGCGCACGTTAGCAGTTAGCCGACAAGCGGAGTATCTCATGACAATGTAATAAATATGACACTAAAATACTCTCTTCCGCCACAATATATTGAAACGACGTCCACTGTATACCCCACACTACTATAAACGTGGCCTCAGAATTCACGCCACACACATACTCGGCACGTAAATATATAAAATGGCGCCGTGCAAGCTAGTTATCCTAGTCAGCCTTGTTTACTACTAGAGTCCTACCTCTCTACCCTGAGGTGCACCGCGGGTCTCCTTCGCTCTCGGCCATCTCCTTCACTGATTGGTTGTTAGTGCGTGTGCTCATATCCAAGCTTGGAAAATCGATATATTGAAACTTTGCGACCACGTTTCATGTTTATTTCGAGGAAATAATTTATCGCGATAGTTATCGTTATCGTTTTATCGCCCATCCCTACCGATACCCGACCGATACATCGGTGCACCCCTAATTCTTGCACAATCAAAGCGGGCATGGCCACCCGCATTTCACTGTATGCCTTGTGTATGTATGTGACAAATAAACCTCTTGAATCTTGAATCTAATGTTGATATTATAAATAATACTACCTGCAGTGGAAAACTAACGAAGTAGCAGGTACCAAAAGCGAGTAGAGTCGAGTAGGTACCATGCAGTGGAAAAGTGGCATAAGAGAATACTTCATAATGTTTCATGCAATTAAAAAGTTAATATATATATATTTAATACACATGATTCACACACACCTTTACAGTGTTATGTTTACCAGTAGGATGTTATAACATAGCTGATAATAAAAATGATTATTATTTTCTCACAATAGTGTGTGACATACGCAGGTGCAGCTAAATGAATGAAGTTAATTTATTTCAGTAATTAAAAGTAAAAAAGTGAAATATTTCAAGCTTTAATTTGTTTTAATTTTGATGATTATAGCTCATGAAAACTCCAAATTCAGTATCTCAGAAAATTTGAATATTGTGAAAAAGTTCAATATTGAAGACTCATGGTGTCACAGTCAGGGGAGGAAATTAGGCCACTTTACTCGCCAAATGCGAGTATTTTTTACGTTTGGCGAGTGATTCATGAAGACCACTCGCCAGTCTGGCGAGTATAGAAAAAAATAAAACATTCTGCAATCACTGCACTGGCAAACGGTGCGCGTCTTCTGAGTGTTCGCTTTAGTTGACAGTGCCACGAGAGCACTGCACAAGACCACCCGCGGACATATAATGTTTAATAAACGTTTGCGCAGTACTGGCCAACCCGCGGACATATAATAATAAAAGTCCCGCGGTACTACTAGGCTAGCCATCAGGAGCACTCGCAAACAGATAACGTTAAACACAGCAGAATATGGAAAACAGACAGACTGACCAACGGGGAACTGCATCCAACCCTAGTACAACCATCGAGTATAAGTTACTAAGGACACATTTAAATCAGAGGTGTAATGTTGTCTACTGGAACTGTATGCAGTGGTTAGCTTCTAGTTAGCGTTATATAGCTGCTTGCTAGCTAACGTTAGCCCCGTGTGCTCAAAGCAGCCAGCTAGGTGTATCTGTTATGACTATAATGTTTCCGAAAAAGCACCGGACTACGACGTAAGGTTAGACATTTTATTTCATGCTCAAAAGCCCCTGGCTTGCACATCGCAGTCACGAAAGGGGCTAGCTAAGCTCAACCAGACAACAGCACACCAACCCAACTGACGTTACCACAACACTTGACGGTACGTCACAGCACTGTCGTAAGACCACCGTGCTGTCTTAAAGGCACAGTGTGCCTACCCAGATGCATACACAACATTGACGCGGCTTGACATACAAAGAAGTAATTATCACAATTAGCGATTTTTTTTGTCTGGTAAAAAATCTGTTTGGCTGGTAAAAAAAATCAGATACTCGCCAGTTGGCTGGTAAGCCAAAAAGTTAGTTTCCTCCCCTGGTCACAGTCTATTCAGATAATTAACACTTTGATCGCCGGGGTTAAATTCATAATTTACCATCCCTCGCCAGCCCTATTTAACATGGAGAAGTTCCCCTTCTTTGCAGGGCTATAACTTTTTAAATGTTATTGCTAAATTGACATTACTGTGGCCCATTCAACGTCTTATATCTTGTTCAGGGTGTAGCAACGTTATACTTTTTCATTCACATATTCATACTAAAATATGGTCTAAAGTATAAGTGTTTTTATCGTTTTCTGCAGCTTTCTCCAGAACTTGATTTATATCCCTAAATGCATTATATTGATGATCAAATACAGTTTGGTAGGAATCTGTGCGAGATAAAAAATGTCAAATGGACGTACTTCTAGAAGTTACTACGTATGATCTGATGATGACCGGATGGGGGGGGGGTCGTTTATAATTCCGTCGGCAACGTTATATCATTCATCTAGTGTGGGTGATATGATCATTAGAGCAGTTAGTATAGAAGACATTACAAAATAACGCTGAAACTCACCGTAGCTTCCTCTCGCCGTTGGGAGATGAGCGTGGAACAGAATTTTTTCTATTATGGGATGTCGAAATATCCGATCCATTTCCAGGTTGTATAATAGTATATACGTCCAAATCATGTTGTTTATCGAGTTATTGGTAACGGATCACTATCCGTCGTGATCAGCTCGAGTCCTGGGACTATTACCGAGTGATCGGACCAAATTGAAATAAGCACCAGCTTCCACTTCCTGTTTCTTCCCTGGGCGATCCGCCGATCGGCCACCAGATGGCGCTCTTGAACCGTTAGAGAGTTGATAGGGGCTCACCAGTACATCTCATGTCTCCGGGGGAGAAATATGATTTCGATCACAGATTTTTGAAATATTGATATCAAAGACGCTGTCCAGCGTCTTCGGCAGAATGAGCATGGCGGGGAATGACGTGTCCAGCGTCAACGGCGATTAAAGTGTTAACTGAAAACACCTGCAAAGGTTTCCTGAGCCTTTAAATTGTCTGTCTGGTATATATATATATATATACATCATTTCTTAAATTTTTTATTTACATCTTACATACTCCCAATCAACACACTTCCTCTTCCAGATACCTATTTAAGAAAGATTTTTTGTACATCTTTTTAAACTGATTTATGTTTGTACTCTGTTTTAGCTCTAACTACTCCAGACTTTTCCACAAGTCCACCCCACAGATTGTATTGATGCACACTTTTCATTTTGGTTCCGACACTTTTTTTCTTTTCTTTTTTAGCTGCTCTCTTAGAATATAGCCACCTTCTCTTTCCCTGGACATTTTTTGTATATTTTTTGGCAACAGGTTATTTCTGGCTTTGTACATGATTTGTGATGTTTTAAATTTGACCAGATCAATAAATGTCAGTGTTTGATGAAACAGTGGGTTTGTGTGTTCTATATATCCTACCTTGTTTATTGTCCTTATTGCTCTTTTCTGTAATAATTGGCTGTAGGCTGTAGGGTGCACTTATTATTAGTAGTTATTTCCCCAGACCTCCACACAGTAAGACGGATGATGATTGTGTGTGTGTCATAAACCATGATTCTCAGCTCACCTTTCATCCCTTCTTGAAACATTGCAAGTCATTGATTCCAGGAGTTCAACTGGAGAGGATGAATTGTATCGTTTATCCCATGTGATTCCTTTACATAAAGGAGGGGATAGAGATTATTTAAATAATTACCACCTAATCTCCAAATCGCCCTGTTTAGCAAAAATCCTCGAATCTTTGGTAAACAATCAAACTCAAGTCTTTTCTTTCGAGTCACTCCGTATTTAGTCTGCATCAATCTGAATTCAGAGCTAATCACAAAACCATTTCAGCTATTTAGGCTACATTAGTTACACATTATATATTTATCTGCATTAGATAGGAAGAAACACTGCTGCCCTTTTTGTGGATCTATCCAAAGCATTTGATACAGTTGATCATCCCTTGCTCTTACTAAGATTATCTAGTATTGGTTTGGATAGAAAGGCGGGTGATAGGCCTGCCGCGATAAGCAATAAATCGATTAATTGCCGCGATAATTAAAATTAATGCAATGATTTTGACGGGCGCGATTAATTGCCATTTGCGCGTTTGTTTTAATGAGGCGGAACCAGTGCCCCTTGTCAGTCACTGTCCGTGTTGGGAGGCGGGCCGCTGGCTTTACTACAGAGCAGAGAGCACAGCACAGGAGCTCCGTGGGGCAACACCACATAGCTTAACTACATTTCTCAATAGTGTTGCTCCTTTTAACCAAGTAGCGTTATTTGTAGTGTAACGTTAGCGTTTTAACGTTAGTAGCTAACGTTAAAACTAACTTAAAGTTAGTTGTTCACCAACAATCTCAACATTTGTTTTATCATTAGCTCATGTCGATCTACTAGTAGCATCAGCAAGCTAACGTTAGCTGGCCCCAGTCCACTAGCAGCATGTCGATCTACCAGCAGCATCAGCAAGCTAACGTTAGCTGGCCCCAGTCCACTAGCAGCATGTCGATCTACCAGCAGCATCAGCAAGCTAACGTTAGCTGGCCCCAGCCCATTAGCAGCATGTCGAAGTAGTAGTAGCATCAGCAAGCTAACGTTAGCTGGCCCCAGTCCACCAGCAGCATCAGCAAGCTAGGATAATAACAACAATACTTCCGGTCCGGTCGGTGGGCTTCAAAATAAAAGTCTAAAACACCGGAAAAGACGGAGCGGTGGGCTTCAAAATAAAAGTTTTGGGAAATAAATTTCTAAAAAAAAAAATTCTCTAACCGGTCGCAATAATATCGCTTATCGCGATATTTTCGGGGGCAATTAATCGCCCAGCAAAATTTGTTATCGTGGCAGGCCTAGCGGGTGATTGGTTTCAGAGTTATTGGTTTGAGAGGCGATTAGGCATAGAACGGTTTGATAGAATGAGCTGTTAGCTATATGCATTTGAATACTCTCAATCTGACTCCAGGTCAGTTCATGTTGCTGCAGGTGGGTCTGTAATAATGTTGACTCAGGAATGCAGCTCTCTTCCTCGATTTTACTTTATTATTCCCAAATTCCTCCCTGTGTGTGCATGGGTGTGTCTTATGTGTGTGTAACAAGGATCCCTGTGTGTGCGTGTGTAGTGCATGGGTGTGTATAATAAGGGTCAGATGTGTGTGTGTGTGTGTGTGTGTGTGTGTGTGTGCACAATGTGCGTGTGTCCTGGAGGTAGAGTAGAGGTTGAGATGACGCTCAGCAGAAGGAATCTGTTTTCATTTTTAAACACACATTCTCTTCCCTTCTCACTAGTGTTATTACCAGTCTCTCTTTATGTCTGTTAGCATTAGTCTGTTGACAGCTAATATGCTAATATTTAATAGTCCAAAATTATGCTTTTATTAAAATAAATAGTGTCCTCTCCAACTTCCACCCAGTCACTGCATTTGTCAATTCCTCTGCAGAGTGAGCGCTTCAATAGGCTACTGTTATACTTATTGCCAGTCTCTCTTTATGTCTGTTAGCATTACCGTCTGTTGACAGCTAACAGGCTAGTGTTGCTCTCTTTATGATCTCTCTCGTCGGTCTCTGTCTCTCCCTACAAGGTATCAGGTCATAGTGTGTGTGTGGGTGTGGGTGTGTGGGGGTGGGTGGTCAGTCTTATCAGGCCTGTAGGACAAGGTGTGAAGGACACAGAACAGAGGCCCAGCAACCACTCTCCATTTAGACCTGTTGTTCTTCACCTCCTCCTGCATGTCGAGGAACCCCACTTTCATACTTGTTAGGTTGAGAACCCCCACGTTGAGAACCAGTGATTGAGCTGCATGTTTAAGAGGCTACCTAGACCAACGGAACTCACGCTTCATCATATTCACCCCACATAATCTAGCTTTAAACACATGACAGATTTGATCCAAATTGTTGTACAAACCACACAGAACTAGATTATTATCAAAACAAATCGACAACCACACATGCATAAGGATAAGGTCGGTGTCATTTTATGTTTTTCTCATTGTCAATAAGAGACACCAAAACTAAAATGCTTTTCTTCTACTTAGGGCTGCAACTAACGATTATTTTGTTATTGATTAATCTGTTTATGGATTAGTCGATTTATATAAGCGATTAATTTACCAGAAAAAAGCAACAATAATTGGTTCAATTTGCAATTGAAACATTTCAAAATCAATGACATTTTTTAAAAGTGTGGTACTACTATCCTTAGGTCACATGTGTTGTTGCCTCTCTGACACCACCAATGAATACCCAGAGTAGGAGATGAGCCATAACGTTTATTTACGTAAATGCTGTGTAGTGTGTGTGGATGCCTACTATACATGAATAGGGTGAGTAACCTACATGCCATTCCTGCTTTTTATCTATTGACTCATTATAGCTACTTTATTATCTTGAAATAATATACAACAGTTACTAAGACTTTGTTTATCATTACATACAATTTATCTATGCCTGTATCTATAACCGTTTGTTGTGATACAGACTTGCTTTAAATTGTATCTGAATTGGGAGATTCTCTTCTCTCCATCAAAAAGACCAGAAAGTCTGACTGCATCTTATCCCCTGCATAGGTTTTAGCCTATAGCCAACGAAAATGCTTTTAATGGTCACATGGGCTGGGAGGACCAATGGAAAATCCCTAGCGTTTCTCTATACTCCAGACATACCAGAGGATGGAGAGAGGAGCTTGTCCCTGGTTTTATAATAAAATGGCATAAAGACATGAAAATAGGTATACTGTTCAACAAGCATTGGAACCTGTTGTGGATATGGTGGATGATCCAAATAATATTAATGAAAAGGACTGAGTCAGATAGCTGGGTCAGTGATGATGACAATCATAGTGAAGGATTTGATGCGTTTGATGCCTGTGCAGCTTGAATGAAAATAACCTGTTGATTATTCATGTGTGTAACTATGCTATTTCTCTAAGATGAAGAGAGGGACATTAATAGGAGCCCACAACAGAAAAGGAGGAGAGCTATATGATGAGTTATATGATGAGAGCTATATGATGGAGGGGCAGAATAGACTATGGAGTTATTCAACACACACACACACATACATACGTGCAGACACACACGTCACGTATGTGACTTGTTCTTTAAAGGCTAATGAGGAATCCATTGGATTGTTTAGATGTGACTTATTCTTTAAAGGCTAATGGGGAATCCTGTGGATTGTTTAGATGTGACTTATTCTTTAAAGGCTAATGAGGAATCCATTGGATTGTTTAGATGTGACTTATTCTTTAAAGTAGAGTTGTTCCGATACCGATACCAGTATCGGAAATGCCTCCGATACTGCCTAAAATGCTGGTATCGGCAAGTACGCCGAAAGGCTAGCCTCCGATCCCATATGATGTAATTTATCAACAACACGTGCGGTATCCTCCTACTGAGAGTGAGCATTATAAAACAAACGTGTTTTTAATCGACCGTGAATTAAAGTGTCAATGCTGTGTCATTTTAACAGCAGATTTTAGAAACTTTATTAAATGCCATCGTCCCGACAGAGCAGTGTTGACGGGGAGCTCTGATGGGTTCGCTTGCTGGTGTTATTAGCACTAGCTGAAAAAGCTAGTTTTAGCTTAACGTTACCTTGGCTAAATTTGGGACTATTCATAATCCAGCAATAATGGCTGCAGACCTGCAAGCAAAGTACAGCAAGTTGGCAAAGGAGCATTCCAAGGTAAATCACTTTTTCACCAGTAACGTTATATTGTCTTGTTTCCATCTAACGTTAGCTCCAGGGGAGGAAATTAGGCCATTTTACTCGCCAAATGCGAGTATTCTTTATGTTTGGCGAGTGATTCATGAAGAGCACTCGCCACACTGGTGACTAGTAAACAAAACAAAAAATCATTCTGCAATCTTCTGATTCGCTCACTGGCACAAGCCGAACTCTGACTCCCCCCTTATAATTCCTCCCATTTGCGCCTCATAATAATCCATAACCAATTAATTAACCAATCGTTGCGCTCTAAGCTCCTCCAACGGGTCAAATGCATCTAACATGCGTTGCATCGTCGCCAGGGTTCGAAATTAACGGGGGCTCGGGGCAAAATGCCCTTGAAAATGGACAAAATGCCCCCGAATATCAGTTAAGGGGGGCAGAAAATGCCCCCGACAGTTTACTAATTATATATATAATTATATATATGATCTACAGTGCGAGCATTTCCCTTGTATTTGGCCCTAATAATATGTGTGTGTGCGCCACCCGGAAAAATCATTTACTCGAGACGAGTGACGATTACAAAACAGCTCCGCTGTTATAATAGTCCCACATTACACAAGGCGCATAAACGTCCAATCACAGTAGCGCCCGAAAACAAAGTCACGGTACCGGCTTAGGCAAGTTATACATTCAGAATCAGACAACGCAAAAAAATCAGCCAGCCATGAAGCCCATTCATTTTTATTTTGAGCAAAAGAGAGACGAGGAGAAAGAGAGGAATCCGGCTGACATGGCTTTTGAAGTGATATTCGCACGTGTTTTTGCGGGTCCAGTCCCCACGGTATGTTGACAGAATTCGCAAAACACCTTATCGACTGAAGCATAAAAGTCATTAGGATACTGCTCTGCTCTGAATTTAGGGCTTAGTGGGGAATTTCTTCCGACGTTAACGTTAACGACGCACCGAAGCAGCTAGACCATTTCTCCGTGTTGTGTGTAACACGCAGCGGTCCCCGCCTCCTCCCTCCTTGCAACAAACGTTCCACCCAAAAACGGAATTTCTATTTCATAATGAATTAAATAATTGTATAAAGAATTTTCAATGTTCTGTCATCTAATAATATATTCCATTACCTTTCCTATCTGTATCAAAGTCAAAATGTTGGTATCATAACAACACTACAACATACAAAAGCAGCTTGACAACCGATATCCTTTGCGTTTGATTGATTGAAAACTTTATTAACAGATTGCAGAATGGGTACAATACAGTACAGCTCAATACACACAAGTTAAGGGGATGCAGACCAGAGAAAGACTTTCGTCTTGTTTACATCAGGGTCCCCCATTTTCAATTCATAGTGTGCACACGCACAGTATAATAATGCATGAGATAAATAGTTAATAAACTCTGTGTTACTTGAACAATTTTCACTGTGCTCCTAAATTTCTTTGTGTGCTCCTAAATTTTTATTTAGATTTTATTTATTAACATTTTATTTAGGAGCACATGTGCTCCTTGGGAAAAAGGTTAGCGTAGAGCCCTATATATGGAGACATTAACATTACATTATCAAACATAGGGACGAAGACTGTAAAAAAAAGTGTCAACAATGTTTTATAATCCTTATGTTAATTTTCATCATAAAAATTCAGTGCCCCCGAAATACAAAAAAAGCCCCCGAAAATCAAATAAGGGGGGCAAAAAAAGCCCTTGAAAAAAAATGTTAATTTCTAACCCTGATCGTCGCCATTCCTTTATGCCCACGTCGCGCGGGCAGATCTAAATTAACGTTACGTTGGCTGCTTAAGCTAACTAAGCTAAGCAGCTAACCGCGAGAGAGAACAGGAGAGAGGAGATGGGAAGGAGGAGGGGCGGGGGCATTCTACCTTTCTGTGGGGGACTGGGGAAGGGGCTGTGTGTGTGTGTGTGTTACTGAGGATGGACAGATAATGTTGATATTTAAACATGAATACATAATAAATGTATTCATGATCATCATGCAACATAAAACAATTGTAGGAACAGTTTGGGAGAGGAAGGGGTTTTAGCTTGCGTGTTGTGAGTTCCAAAACAAGCTCAATATATAAAAACGTGGCACTTTACAGTGAACAAGAGGTCTATTTGTATTAAAAACAATAGATTGTTTTTCATTTAAATGTCTGGAAGAGCTCAAAAATAAAAACGTCAATTGATATTTCCGTAGCCTTTTTTTAGTTGATCTAAATGTGACTGATTGTGTTAAATGGGCACATAATATCTAGGGTTGGGCATCGTTTGGATTTGAACGATTCCGGTTCCGATTCTCCATTTCGATTCCTGTTCTAAACGATTCTCGATTCCGATTCTTTGAGGTGCAGGTCAAAACAGGTCACAGCTTATTTCGCAAGAGATTTTTATTTTTTTTATATAATCTTAATTTTTTTTCTTACTATTCACATTGTCAGTTGACTTGATACAGTTTAATTTGGTTGCTGAAGTTAGGAACCGGTTCCTATTAGAACCGGTTCTCGGTGCCCAACCCTAATAATATCGCCTCATATCGATCGCAGGCACCTGAATCGAATCGTATCGTATCGTGGCAGACTTTGTGATATCGGCAAATATCGTATCGTTGTCCAAAGAATCTATATCGTATCGTATCATGATGAAACTAGTGATTCCCACCCCTAGTTTCCCCCCATATCACCACTCACCCATATGCCCTTCACAACGGTGATGTTGTCATACTTGTCGTTCAGAATACACCTGCTGAACCCCTAGCGTTGACATGAGATTAGATTCCAATGTATTGTCATCATTCATACAGCACGAGTGCAGTACAACCAGAATACGTTTGTCATCCAACCAGAGTGCAAATGTAACAAGTCAAGTTCAAGTTGTTTTATTTAGCTATTACATTACAGTGAAATGCTTGGTTCTTTCACTGCCCAGCCCAGTCCAGCCCAACCCAGTCCGACCTAGACCAGCCCAACCCAGTCCAGCCCAGCATCTTTCATTGCCCAGTTCAGCCCAACCCAGTCCAGAATAGTTCCCTCTTTCATGTTAATATGTGATATCCTAATATTTTGAAGAGTAGAGACGGTGTGATTAATATATGTTTTATGCTAATATTGTGAAGAGTAGAGACACTTATTAATGATTTATGGTAATACATATTTTAAAGAGTAGAGACACGGTGTGATTATTACTATAATTGAAAATAAATTTAGACGAAGACATACAAAGAAGTAATTATCACAATTAGCGATTTATTTATGGCTGGTAAAAAATCTGTTTGGCTGGTAAAAAAAATCATATACTCGCCAGTTGGCTGGTAAGCCAAAAAGTTAGTTTCCTCCCCTGGTTAGCTCACGCTAACGTTGTCACTGATCTACGTCTCGCACACAATTAATGACATGTTGCGGACAGCCATACCGGTGACGATGTTTAGCTTTTAGTGCCAAATGAGGCGGAGTCTCAAAAGAGAATGTTGAATATTTATTGTGCAAAAATCACAACAGAGCTTCTACTACTAGCTAACTGAAGTTACCGGAGCCTTCTGGAGTGCAACAACATATAAGTCCGTGCGGAATCAATGTCCCAACAACCTTTCCGTGGGTGAGCATAGTTGTCAATTAATGATACTAATACTAATCTATACAATCACCTGTTGTTGAATAAATACCATTACTTTATAGTTATTACAAAGAAAACAGTATATATAAAACAGTAGCTGTAAAATTGTAAAGATTGTAAAATTCTATTTTTTTAAGTTTTATCATTTATATAATATATATATTTTTTTAATGTATGCACTGGTATCGGATCAGTATCGGTATCGGCTTTGGGTATCGGAATCGGATTGGGAAGGAAAAAATGTTATCGGAACATCTCTACTTTGAGGAATCCTGTGGATTGGAGCTGACACCCCAGCAGGGTTAGAAATTAACATTTTTTTTCAAGGGCTTTTTTTGCCCCCCTTAATTGCTTTTCGGGGGCTTTTTTTTGTATTTCGGGGGCACTGAATTTTTATGATGAAAATTAACATAAGGATTATAAAACATTGTTGACACTTTTTTTTACAGTCTTCGTCCCTATGTTTGATAATGTAATGTTAATGTCTCCATATATAGGGCTCTACGCTAACCTTTTTCCCAAGGAGCACATGTGCTCCTAAATAAAATGTTAATAAATAAAATCTAAATAAAAATTTAGGAGCACACAAAGAAATTTAGGAGCACAGTGAAAATTGTTCAAGTAACAGAGTTTATTAACTATTTATCTCATGCATTATTATACTGTGCGTGTGCACACTATGAATTGAAAATGGGGGACCCTGATGTAAACAAGACGAAAGTCTTTCTCTGGTCTGCATCCCCTTAACTTGTGTGTATTGAGCTGTACTGTATTGTACCCATTCTGCAATCTGTTAATAAAGTTTTCAATCAATCAAACGCAAAGGATATCGGTTGTCAAGCTGCTTTTGTATGTTGTAGTGTTGTTATGATACCAACATTTTGACTTTGATACAGATAGGAAAGGTAATGGAATATATTATTAGATGACAGAACATTGAAAATTCTTTATACAATTATTTAATTCATTATGAAATAGAAATTCCGTTTTTGGGTGGAACGTTTGTTGCAAGGAGGGAGGAGGCGGGGACCGCTGCGTGTTACACACAACACGGAGAAATGGTCTAGCTGCTTCGGTGCGTCGTTAACGTTAACGTCGGAAGAAATTCCCCACTAAGCCCTAAATTCAGAGCAGAGCAGTATCCTAATGACTTTTATGCTTCAGTCGATAAGGTGTTTTGCGAATTCTGTCAACATACCGTGGGGACTGGACCCGCAAAAACACGTGCGAATATCACTTCAAAAGCCATGTCAGCCGGATTCCTCTCTTTCTCCTCGTCTATCTTTTGCTCAAAATAAAAATGAATGGGCTTCATGGCTGGCTGATTTTTTTGCGTTGTCTGATTCTGAATGTATAACTTGCCTAAGCCGGTACCGTGACTTTGTTTTCGGGCGCTACTGTGATTGGACGTTTATGCGCCTTGTGTAATGTGGGACTATTATAACAGCGGAGCTGTTTTGTAATCGTCACTCGTCTCGAGTAAATGATTTTTCCGGGTGGCGCACACACACATATTATTAGGGCCAAATACAAGGGAAATGCTCGCACTGTAGATCATATATATAATTATATATATAATTAGTAAACTGTCGGGGGCATTTTCTGCCCCCCTTAACTGATATTCGGGGGCATTTTGTCCATTTTCAAGGGCATTTTGCCCCGAGCCCCCGTTAATTTCGAACCCTGCACCCCAGTACCCCACGCGTGTACCACTTCCGCAACTGATTTGATTTCCGGGGTTGGCCTGATTGGCCGCGACGGCCACGTGACAAGCCGTGGCACGCCCCTGCGGCAGCCGCAGCGGCAAGCGCGCTACTGCTGGACTAGTTCACTTCGCCTTTCACATCGCTGCTGTTTAATAATGTCGCGTTGGCGAAAGCAGGATGAGAGAGCGTAGATTTCGCTGTGTATCATTTAATCATTTATCATTTAACATTTGAAAGGCATACATTGTTGTCATACAGAAGTACAGAATACTTTTATCCAAAATGCTTCTTACTGTTACACTGTTAGAGACTGTGCTAGACAAATGAATGACTATTCGGTCAGAAATAGCGTAACTAATAACGTTAGTAAGCACTGATTATATGCTTATTATGTCTGCGGGGTACAGTAAACGTCTCTCTCTCTCTCTCTCTCTCTCTCTCTCTCTCTCTCTCTCTCTCTCTCTCTCTCTGACTGCCACTCACGGCTAATCTCGGGTTTACGATTGTGACGTTGAAAGCCACTCACGGCTTTCCTCTGGATTTTTTTTTTTGAAATCATATTGCATCACGCGAGCCTACCCTAGCCTACCCAGGGGCCGCCGGCGATCAGATGTGAAAAAAGCGCCCCCTATCGTCTCCCAGATGGTAAATCACCCTTTTGGAATGGACTCAATGAAAATGGATGGGAAAAAAATATATATTCCAGTCCACATTTCACTTCTCACCCATGCAGCCGGAGTACCAGAGTTCATTCAGGGGGCTCTGAGCCCCGCGGATCATGAGTTCTACTGTATACACGTTAGATCTATACACTTATCGATTTTTTCGAATGGTGATCAGGAATTGGAATATACCAGTTGGATACCATCTGATGTCAGGTAAGGAATCTATGTTATCAGTGTTAGGATAATCAGACTCGTTTTCATGAAGATATAAGCTTTTTTGTGATATGTGCTCTATCTGTTTTCACTGTAATTTCCATGAGGAAATGAAAGAAGCTATTATCAGCGCGTGCCTCGAACGTGCGTGCGTGCACATATACTATCGATCATCTAGCGTTTATTTGAAAACGATTCATAAATAGGCAGACAAATATCAACGTTCTGGAATATTCCAGTAAAAGGCGATTATCACAGAATGGGCTGTTTTTCACCTGAAAACGGGTGCTTTTCAAAATGCTATCAAACGGAAGTGAAGCGATAAAAAACCAATCTGCCTTGACAACATTGACTGGAAAATGATTCTTTCATAAGCGACGGGCAGATTAGACACATAGCCATAATTTAAAACATAGATTAGGCGATATTACTGTTCACATTGGCGCCGATGGTGGCATTCAAGCACTAAATCGTGCGCCCCCTGGTGGCACCGAAAGTGTTAATATCTCTCCCGCTTTCCCTCCTTCTCTCTCTCTTCATATCTTTCTCTCTCTCTCTCTCTCTCTCTCTCTCTCTCTCTCTCTCTCTCTCTCTCTCTCTCTCTCTCTCTCTCGTAGGTACATTTTTCTCACAGTGACTGTTGTGCTAATGTAAATGGGGTGTGTGTACAGTGGTATTTGATTATTAACTTCAGTTCAACCTTGGTGTGTTAGCTGTGAAACTCCTTATCAAGGAATGGACTATTTGACCTCCATAAGAATACATGATGTATGAGAAACCATGTGGTTGTCGGTTGATTTATCAACATTGGTCCGATGAACAGAACTGGGCGGATGATTATTTCTCTGTATACAGAACCATTCATTATTATGGGGGGGTGTAGTTCGTTAGAACATTTTTCCTAAATTAAACTGAAATTAAGCTTTTAGATAAAAAATTCAAAGAATTGTTTGCTGCTTCGGGACGACAGTGCCATTCAGCTCCATTGTATTGGTGTTTTATGGCAGATATCTGTCAACACCAGGTGGATCAGCTTAGAGGCTACCTAGACCAGGATAACTCACTTAGAACACTTCATCATAATCTAGCTTTAAACACATGACAGATTTGATCCAAAGTGTTGTACAAAGTTTACAAACCACACAGAACAAATGATCAAAACAAATCAACAACCACACACACATACAGGGCCAGGCAGCAACGAGACTGAGTCAGACACAGTTAAAGGATAAGGTGTCATTTTATGTTTTTCTCATTGTCAACATTGCCTCCTCTGTTGTTAGCTTGTTAAATATGGCAAGAGCCTCTGCAACCGGTTTTGATTGAGCAAGAAAACAACAGGACTCCTGTTACATGCTTTACTAGCAGCCCAGATACAAGCTGTGCTACAGAGCAAAGCAGGGTGCCAGATTCAGCAACACACCTAACATTAAAGGACAGACACGCCAGACTCTGTTTTATCAAGAATTTCAAGAGGTTGGTCACAGCTCAGTGAGCATTAAAGAAGATGTCCCAGAATGCTACTAATGTTGCTAAACATGTTGATATTTCTCGTATAGTATCAGAGAAACCGAGAAGATCAAGCCGTAATGAAAACACACTCACAGTCACAGCTCACTCACAGGCACCTGCGGATGGAGAACAGACAACCGCGACGTCCAAAAAAAGAAAAGAAAAAGGGGCGTCATAATTTTTTACTTGGTTCATTTAATAACGAGATTGCCTCGTGCGTCCGTTTTCCAGTAGCATGAGCTAACTTCAAGTTTCCATACAATTTACAACTCACAGATGTAATCAGGATTTATTTCCATATCCCGGACTCGAGCCCCCAATGTATACCTTTTCCTGTATTCATCTGAACCGTAGTAGATTACAGGGGAGCGTCCCGGGCCGAAGTGCCGGTCATGTAACGTGCTTTTTATAACTAGCCGGACTTCGGGGTAATTCCCTCTGTAAAGTGGTGACAGTAAACACTCAGTTCTCTCAAGGACTCTGCATTAATTTCCGTTTGCAGCTCTCTATTCTTAACACTTAACAGGTTTTCCTTTTTACCCCCTTGATGCCACGGTCCACGGCCAATGTTAACGTTAATATCGCCTAATCTATGTTTTTAATTATGGCTATGTGTCTAATCTGCCCATCGCTTATCAAAGAATCCTTTTTCAGTCAACATTGGCAAGGCAGATTGTATTTTTATCGCTTCATTTCCGTTTGATAGCATTTTGAAAATCACCCGTTTTCCGGGGAAAAACAACCCATTCTATGATAATCGCCTTTTACTGGAATATTCCAGAACGGTATCATTTCTGTCTATTTATGAATCGTTTTCAAATAAACGCTAGATGATCGATAGTATATGTGTGCGCACGCACGCTCGTGCCGTGCGCTGATAATCGCTGCTATTATTTCCTCATGGCTTTTACAGTCAAAACAGCTATATCACATATAGTGGAAACGCTTATATCTCCGTGAAAACGAGTCTGATTATCCTAACACTGATGACATAGATTCCTTACCTGACATCAGATGGTATCCAAATGGTATATTACAATTCCTGAGCACCATTCGAAAAAATCGATAAGTGTATTGATCCAACGTGTGTACAGTTGAGTAGAACACATGATTCCCCGCGGCTCAAAGGCTCCATAATGAACTCTGGTAACCCCGGCTGATTATTAAAATATATCGCGATAATTATCGTTATATCGCCCAGCCCTACTTTAGAGAGAGAGAGATTCTCGGCCACCGTGCCAGTGAGCGTTTCCAGTGTTAGTTTAGCTTAGCTTTGTTAACGTTAGCAGCCAACGTTTTTACCGTGACTTGCGCATACAGGAATGGCGAGGATGCAAAGCATGTTGATGCATTGGACCCGTTACTCGCAGAGTTTTCACTGCACATAGAAACAGCGTGACGCACGAGAGAGGAGGATGTCATAGCTTCTAAAATTGAAGGTCCATGCTAGTCTGTGTCCATTATGAAATGACAATTGCGTGCCATTGAAGGTCCGTGCTGGTCTCTGTCTATTATGAAATGACAATTGTGTGTCATTGTTGGAATTCCGATTATTTTCTAACTGTGCGGGTCTTAATCTACCTGCTCAAGTTACCGAAATGTGGCGCTTAAAGGTTTGGTACCCAACCCTACTGATATTATACTATGAGTAATAGTATATAATAGTAATAATACCCTAACTGGCATGATATACGGCATACACTATACATTGTAATCCGTGCAGGTTAGGTGGTAAGAATCAGTTCTGCATGTGTTGTGTATGTGTGCATTATAAAATCATGTCCAGTCTCAGCTGTCACAGGTTGACATATTTTAACCCCTTGCCCCCTCTTGTGTGTGTGTGTGTCATTCTATCCAGTCATTATATGTGGTCACGGTCAGTAGGGTTGGGTAACACATTTGAACCGGTACCCAACGGTACCTTTTTCCGGTACTTTACTCTCTCTCTAATAACAACATTTTGATTTCAGTTTAAAGGGTATTTTGAACATTTTGTTATTTACGCAAAACCTCCCAACCTCCTATTGAAGAGGGAGACAGATATATATTATTTACAGTATATATCTGTAGAGGGAGAAACATGGAGAGAGAGCCAGAGGGGAGAGTGAGTGTGCATTCCTTCTCTGAAGCGTTGATGTCTCAGCCTGGTACCAGTGAAGTAGGGGGATTACCACACACACGGACACATATATAGGCCTATATGCACACACACACACACACACACACACACACACACACACACACACACACACACACACACACACACACACGTGTATACACACACACATGTATATAATATACACGCAAATCAAAGAGGTCTTAAGATTTCTCTAATCTACTACTGAAACCGCGCGCACAGTCCACACACACGTCACACACATGACAAAGCAGATCTTATCTGTGTGGGAAATGCTGCTATATTAGCACTCATCACTCACTGTGTGTGTGTGTGAGTGTGTGAGTGTGTGTGAGTGAGTGATATTCTATTCTATTCTATTCTAGTGTCTAGTCGGGCCAGATTGCATAGAGTTCACCCAGACCGGAAAATCTCTCCTCTCCTCTTTTCCTCGTCCTCTCCCCTCCACCATCCTTTCCTCGTCCTCTCCTCTGCACCATCCTTTCTTCTCTCCCCTCCACCATCCTTTCCTTCCCTCTCTTCTCTACGCCCCTCCACCACCTTTCTTCTCCTCTCCTCCATTCTTTCCTCTTCTCCATCCTCTCGTCTCCATCCATCCTCTCCTCTAACCAATCCTCTCCTCTTTTCCCCCTCCTCTCACCACCTCTACCATCCTTTCCCCTCCTCTCTCTCCTCCATCCTTTCCTCTTCTCCATCCTCTCTTTCCCTCTCCATCCTCTCCTCTAACCAATCCTCTCCTCTTTTCCTCCTCTCCCCTCCACCATCCTTTCCTTTCCTATCTTCTCTCCTCCTTCTCCTCTCCCCTCTACCATCCTCTCCTCTCCTCTCCTCTCACCTGACCTCCATATGCCCAGTGTCAGACTTTGTACCAGAGACTATTTAATGAGTAGGGATGCACCGATATGAAAATTGGCCACTGATACCGATTGTTCAACTAACACAATCGGCCGATACCGATACCGATACCGATACTTGTGGCAAAAAATAAGTATTTGTAATTTTTTTTAATATTTTAATTTTTTTTTAATTTTAATGAAACTACTGTATATTTGTATGTGTATGTTTGTATTTGTAGGCCTCTTTACTTACTTAAAAAAAGGAAACATCAAGAAATATGTTTATGGTATCACTATCCTCTCCCAGTATCGTCTGGCGGCCTGCAGCGGGATACTATTTTCTCAAACCAGAGCTTTCAACCAATGCAATGGAACCATTCTGGCGGCCTGCAGTGGGATACTATTCTCTCAACCAGAGCTTTCAACCAATGCAATGGAACCATTTTGATTGACAGTCGATTCGGCCAATTACGCCACACCGCTAGCACCCACCTCCTGCTGTTCTTACCACCAATCGGCAAGCGTTTATTCATTTTCTACTTCGGGGCATGCCACCATTGATCTGCTTGCGAGTCAAACTCAGAACCACAACAAGCTAATACGTTAGCTGCCCGGCAGTGCCCGCCGACCAGCGCGCTCCACAGGATGGCCAAACGAGACACAATGATTTTACTGCAACAAATGTTATAATAAAACAAAGCCTTTCTATACATTTGTCTGGTTGAAAACTTTATTAACAGATTGCAGAATGTGTAGTTGGGTACGGAATGAGCATCGGAATGGAACCGAGCTATGAACGGCTTGCTTGCTATCTTCGGGTAAATACTATGCTGATGTAATTGAACGTGTAACTAACTATATAACGTTAATGCCACAAAACGAATGTTTGTCATTTTAACAGCAGATACTTTCTTAAATGCCATCCTCCCGACAGAGCGGTGTTGATGGGGAGCTCTGATGGGTTCGCTTGGTTGTGTTATTAGCATTGAACAGCTAACCGAAAGCTAGCGTTAACTAATGTTAATAATAATATGCTGATGTTATTGTCCGTGTAACACTAACTATATAACGTTAATGCCACAAAACGAATGCCTTGTTAATCACAAGTAGTAACTTTGATGCAGTAGCTTGTGTGTGTGTGTGGGGGACGGCGGGCGTTGTGCAGGTAGGTCGCGAGTGAACTTTTTATTTTTTTGCCTTTTGACGCTACACAAATTGATGGTTATTTATCGGCGACTGCTATCGGCACATTTGAGCTTATAGGCCGATAGCAGTCAACAAGGCACTTATCGGCCGATACCAATACCCGACCAATATATCGGTGCACCCCTATTAATGAGGAAATGGATTCCTGTGGTCATTTTGAATGGGTGAATCGTTAACCAGTGGTGGCTGGTGGGTCATTTGACTGCTGGGACTGCTGATTGGAAGCTAAATTTGTCCCTGGCATTGTATGCCTCGACAGGCTTGATTGTTGGCATGAATCCACTGAAAAACAGCATTTCTTTCTTCCTTCTTTTTGTCAGATCTATGACCTATCAATCAAATGCATTACATAGGATCAGGAATGTGAGCTTTCATCATTTTATATAACCTTTGATCAAAAGCATGACCAGATGGATGCCTTCATTGTTTACAGCTCGATAGTGGAGACACCGACTGAGTTGCTTAAAGCAATTAATAACTTATAGACTGATCAATAGAGAAGTCAATAACATATAGGCTGAGGAGTAAAGAAGTCAATAATTTATATGCTGAGGAGTAAAGAAGTCAATAATTTATATGCTGAGCAGTAGAGAAGTCAATAACGTATAAGCTGAGCAGTAGAGAAGTCGACACCCCAGCAACAGGTGCACTTACAAGCAGTCATTAATTTGACAATTTCATCAAGAAATCGACCATCAATATTATCGGCCGATATCTGCATTAACACTTTGATCGCCATGGTTAAATTCATAATTTACCATCCCTAGCCAGCTCTATTTGTTTATGGAGAAGTTCCCCTTCTTTGCAGGGCTATAACTTTTTAAATTCTATTGCTAAATTGACATTATTATGGCCCATTCAATGTCCTATATCCATTGTTCAGGGTGTAGCAACGTTATACTTTTTCATTCACATATTCATACTAAAATATGGTCTAAAGTATAAGTATGTTTTTATTGTTTTCTGCAGCTTTCTCCAGAACTTGATTTATAGCCCCAAATGCATTATATTGATGATCAAATACAGTTTGGTAGCGATCGGTGCCAGATGAAAAATTTCAACTGGTGGTACTTCTAGAAGTTACTACGTATCATCTGATATTGACCGGATGGGCGGGGGATCGTTTATAATTCCGTGGGCAAGGTTATATCATTCGTCTAGTGTGGGTCATATGGTCATCAGAGCAGTTTATATGGAACACGTTAGAAAATAATGCTAGATCTTACCGTATCTTCCTCGCGCCGTTGGACGATCAGCTTGGAGTAGACAGTTTTCGATTATGGGATGTTGATATAGATGAACCATTTCCAGGTTGTATAATACTATATACGTCCAAATAACGTTGTTTATTGAGTTAGGGCGAGCGATTGATTATCCAGTGTGTTGAGATGGAGTCCGGCTAACGATCGCGAGTGCCCGGACGAAATATGGATGAGCACTTCCTGTTTGGCGCGTCACGTCCTGTTGGCCGATCTGCTGATCGGCCACCAGATGGCGCTCTTGAACCGTTAGGCAGTTGAGTGGAGCTCACCAGTACATCTCATGTCTCCGGAGGAGAAATATGATTTCGATCACAGATTTTTGAAATATTGATATCAAAGACGAGTTACGGCGTCTTCGGCAGAATGAGCATGGCGAGCAAAGACGAGTTACGGCGTTCCCGGCGATTAAAGTGTTAAAATGTGATATCGGATTTTTTTTTTTTTTTTTTTTTTTACATTTCTATAACCTTTATTTACCCAGGCAAGCAAGTAAGAACAAATTCTGATTTTATTTATTGTCAAAAGTATGCATAATGTGTTAATTCCACAACAAGAGATATGTAATGTTAATTACCTGAAATTATACAGTTTTTTGGGGGGGGAAACCCTGCATATATCGGTATCGGTTGATATCGGTATCGGAAATTAACCCTTTAATCGCCAAGGACGACTTTAGACGTCATTCCTCGCCATGCGTAATTTGCCAATGGCGTCGTACAGCGTCTTTGAGATCAATATTTAAAAAATCTGTCATGGCAATCATATTTCACCCACGGAGACTTGAGACTTGCTGTTGATCTCCTCTCAACTCTCCAACGGTGCAAGACCGCCATCTGGTGGCCGATCGGCGAGGTGCCAAAACCGGAAGTGAGCGGCCGGAAGTGGTGCTCACCCATATTTCGTCCGGCCACTCGCTATCGCTCGCGGGACTCCAGCTTTATACGCTGGATAGCGATCCGTTGCCAATAACTCGATAAACAACATGATTTGGACGTATATAGTATTATACAACCTAGAACTGGACCAACTAGATCGACATCCCATAATAGCGAACTTTCTGCTCCACGCTGATCGCCCAACGCTACGAGGAAACTGCGGTGAGTTTCAGCGTGTTTGATTATTATTATACATATAAACTGCTCTGATCAACATATCACCCATACTACATATATTATTTAACGTCGGCCACAGACTTATAAACCAGCAGATGATGAGGCATGACGTTTAGGACCTTGTACAATTGAAATTTTTAATCTGACGTCAATCGGTATCAAACTACATTTGATGATCTAATATATGTATTTATAGCTATAACTCACGTTCTATGGAATGCTACAATTTCATCAAGAAATCGGCCATCAATAACTATGGATAACATTGTAAATACAAAGGGTTAATAACTATGGATAACATTGTAAACACAAAGGGTTAATAACTATATGGATAACATTGTAAACACAAAGGGTTAATAACTATATGGATAACATTGTAAACACAAAGGGTTAATAACTATATGAATAACATTGTAAACAAAGGGTTAATAACTATATGGATAACATTGTAAACACAAAGGGTTAATAACTATATGGATAACATTGTAAACACAAAGGGTTAATAACTATGGATAACATTGTAAACACAAAGGGTTAATAACTATGGATAACATTGTAAACACAAAGGGTTAATAACTATATGGATAACATTGTAAACACAAAGGGTTAATAACTATATGGATAACATTGTAAACACAAAGGGTTAATAACTATATGGATAACATTGTAAACACAAAGGGTTAATAACTATATGAATAACATTGTAAACAAAGGGTTAATAACTATATGGATAACATTGTAAACACAAAGGGTTAATAATAACTATGGATAACATTGTAAACACAAAGGGTTAATAACTATATGGATAACATTGTAAACACAAAGGGGTAATAACTATATGGATAACATTGTAAACACAAAGGGTTAATAACTATATGGATAACATTGTAAACACAAAGGGTTAATAACTATATGGATAACATTGTAAACAAAGGGTTAATAACTATGGATAACATTGTAAACAAAGGGTTAATAACTATTAGGGATGCCCCGATCGATCGGCCACCGATCGTTATCGGCCGATAATCAGTATAAATATGCGATCGGGGAATTCCGATAATGAGTCATATTCGCCGATCGCGGAAACTGATCAAGTGGATATCTCACTCGCTTGTCTCAGACGCACAGGACCTGCAAACTGCTCCTCCTCCCTAGCCCCGCCCGTACCCGTGTAGAGTTTGTAAACACAGAGGAGGCGGACCTCCTCTGCTGAGTCTAGATAGTGCATTCGACCTGAGCTAACGTTAGCTACCTAGCTATCGTTACTGTTTAAACAAAATTACCCAGTCAACTATTCACTTTTAGTAGGCATTGTCTAACGGTATTTAGCCGGCTAGCTACTGATAGCTCCGGATATCAACAAATGCCCCAGGAAGTCTAGTAGTCCATGTTGATATCTCCGTTAGCTTGCGTTAGCTTGCGTTAGCTGACGTTAGTTCACAGTTCAAAACGAAATGTCCGATTGAACTAAATAGTTGTCTTAACGTCATCTAGCCGGCTAGCAGTAGCTACAGATAGCTCCTGATATCAATGTCTTATAACATTGATTGAATGCGTATTCGAGCTGAGGGCTTGCTGAATGTGACAGTAGTAACGTTATACCAATAGGGCCCAGCTGCAGCGCCGGAGAATCCTTTTTGGAGCTGGAGGCTACTAGAGTACACAGACAGTGGCGCGGTTTGCAGATAGCGAGCATTTTGACTTGTTGCGTGGTGGCGATGTCTCGCAGATAATACAAGTACAAGTCTAATTATATAATATATATATTTTATATAAAAAAAAAAATTATATAAAATAATTTTTAATTTCTTTTTAATCAAAAACGATCGGTATCGGCCGATATGGCTCACGACGATCGGTGATCGGTATCGGTGGCAAAAAACATGATCGGGGCATCCCTAATAACTATGGATAACATTGTAAACACAAAGGGTTAATAACTATGGATAACATTGTAAACAAAGGGTTAATAACTATGGATAACATTGTAAAGGTCTCAGTTCAGCGGGAACTGCTGACTGTCTGACTCCGGTCTCCATGGTTACCGTTAGCGGGGCAGCAGCCTTCAGTGACCCACATTCCAACAGTAAATCACAACACACACACACACACACACACACACACACACACACACACACACACACACACACACACACACGCACACACACACACACACTCTTCTGGGTCCTCCCTGTTGTACCTCTGGAGTCTGAAGTGCACTGATAACACTCTAGTGTGTGTGTGTCTTTGTCTGCATGCACATGCTTCACCCCACCCCCGCCAGCCTGTTGAAACTGTTTCCAATATCGCCCTCTCTCTTCTATCTCTCTCTCTCTCTCTCTCTCTCTCTCTCTCTCTCTCTCTCTCTCTCTCTCTCTCTCTCTCTCTCTCTCTCTCTCTCTTCCCTCTCTTTCTTCATCTCCACCCCACCTATTCTCCTCTTATCCTCTGTTCTTTGTCTAGACTCTCTGTTAATCGTATCTTTCCTTCTCTCTTCTTGTATATCTCTCTTTCACTCACTCACTCACTCACGCATGCATTTCACTCACTCACTCACTCACTCACTCAGTCTGTATGTCTCTCTCTCCACCTCTCTCTCTTTTCTCTCCGTTTGGTCCAGTTTTGGGTCCAGGGTTCTATTAGTATGGTCTAGTTTCTCTCAGGGTTCTATTAGTATGGTCTAGTTTCTCTCAGGGTTCTATTAGTATGGTCTAGTTTCTCTCAGGGTTCTATTAGTATGGTCTAGTTTCTCTCAGGGTTCTATTAGTATGGTCTAGTTTCTCTCAGGGTTCTATTAGTATGGTCTAGTTTCTCTCAGGGTTCTGTTAGTATGGTTTAGTTTATCATGGTTCTATTAGCATGGAGTTGGTCCCCAGGCCCTGCACTGTGTGGCTGCCCACTGCTCCTAAATAGTTAGGATGGGTCAAATGCAGAGAACACATTTCCTCAAGGGGATTAATAAAGACTTGACTTAATTAAAAGCAGTACTTTTATTTTGTATCTCCCTAAAAGCTCTGGCCTTTTTATTAATATTTTGTATTATTATTTATAAATACTTTTTAAATGTTATCTATAGCACCTTTAACTTAATTTATAGGTTAGAAGTCCTCATTTGTCACATGAATCACCTTTTTCGCTACATAGTCTTGACTCACTTTACATTATTCCACTTACTGCTACTAGAGGGCACTAATAATCTGAGCCTTCCATTGAGGGAATAGGGAGTTGGGGATCTTTTCATTAAAGAATGTTTGCTCATGCATTGACTCCATGACTTCCTGCCTGGAAGTCTGTGCGTTTTGTTCAATAGCAATTCAACAATATCAGTGTGTGTGTGTGTTGTGCTTTGCTAAGGAATGCTCTTGTATCCGCACTACCACCCTCTGTGTACTAAACTGTTGGTCATACTCATGTGTGTGTGTGTGTGTGTGACTGTGTGTGTGGAGGACAGTGTTCAGTGGGGCGTGCTTGAGAAAGGCTTCAGACTAATGAGAGAGGGGAACACAAGAGAGAGATTCAATGGTATGCAATATTATCTAGTTAACCCTTTGCATAACTTCACCACACACAGAGTAATCTCCAGGTTGAGTCAAGCAAACAACACATCATAATCAGATTATCCTGGTGATAAAACTCTGACATAGTCAAGAGACTAGTTTTGTCCGGTCTCACAGCAGCTAAAAAGCTGATATCACGATGGATTCAACCGTATAAAATGTGCCGGAAGGTATGGGTTCTTACCTATCTCGATGTGATTTATCTAGAGATATCTACAGCAAGAATTTTAGGTGTCAGTGAAACCAGCATTGCAATCTGGTTAGAAGTGGTGGAGAGAATAAAGGCTAGCATATGAATTGTAATTCCTGGTTAGAAACGAATGAAAATGGATGGGTTATCCAAGAAGGGGTCCTGGGGGGAAGAGCGAGCAAGAGCATAATTTGTATTGGATTGGATTGCAAGTATTGGGTATATATCTCGTAAACTACATTTATATTGATTCAAATGGAATGTATAGTTCTGTGATTTACGTTGGATGTTTACTGTTAATGCTCGTGTGTCTAATTTTATGTCATGTTTAAAAAATAATAAAAAAATATATAGAAAAAAAATAGAAAAAATAAAAAAATATTCGTTGACAGCCCTACAAGTACAATTAGTTACTGCACACTACATCACCCCTGAGTGGAACATGGAAAGCCAAACTTTCCCTCACTGTACCGAAAACCCGTACCGAACCTTGACTTTAAAACTGAGTTACGTACCGTACCGTCGTTTGTGTACCGTACACCCCTAGTGTATTGTATTGCTACCTCTGTACAACTGGCCATTGAGAACTTGCAACTTTCCTTGAATACTCTTTAGGAAGCGCCTATTCTTACTTACTTACTTATCCTCTTCGTCCCGGTTGGGGCATAAGGCCGCAATCATACACTGCCACTGAATCCTGTCTCGTGCTTTGGCCTGTGCTTCGTCCCAGGAAAGACCCATCTCCTTCAGCTCCATCATCACCTATTCACCTATTCATTTATTCAAAGTACTTTACAACTTATGCCTCAGATTCATACACACATTCACACACTGACGGCGGAGGCAACCATGCAACGTGCCGACCTGCTCATCAGGAGTTAAGTGTCTTGCTCAACCGGCAGGAGCCGTAATCAAACTGGGAACCTTCTGGGTTATGTGAAGGGTGTTAGCTAGCAGTATTCATTCTTCCAATTATTCACAACTGTCCTTTTTTCCTGATTTACTTTGCATCACCACACTGTTGTATTATCAAACAGTGTTCATTTACTTAAATGTAATGACATTTTCAATGATAAGATAACTTAACTTGCATTCATGACATTTCTCAAGGGAATCCAAATAATATTTTATATTAATATCTTATCACAAAATAATATCACAAAAGGCCTTGTAGCAAACACTAGTTTAGACCAGAGCGGTTTAACCCAATCAGCTAGCTATGTTATTAGTAGCTATTTAATCTGCTAGCTAGGTTATCAGTCTATATTTTCAAAAGAAAAGAAGGTCCTGCTGACTGTTATTAGCCTGTTGCTACTTTTACATATAAGTCACGGCTGTTGGGGGCAGGATACCTGGTTTTTATCTTTGTCACATCTAACGTTGGCAAAATGGACACACAGCATTTCAAATGACACCTCTAAGAGACAAGACAAGCATACAATCAAAAATATGTTATCTTTTGACTCTAAAAATACATGAACAGAACACAGTCCAAATCCTCTCTCTGTTTTGGTGAAAGAGTGTCTGACTCTGGTAATAGCTGCCTTGTGAAAACACTGCGCCCCCCAGTGGTGTAAAATTACTTTCTGGCTCATTAGTCAGTTTATTTACCTTGAATGTCTTCTTTCTTTCCAAGTCGACTTCCCATGTTATGTTGTGCTGCCATGTGTGTCTGTGGAACCATTATCTTAACCATTTTATTAACCATTTTATTAACCATTATATTAACCTTTATATTAACCATTTTATTAACCATTATATTGACCAGTATATTAACCAGTATTTTAACCATTATATTAACCTTTATATTAACTAACCTGACGCACACAAACACACCTGTATTTTCTCACTGACCTATGAGCTCAACTGGTTTGCATGTCTGTTCATTACATCACCCCTTTGTTATGCGTGTGTGTGTGCAAGCGAACGAGGGGGAGATGAGTACAGGAAGTTCAGTGGGGGTGTCAGGGAGTTGTTAACGTTGTGTGTTGTTAGGATGTGTAACCCGTCTCCTTATCAATAGTCCTATTTGTAACAACCTCTGTCCTGCTGCTATTGGATTGATATAAAGAGGAAGACTAGCTAAGTAATGCTGAGTCCAGACTATGTGATTTTCCACGGCAAGTATTTGGAGATCGAGACAAAAAGCCCCAGATCAGAGGAAAATTGGCGAGAGACTGGTCGATGCATCGCAGACACCAGACCAGGCAATGAGCTACAACCAATTCTGCTATGGTCTCCCTCTCGCCTCTCCTTTCTCATGTCCTTTCCTCTGTGCTCTCTCTCCTGTGCTGTTAAAACGGAAACTTAATCCTCATCTCCTGCTAGAGCTTATGATCTTATCTTAGTTATGATCTTATCTTATGATGACACAGGCCCAACAGTGGCTGAGGAGGTACGCCGCCTGGTAATTGGAAAGGTTCCCAGTTCGATTCCGACTCCTCCCAGCAGCTTGTCGAAGTGTCCTTGAGCTTGCTTCACGCCTAACTGCTCCCAATTAGCAGGTTGGCACCTTACATGGTTGCCTCCGTGGTCGGTGTGTGAATGGGTGAATGTGAGGCATAAGTTGTAAAGCACTTTGGTCCATTTACCATTCCATATCTTAGTTATGATCTTATCTTAGTTATGTGACTTGCTGATGGTGATCTACTGTTCTCAGTCTTTCACTTAAGTCTCCTTAAAAATGTTGAAGAATCTCACACTCTCTCTCTCTCTCTCTCTCTCCTCCAGGACTTGGAGTTCCATGGCGTTATGCGGTTCTATTTCCAGGACCGTGTGGCAGGAAACTTTGCCACCAAGTGTATCCGTGTGTCGAGCACGGCCACGACACAGGATGTCATCGAGACGCTGGCAGAGAAGTTCAGACCAGACATGAGGATGCTGTCGTCTCCCAAGTACTCTCTGTATGAGGTTCACGTCAGCGGGGGTGAGGCTGTGTGTGGTTATTATATGTGTGTGTTTGCATGTGCGTGTGGTTATATGTGTGTGTGTGTGGTTATATATGTGTATGTATTAGGGCTGCAACTAACGATTATTTGGTCATCGATTAATCTGTCAATTATCTTATCGATTAGTCGATAAAACTATTAATTTAAACAACAATTGATTCTATTTGCAATTGAATATTACACGATGTTTTACCATTTATGTATGCTAGTATCCTTAGGTCACATGGGTAGTTGCCTCTTTGACACCACCTACTGAATATCCAGAGTTGCAAAGTCTGACATTGACCCCCTTTTCAGGAGTTGACCTAGAGCCCACCAAGGTCATGCATATCAAGTTTGGTCAATGTCAGACCTTGCAATACACTGTAAGGCACTGTAAGGCTACTGTCCTGCCTCACTTCCAGTGATGAAGCTAAGCTATGCTAACGGAGCATCTATTCCCAAAGCTAAAATGCACGCACAGAGACAAAAAAGGTATGCATCTTCTTGTCTAACTCCAGGGAAGATGTTAAATAAGCTAATTTCCCAAAATAGTGGAGTTATCCTTTAACACATCCAGCGCCAAAAACGCTGTCCAGCGTTATTGGCTGCCATGCGTTGACCGCCAGGATTGCTGTACAGCGTTTCTGAGATCAATATTTCATTTTTTCGCCATGGCATTCATAATTCATATACCCACCCCCGGTCCTGCAGCTGGACCTTAGATGTGACTGCAATGATGGCTCAATACCGCCGTCTGGTGGATGGTCGGGCGAGTTACACTCGCAGACAGGATGTGCCATCAGTGCATCAATGAAAACCATCCGGCAGTCACATCTCGTTACGGGACTCCCGACAGACACTATGTACATAATGGATCGCTTTCTAAACTTAATAATCGATATGATTTCGGCATTTATTGCGCCATACAAACCGGAAATGGACCTAGGCGATCAGCGTCGTATAATTGGGATCTTTCACCACCAGTCTCACTGGCCCACAGTAAGAGGAATATAACGTTATTTTCAACCCGATTGCGTTTCCTTGCTTGCAAACCATCTGATCAATATATCCACCCAACCTACATAAAGCAGTTACTGATGATCGGGGAATTATAAACGACCCCCCCCCCCCCTTTCCTCCGCGCATGATGAGGCATAATGTATACCGATCATATACATTTGAGCTTTTTGGTGTAGCGTGTATGGGGGGGACGGCAATCGATAATCTATATAATGCGTGTGGGCCTATAACTAGCGTTTTTGGAATTACAGCAGAAATATTAAAAACATACTTGTATTCTAGAAGGTATTAACACAACAATGTATGTAGGCCTGCCACGATAACAAATTTTGCTGGGCGATTAATTGCCCCCGAAAATATCGCGATAAGCGATATTATTGCGACCGGTTAGAGAATTTTTTTTTGAGAAATTTATTTCCCAAAACTTTTATTTTGAAGCCCACCGCTCCGTCTTTTCCGGTGTTTTAGACTTTTATTTTGAAGCCCACCGACCGGACCGGAAGTATTGTTGTGATTATCCTAGCTTGCTGATGCTGCTGGTGGACTGGGGCCAGCTAACCAGGGCTGTACGTTAACTTTTTTTGCACATAGCACTGGTGCTACAGAGGTTGATAGTTTTGTAGCACAGGCCAAAATCTTGTAGCACAAGTATAAAAAAATTTGTAACAGTCACAAATGTGCCTATTGTATTTGTGTTATTTAGTTGCAGTGCCATGTTTGGCTGTCATTTAGTATATCGCCATGTGTTATTATTACTATAATAGTAATACTCTCATATGCTATTTTCAATTAATATCATAAACAACATAAGGAATATTAGCATAATTTTGAGTGGACTGAAGGAATGAGTCAGCGTTAATAGTTTTAAATGCAAATAATTTATTGAAACATAGAAGTGGGGTCGGTTGGGACACACACACACAATGGGGGACCCTGATGTAAACAAGACAAACGTCTTTCTCTGGTCTGCATCCCCTTAACAATTGTGTGTATTGAGCCGTACTGTACTGTACCCATTCTGCAATCTGTTAAATAAAGTTTACATTCATTCATTCACACACACTGTTTCAACTCACCACCCCCGCATCATATTGTAGTCTAGTCTTCAAACTTCCACTCCTCTCGAAATGTTTTATATTTGAATATCAACATTATCTGTCCATCCTCAGTTTACTATAATATACTCCTGTCCTGAGTCCTGACTAGTGACTTCATCGTCTTTCCAAACGCACGCACGCACACACACACACAGGGAAGGGGAGAGAGTGCCCCCCATTTCCCTTTCCACACTGTGTCTGCTGGCTCTGCCTGATCAGGATTAGCTTGTTAGCTTGCTAACGTTGTAGTGATTGTAATGGTACATAAACGTTAATTTCGGGCGATGTGCGCATAAAGGAATGGCGACGGTGCAAAGCATGTAGATGCATTTGACCCGTTGCGAGAAAAAAAAAACACACCGGACTTATTTCGGGACGTGTAGGCGCACTGCTGTGTGCGCACCAACACGCTGCTCTGCTTGCAAGCACGGATAGGGCGGATATGACTCGTCGAGTTGTCACGGAGTTTTTTCAAAATAAGAGTATCATATGCACCTGAATGTTGCTAGCTGTCGATCCTAGTTATTATAGCTGGAGCTGCGCGTGGGCAGAAATGAGACCCGCTACAGGATTTTCAAAATAAGAGTATCTATATGAACCGAATCCCTATCGCACCAGTGCTAGTGAAGTAAATCCATCCATCGCACAGACAGCTGTTGCTGTAGCACGTGCGAGATATATGTCGCACTGTACACCCCTGCAGCTAACGTTAGCTTGCTGATGCTACTACTACTTCGACATGCTGCTAATGGGCTGGGGCCAGCTAACGTTAGCTTGCTGATGCTACTACTACTTCGACATGCTGCTAATGGGCTGGGGCCAGCTAACGTTAGCTTGCTGATGCTGCTGGTAGATCGACATGCTGCTAGTGGACTGGGGCCAGCTAACGTTAGCTTGCTGATGCTACTAGTAGATCGACATGAGCTAATGATAAAACAAATGTTGAGATTGTTGGTGAACAACTAACTTTAAGTTAGTTTTAACGTTAGCTACTAACGTTAAAACGCTAACGTTACACTACAAATAACGCTACTTGGTTAAAAGGAGCAACACTATTGAGAAATGTAGTTAAGCTATGTGGTGTTGCCCCACGGAGCTCCTGTGCTGTGCTCTCTGCTCTGTAGTAAAGCCAGCGGCCCGCCTCCCAACACGGACAGTGACTGACAAGGGGCACTGGTTCCGCCTCATTAAAACAAACGCGCAAATGGCAATTAATCGCGCCCGTCAAAATCATTGCATTAATTTTAATTATCGCGGCAATTAATCGATTTATTGCTTATCGCGGCAGGCCTAAATGTATGAATGAAAAAGTATAACGTTCCCACATCCTGAACGATAGATAATCGATGTTGAATGGGCCATAGTAATGTCAATATAGCAATAAAATTTAAAAAGTTATAGCCCTGCAAAGAAGGTAAACATCTTCATAGGCTTACAGCACTGGCAGAGATGGGCATGAGATGGGCAATACCCCCGGCGGGCAATGTGTTAACAAGACGGCCTAGACCGTGCCGGGTCACAAATATCTTTGGAACCGTTTGTTTTCAATTGTATCTGAATCTGGAGATTATCTTTTTTCCATAAAAATTTTAAGTGTATCTCACCATCGCATAAAGGCTGGCCTGCAGTGAGCATAGGATAATGCATAGAATAAATGCACAACTGTTAGATTATTGAAATTAGTTTTCTCTAACAAACGCATCTATTTCTATATTTCCTAATAATTTCTACTCCAGAGTGTGCTCACAGATTCGGCCGTCAGACGCGTAACAGAGGATAGAGAGAGGCGCTTGTGGAGAGTGCTATGGGAGGGGCCTTTGTGTGTGTGGAGGGGGGGGGGTAAATATGAAGGCAACATCAAAATGTATTTATTCTCCCCCTCTCCCTGTGTGTGTGTGAGTCTTTATAGTTGAAACGTATAAGTTCAGTCTAGTGTTTCTGATTTAATGTTCCACTGTGATCACTTTTTCCTCTTAGCAGAATAAATCGCCTTTTGTCATGGTCAGCTCTTTGTGGTATGTTTTTACAGTGAGTTGAATAAATATTTTTGTGATACAAAAGCCTCTGTTCCTCTCCTTCCCTCCCCACACAGGGTTTCCATTAACCCTTTCACTACCGCACTACCAAATGGTTAACCCTTTCACTGCGACAATACAGAAGGTTAACCCTTTACTATCACACTACAGACGGTGATAGTAAAGGGTTAACCTTCTGTAGTGTGGTAGTGAACAGGGGTGGGACAATACATCGATCCAGATCAATATATCGATCTATTATCAATAATCAAATAAGATCGATGCCACGTAAAAAGATCGATTCATATTGCGATACTCTTATTTTGAAAATCCGGCGACGGCGACGTCATCGCCCCGCGCCCAGTGTTGTGAAACTCAAACTCCGTTAACATCAACAGCAGTAGCGTCTAGAGCGTCACTAGTGTGCCTATTCTGTGACCCAAAACATGTCCCTGCTGTTTTATTCCACAACGGGTCCAATGCATCTAACCTGCTTTGCAATCCTCGTCACTCCATTATGCCCACGTCGCGTTAAAGATCGAAGATAACGTTACTTTAGCGTGAGCTAACAAGCTAACGCAGCGCCATAGGCAGAGAGAAGTGGGGACTGGGAGGGTGCATTCTCTGGGATAGCCCCACTAACAGGATCTGGCCGGTACTGCACCTTGGGACTCCCAATATGCTTTTCCAGCCAAAATACAGCTCTGTGACAGTGAATAGGATATTAATATCGAGAGAAAAAAAAAGAAAAATGAACCAAAAACAGTGAACAGGAGGTCTATTTGTATTAAAAACAATAGATTGTTTTTCATTTAAATGTCTGGAAGAGCTCAAAAATAAAAATTTCATGATATTTCCATTGCCTTTTTTTTTGTTGATTTAAATGTTACTGATTGTATTAAATGGGCACATAATATCGTCTCATATCGATCGCAGGCACCTGAATCGAATCGTATCATATCGTATCGTGGCAGACTGTGTGATATCGGATAATATCGTATCGTTGTCCAAAGAATCGATATCGTATCGTATCGTGATTAAACTGGTGATTCCCACCCCTAGTAGTGAAAGGGTTAAGTTAAACTGTAAGACTGTCTCTCACGCGTGATTTTTTCCCCCGTAGCCTTTGTTTGCGAAGACGCTGTCTGATTGGCTAGCCCGCGTACAGCGAAGACCCTCTCTGATTGGTTTAGCTCCGAAGGGTCTCTTCCGCCTTGTACATTTATATTCTCTGCTTCAAAGTGGTTATGCTTTGGCCCGCTTTCGAAGTGAGTTATGCTTAGAGTTAGGGTTAGGGTTAGAATATATATGTACAAGGCGGACATTTCTATCCCAGAGCCCTTCGGAGCTAAACCAATCAGAGAGGGTCTTCGCTGTACGCAGGCTAGCCAATCGGATAGCGTCTTCGCAAACAAAGGCAATGAAAAAAAAGCATGCGTCTCTCACATCATAATAACAAAGATGCATGGCTGCTCACCTGGAAGATGTTAGGTGGGGGAGGGGTTATATTGCAATGGCCCCTGGGTAATATAGTGCAGCATGTATCATTAACACTTTCTCCGCCGGAAACGGCTTACGACGTGTTTCAAGTTCATGCGAATTCTGCCAGATCATGGCGTACGACGTTATTCTGATAATATTTCATATTTTCGCCATGGTATTCATATTTCACTCACGGAGGCTGGTCTGATGCTGTCTGAGCCGGCACAGCTCTGCAACGCTTCAATACTGCCACCTGGTGGCTGATCGGCGAGTTGCCAAACCGGATATGCCCGTTGGAGCTCGGTCTGTCCCCTAAATCCGTCCGGCCACTCGTTTATCGTCGCGGGACTCAAGACACACACCGTGGATATGGATCGTTGCCATAACTCAATAGTCGACATGATTTGGGCGTATATTAGTATTATACAAACTGTAAATGGATCGCCTCGATCCCCATCACATAACTGGGATCTGTTTGCTCCAGTATCACCGCCCAACGCTAAGAGGAAGCTGCCGTGAGTTTCAGCGTTTTTGTGCATTATTATCCATACAAACTGCTCTGATCTATATATCACCCATACTACATGAAGCATTTAACGATCACGGAATTATAAACGACCCCCCCCCCCCCCCCCCGTTCACCCGCGCATGATCAGTCATAACGTTTAGGACCATGTACAGTTGACATTTTTAATATAGCGTCGACCGGTATCAAACGGCATTGATATCACGGAATTATAAACGACCCCCCCCCCCCCCCCCCCCCCCCGTTCACCCGCGCATGATCAGTCATAACGTTTAGGACCATGTACAGTTGACATTTTTAATATAGCGTCGATCGGTATCAAACGGCATTTGATAATCTAATATATGCATTTATGCCTATATCTCACATTCTAGGAATTACTGCAGAAAACGATAAAAACATATTTATACTCTAGACGGTATTTTCGTATGAATGTGTGAATGAAAAAGTAAAACGTTCTTACATCCTGAACGATAGATAATCGATGTTGAATGGGCCATAGTAATGTCAATTTAGCAATACAATTTAAAAAGTTATAGCCCTGCAAAGAAGGTAAACATCTCCATAGACTTACAGTGCTGGCAGTGATCAAACATTGATGGATATAAGCGTGGCAGAGAAAGTGTTAACAGAAACAGCTCCAAGCTTTTCAAGGTCTCTGGCTCAAAACAAGCTCATCAAAAATCATCATGGTTGATAAGGCATAGATTGAAAAGTATCCGCCCGATTTGTACAAGTGATGGCTTATTTTTAAGGTATGAAAAATTATTTAAGATAGCTCAACAAGACCCTAAACTCTGTGCCTGGTCACATAATGTGTGTATATTAGGGATGGTCATTCATGAGTAATCAAGTACTCATCGTTTCAACTGAACTTAAGTGGTTTTAGAGGGAACTAAACAGAAATCTTATTCTGAACTCTTGCTCATTCTGAGCTCTGAAATCCCACAAGGAGTGAGTTGTTGCAGGAAGACAACACAGGAAGTTGTGGAGCATGAGAGCATAAGGAGGGAAAACTCCTTAGAAAAGCCAACATTAACCCGAAAGGTTTATTGCGTTGGAATACAGCTAACTTAGTGCTACTTCAGTAATTCATACGAGTACTCGATCTGGGAAAACATTACTTCTGCCAATCCCTACTGTGTGTGAGAGATATATTGACTGATATTGGCCATTTAAAATATCTGTATAGAATTTCCAATATCGAATAATGTCATCAACCAGCTAAGCTAGCTACCTAATATAGCTAACATTAGTGAACTTAAGTTTAGCAATTTTGCGTCTAATTTGTTATTATTAAATTATTGTATTTTAACAGATGCAAAATAAGAAAATAAAAAAATCAGTCAATCGGCCGCCTTGCTCTCTAAATATCAACATGTTATCGGTTGACCACTAGTGTTTAACTCTGTGTGTGTTTGTGTATATATATTTGTGTGTGTGTTAGAAGAAAGGAAGCTGGACCTGGATGAGAAGCCTCTGGTGGTTCAACTCAACTGGAACAAAGACGACAGAGAGGGACGCTTTGTCCTGAAGAACGAGAACGATGTCCTGCCAAAGGTACACACACACACACACACACACACACACACACACACACACACACACACACACACACACACACACACACACACACACACACACACACACACACACACACACACACACACACACACACACACACACACACACACACACACACACACACACACACACACACAGTTATTATAGACAATTAGACAACAGAACACAGTAGGGCTCCATTGCAGATATTCATAGATTTGTGCTTGGAAGAGATGGAGGAGAATATATGGAGAAAGAGGAGAAGAGGAGGCAAAAACGATGGGGGGAGAGGATGAGGAAGACATGGAGGAAGATGAGGAGAAGAGGGGGATGAAGAAGAGCAGGAACATATGGAGGAGAAGAAGAAGAGGAGGATATGAACATGTTCAGAAGGAATGGAACAGCCTTCTTCACTCGCACGCCATTTTGAAGTGAAACTTACAGTGTATGTTTAGCTGTCTGTGTTTCCTACGGCTTTGCCCAGTCTTACAATCTGCATTCACATTAAAGTAGAGATGTTAGTTTACATTCTCATATATTAAAGTAGAGATGCTAGGTTAGTTTACATTCTCATTGATTAAAGTAGAGATGCTAGTTTAGTTTACATTCTCATTGATTAAAGTAGAGATGTTAGTTTAGTTTACATTCTCATTGATTAAAGTAGAGATGCTAGGTTAGTTTACATTCTCATATATTAAAGTAGAGATGCTAGGTTAGTTTACATTCTCATATATTAAAGTAGAGATGCTAGGTTAGTTTACATTCTCATATATTAAAGTAGAGATGCTAGGTTAGTTTACATTCTCATATATTAAAGTAGAGATGCTAGGTTAGTTTACATTCTCATATATTAAAGTAGAGATGTTAGTTTAGTTTACATTCTCATATATTAAAGTAGAGATGCTAGGTTAGTTTACATTCTCATATATTAAAGTAGAGATGTTAGGTTAGTTTACATTCTCATATATTAAAGTAGAGATGCTAGGTTAGTTTACATTCTCATGGATTAAAGTAGAGATGCTAGGTTAGTTTACATTCTCATATATTAAAGTAGAGATGCTAGGTTAGTTTACATTCTCATATATTAAAGTAGAGATGTTAGTTTAGTTTACATTCTCATATTAAAGTAGAGATGTTAGTTTAGTTTACATTCTCATTGATTAAAGTAGAGATGCTAGGTTAGTTTACATTCTCATATATTAAAGTAGAGATGCTAGGTTAGTTTACATTCTCATATATTAAAGTAGAGATGCTAGGTTAGTTTACATTCTCGTGGATTAAAGTAGAGATGCTAGGTTAGTTTACATTCTCATATATTAAAGTAGAGATGCTAGGTTAGTTTACATTCTCATATATTAAAGTAGAGATGCTAGGTTAGTTTACATTCTCATATATTAAAGTAGAGATGTTAGGTTAGTTTACATTCTCATATATTAAAGTAGAGATGCTAGGTTAGTTTACATTCTCATATATTAAAGTAGAGATGTTAGTTTAGTTTACATTCTCATATATTAAAGTAGAGATGCTAGGTTAGTTTACATTCTCATATATTAAAGTAGAGATGTTAGGTTAGTTTACATTCTCATATATTAAAGTAGAGATGCTAGGTTAGTTTACATTCTCATGGATTAAAGTAGAGATGCTAGGTTAGTTTACATTCTCATATATTAAAGTAGAGATGCTAGGTTAGTTTACATTCTCATATATTAAAGTAGAGATGCTAGGTTAGTTTACATTCTCGTGGATTAAAGTAGAGATTCTAGGTTCGTTTACATTCTCATATATTAAAGTAGAGATGCCAGGTTAGTTTATATTCTTATAGATTATTTGAACTGTTTTCATTGGAATGACACTGGGGAAATATAAATGTTCTTTATTTCCTTCTCTATCATTCTTTCTCTCTCCCTCTTTCTTTCTCTCTTATATTGTTCTATCTCTCTCTCTCTTTCTCTCGCTCTCTCACAGAAGATACAGAGTAATGGTCCAGAGAAGGATGGAGTGATGCAGAACTTCAAGCGGACGCTGTCAAAGAAAGAGAAGAAGAGGGAGAAGAAGAGAGAAAAAGAGTGTGCCCGCATCACAGACGAAGATGAGCAGACACTGGGCAGAGAGGATGGGTAGGAGACATACACACTAGTGGACATGTAGGACTGATGTGTGTGTGTTATTTATAACAGTCTAGTGGACATGTAGGACTGATGTGTGTGTGTTATTTATAACAGTCTAGTGGACATGTAGGACTGATGTGTGTGTGTTATTTATAACAGTCTAGTGGACATGTAGGACTGATGTGTGTGTGTTATTTATAACAGTCTAGTGGACATGTAGGACTGATGTGTGTGTGTTATTTATAACAGTCTAGTGGACATGTAGGACTGATGTGTGTGTGTTATTTATAACAGTCTAGTGGACATGTAGGACTGATGTGTGTGTGTTATTTATAACAGTCTAGTGGACATGTAGGACTGATGTGTGTGTGTTATTTATAACAGTCTAGTGGACATGTAGGACTGATGTATGTGTGTTATTTATAACAGTCTAGCGGACATGTAGGACTGATGTGTGTGTGTGTTATTTATAACAGTCTAGTGGACATGTAGGACTGATGTGTGTGTGTTATTTATAACAGTCTAGTGGACATGTAGGACTGATGTGTGTGTGTTATTTATAACAGTCTAGCGGACATGTAGGACTGATGTGTGTGTGTGTTATTTATAACAGTCTAGCGGACATGTAGGACCGATGTGTGTGTTGTGTGCATTGTTAACAGAGAGATCAGCCGTCTAGCAGCGGAAGTGTATAAAGACATGCCGGAGACCAGCTTCACGCGGACCATCTCCAACCCAGAGGTTGTGATGAAGAGAAGGAGGCAACAGAAACTGGAGAAACGCATGCAGGAGTTCAGGAGCAATGATGGCAGACCAGACTCTGGTAAACACACACACACTCACACACAGGCAGAGAGAGAGGGGTGTAACAGCAGTGTTCTAGGCTTGGTGTTGGTCAGACAGGCCTATTTAAAAATGACTATTTATGAAACGCTGGATAAAAAGCTTTCCGCTGGTTTGAAGGTCTGCTTTCCCGTCTGGAGAGAGGCCTCTGTGGTATTTGTGAGGGTGATAATTTGTTTGATGATGTCAGACGTATATCTGGAAAATCCTTTCATGACCGATGGTTCAAGAAAGTAGCCGTCTGGTATTGTAGAAGAGTTGTTTCAGGTTAGTGGTTGTAGCTTAAACACTTTTAATACAATGATAAGCAGCTTCATATGAGTAGCTAAGACAAATTATGTAGCTAAGATGAAGCTAGTTTTATATATGTATTGTTTCTGTAGCTAAGCCTGTTTCTGTAGTTAAATGAAGCTAGTTTTATGTTTCTGTAGCTAAGACTGTTTCTGTAGCTAAGTTGAAGCTATGTTTATTTGTATTATTTCTGTAGCTAAGATGAAGCTAGGTTCATGTTTCTGTAGCTAAGACCGTTTCTGTAGCTAAGATTAAGCTAGATTTATATGTATTGTTTCTGTAGCTATGACTGTTTCTGTAGCTAAAATTAAACTAGGTTTATGTTCCTGTAGCTAAGACCGTTTCCGTAGCTAAGATGAAGCTACATGTTTCTGTAGCTAACATGAAGCTAGGTTTATGTTCCTGTAGCTAAGATTGTTTCCGTAGCTAAGATGAAGCTATATTTATGTTTCTGTATTGTTTATTGTTTAAAAGGATCCCCATTAGCTGTCATCTAAGTGGCGAGCTAGTCTTCCTGGGGTCCACACAGAAAGACAAGAGAAAACATAAAACATAACAACATGAGATACATACTGTATGACAATCACAATTAACAATGATAATCTAAAAACAGTAAAACATTGTAGACATCATTATCAACATCAGAATATTTTGCTCACATATTTAAGTAGTGCATTCTCAGGTGGTATTTGAAAGACACTTTACTATTCAATTTACTTATGTTCAGTGGGCAGTTATTCCAATGATTGATGGCACGATAAACAACAGTCCTCTTTAAAGCATTTGATTTTGGACGTGGTAACATAATCTGTCCATCATCAGCTAAGACTGTTTCTGTAGCTAAGATGAAGATAGATTTATATGTATTGTTTCTGTAGCTAAGATGAAGCTAGGTGTATATGGGAACGTGCAAACAGAAGGCGGTACCATCACCATCTTTATTATCATCAATAAATAGACCTGATGTTAACTATTCTGCCCAGCCTAGTGGCAATGGCACAGACCTTCACCTTAGCCACCAGAGTTGAGCAGAGTTTAATATTTGCAACCAACCGTGGCCAAGAATCAATCGGGTAGTGTGGGGGCGTAGCGACACGTCAGGTCAAGATGGGGGATGTTATTTTCCTCGTCTGAACTGTATGACGCAACATTTGCCCTTTTATGAAGACGAAAATAAGGATTGGACTTGGAGGAATACAAGCTGCTGATCGATTCTAAATGTGACGATTCAACTGCATCGATTTGAATATGTTAGAATCGATTATAATCGAAATTATGAAAAATTCTTTTTTTGTGTGTATTGTTTTTATTGACCTATAGTCCATTCATGCTGAGTGAGATCAGTTCCCCCAGCCACATTTGTGTATTAAAATTTTTGGGGGGAATTAACTGATAGAAAATGAATAGAAAATGAATAGAAAATTAATCTAATCTAATCGAGGTCAAATGAAGAGATTTCATGATGCATTGAATCGTTGCCTGAATAATCGTAATTGAAATTAATCGTTGTGAGGTCACATCGTTACACCCCTAATTGTAGTAGTTGAACGTCCCGCCTCCTATCTGAACCGCTCCTGACAACCGCTGTGCAGAAGTCAGCGGATTACCGCTGGTATTTTAAGAGCACTCTACCGGTGTAACCTGCAATTCTCTGTGTTCCCTGCATGTCCTGTGCGACCACATATATATACCACGTACATACATACATATATATATACACACACATATATACCACATACATACATACACAATATACACTAGGGTTGTCACGATACCAAAAGTTTTGACTTCGGTACCAATTCTGAAACGATACCACGGCAAAAACCTAAAATATCAGGAAAAGTAATGGAATATATTATTAGATACACTGTACACAAATGTACATATACCAATACAGACGTCAACTAAATCTTCTATGTTGTACACCACCACAATGGACTTGAAATGAAACAATCAAGATGTGCTTTAAGTGCACACTTTTAACTTTAATCTGAGGGTATTTACGTCCAAATCAGGCGAACAGTGTAGGAAATACAACAGTCTACATGTGTATCTCCCTCTTGAACCTGTACAGTTAAACCCTAGCCATATTTTCAGAAATGTCGCCTAAAAGTACATACCCAAGTGAATGAAGAATTGCTCCACAACCACAAGGTCCATTTGCATGCTCCTGGTATCTAGGGACATCTATGGGCGTCAGGGAATGTATTCCCAGTGTCAGAAATATTGTGTCTGTTACTAGGCTTGAGTAAATTGTAATGAACCAAAGGAGATGTTTTTTTGGCAAACTCTAATTTGGGCTTCCTGTTTTGGTTTAAATCTTGTGGCGAACCCTCTGTATTCACTCTGGTGAAGTCTTCTCTTTATTGTTGACTTTGACACAGATACTTCTACCTCCTGGAGAGTGTACTTGATCTGGCCAACTGTTGTGAAGGGGCTTTTATTCATTAATTCACCAGGGAACACATTCTTCTGTCATCCATTCCACCACAGTTGTTTTCCATGGTCTTCCAAGGCCCTGTCCACACGAGCGCTGGATTTAATGTAACCGAAGTTTGAAAAAAATATACCTCTGTCCACACAGGTGAACAACCGCATATAATTGCGTACCCACGGCGTCTGGAAAAACCAGCAACCGATACATGTAGTACAATGCCAAAACAGTAGGTGGCGATGTTGTTCAGACATGAAGGCCATTTCAACCAATCAGAAAAGGTTGAACGCTCACTAAACTTCCTGTTTAGAAACACCATAGCCATCATTTTGCCAACGGAACATATATTTTCAGCAAAGAAAGAAACTGCAATAAAAGTGCAATAAACAAACGGATACATTCACTGTGTGTTCTGCCTCTCATTTGTTGTTGAAACAAAACCATCAGCAACACAATTTACCACCAAGAGTGGATAGTTTAGCCTCACTGGTGTTGCTGAGCTCACCAGTACGTTCTTTGAATGAAGAATGTACGAAACAGTTGATTTGACCACACCTAATGTTTTGCTATCTTTCTGATGGGTTTGTTTTGTTTTTCTTCAGCCTTTTTTTTTTTTTTTTTTTTCATCCGTTTTTTTTATGGCTTGCTTCACTGATAGTGACAGCTTTTTGGACCTGGTTTTGAGAAGTGACAGCAATGGATTCCAAATGCAAATACCACACTTGAAATGAACTCTAGACCTTGTATCTGCTCCTCGTGAATGAAATAACGAGGGAATGACACACACCTGGCCATGGAACAGTTGAGCAGCCAATTGTCCAATTACCTTTGGTCCCTTAAAAAGGAGGAGGCACTATATACAATGCACACATGCACAATGCACATATACACTACAGTACACACACAAGTAAGACATGCTCAAGATTGTATGTGCGGTTCTGTTTATCTCTGTGTATAATGTTTACTGTAATCATGTAGTGTGCTGCATATAAAACTCTCTCCCCCCTCCCCTCCACCCCCCCTACTCTGTGTCCAGGAGGTACATTGAGGATCTATGCTGACAGTCTGAAGCCCAACATCCCCTATAAGACCATCCTGCTGTCCACTACAGACATGGCTGACTTTGCAGTGGTGGAGGCCTTGGAGAAATACGGCCTGGAGAAAGAGAACCCCAGAGAGTACTGCATTGCACGGGTAAACTATCTACTGCTACCTCCCCTAGACCTCTAACCACCTCCCCTAGACCTCTAACCACCTCCCATAGACCTCTATAACCACCTCCCATAGACCTCTAACCACCTCCCCTAGACCTCTAACCACCTAACATAGACCTCTAACCACCTCCCATAGACCTCTAACCACCTCCCCTAGACCTCTAACCACCTAACATAGACCTCTAACCACCTAACATAGACCTCTAACCACCTAACATAGACCTCTAACCACCTCCCCTAGACCTCTAACCACCTAACATAGACCTCTAACCACCTAACATAGACCTCTATAACCACCTCCCATAGACCTCTAACCACCTCCCCTAGACCTCTAACCACCTAACATAGACCTCTAACCACCTAACATAGACCTCTATAACCACCTCCCATAGACCTCTAACCACCTAACATAGACCTCTAACCACCTCCCATAGACCTCTAACCACCTCCCATATACCTCTAACCACCTAACATAGACCTCTAACCACCTCCCATAGACCTCTAACCACCTAACATAGACCTATATAACCACCTCCCATAGACCTCTAACCACCTCCCATAGACCTCTAACCACCTAACATAGACCTCTATAACCACCTCCCATAGACCTCTAACCACCTCCCATAGACCTCTAACCACCTAACATAGACCTCTAACCACCTCCCATAGACCTCTATAACCACCTCCCATAGACCTCTATAACCACCTCCCATATACCTCTAACCACCTCCCATAGACCTCTATAACTACCTCCCATAGACCTCTAACCACCTCCCATAGACCTCTAACCACCTTCCATAGACCTCTATAACCACCTCCCATAGACCTCTAACCACCTAACATAGACCTCTAACCACCTCCCATAGACCTCTAACCACCTAACATAGACCTCTATAACCACCTCCCATAGACCTCTAACCACCTCACATAGACCTCTATAACCACCTCCCATAGACCTCTAACCACCTAACATAGACCTCTATAACCACCCAACATAGACCTCTACTGCTGCCTCACATAGACCTCTACTGCTGCCTCACATAGACCTCTACTGCTGCCTCACATAGACCTCTACTGCTGCCTCACATAGACCTCTACTGCTGCCTCACATAGACCTCTACTGCTGCCTCACATAGACCTCTACTGCTGCCTCACATAGACCTCTACTGTTGCCTCACATAGACCTCTACTGCTGCCTCACATAGACCTCTACTGCTGCCTCACATAGACCTCTACTGCTGTCTCACATAGACCTCTACTGCTGCCTCACATAGACCTCTACTGTTGCCTCACATAGACCTCTACTGTTTCCTCACATATACCTCTACTGCTGCCTCACACAGACCTCTACTGCTGCCTCACATAGACCTCTACTGCTGCCTCACATAGACCTCTACTGCTGCCTCACATAGACCTCTACTGCTGCCTCACATAGACCTCTACTGCTGCCTCACATAGACCTCTACTGCTGCCTCACATAGACCTCTACTGCTGCCTCACACACTGCTGCCTCACATAGACCTCTACTGCTGCCTCACATAGACCTCTACTGTTGCCTCACATAGACCTCCACCACCCAGCCAGTCAAAGTCTTGGCTGTTCACAGGCCTTCTCCTGTTGGTCTTATCACTCAGTGGGTCAAAGCCTGATAGGTCAAGTCGTCAGTCAAGCTGGGTCGTCATGGTGATTGATTCAAGCGGGTGGGGCTAGAAGGCTTTTAATGTGATTGAATGGTGTCATCTGCTGCTTCTAGTTACCCCCCCCACACACACACACACACGCACACACACACACACACACACACACACACACACACACACACACACACACACACACACACACACACACACACACACACACACACACACACACACACACACACAGGACAGAGAGGGAAGGTGGGTGAGTGAGAATTTGTCACCAGAGGTAGAGATGAAAGGAGGGATGGATAGATGAAAGGAGGGATGGAGAGATGAAAGGGGGGATGGAGAGATGAAAGGGGGGAATGGAGAGATGAAGAGATATAAGGAGGGATGAGAGATGAAAGGAGGGATGGAGAGATGAAGAGATAAAAGGAGGGATGGAGAGATGAAAGGAGGGATGGATAGATGAAAGGAGGGATGGAGAGATTAAAGGAGGGATGATGTCTCAGTGTCTTCTATGCGTCTTGTCAGCAGCAGGATGAAAAGTCTGGTAAAGATATCATCCTGGACGACACCGAATGTCCTCTACAGATCTTCAGAGACTGGCCTAGCGACAGAGGTAACACACACACTGGCAATTGCTATTATTATTAATAATTATTATTATTATGATTTATTTTCAAGCACATTGGAAGCACAAGAAAATACAAACAGCAGTGTTTAATAAATTGTTCTCATATCTCTTGTGTCATCCCTGGGATCTCCTTGTCTCTACTGCCCCTTGCTGTTCTTTTAGTGTTACTACCTCTATATCTGATGAGGGATAACTAATCTGTGACTATTTACATTCTTCTTTTTCTTCTTTTTCTTCTTTTTTTTCTTCTTCTTCTACTTCTTCTGTTTCTTCTTTTTCTCCTTTATTTTCTTCTTCTCCTTCTTTCTCTTCTGCTCCTTCTTCTTCTTCCTCTTCTTCGTTTTCTTCTCCTCTGACTGATGAGCTGATCTGTGTCCCTACAATAAAAACTCAAACTTTTCTCCTCAGCTTTTGACTAAGTGTGAACCTTGTTTATATTTTATCTGTATGGTCCAGGGCTCTAGACTAACACTGCTGCTACCTACTAAACATTGTAGTAGCGCCAGTCACAATGTAGTAGCGCAACTGAAAGGCACAGAAAAATATTAACCTCTTAAGCCCTAGCCATATTTTCCAAAAATTCACCTAAAAGTACATACCCAAGTAAATGGAAGATTGCTCTACTTCTACAAGGACCATTTGCATATTCTTGGTATCTAGGGACATATATGGACCTCATGGAATGTATTCCCAGTGTCAGAAATGTAGTGTATGTTACTATGCTTGAGTAAATTGTAATGAAGGAGAATATAAATTATTATTATTATTATTTTCTTTTTCCATCTTTGATGGTGAATAACACCATGCTAACATTGACCAGATGTGAAAAATTGCCACTGAACTCATTCAGCACCTTCTTGAGATCGAGTGTACTAAAATCTAAGCAAATGAATAAAGGGCAGATGATTTACAGTTTTCTTTTTGTAGATGCAGTACTGAACTTTGCCATCCGGACACATGAAATTTGAAATATGAATATAGAATATAGAATATCACGCCTATAAATTACCTTATTAAATCTACTGTAAGTACAGTAGATTAAGTCAAGTTTGAATGAGATGGCGCTGCTCCGACCGGCTGCCTTTCTGTTCGCTCCGTCGAGACTGTGTTTACTTTTGTTAATATTTATAGTTTTTAGAGTTTTGTTCGTACCAACTGTTGGTGCATTTAATGTATATGACCGTCAGTCACTCATAGACATTGGATTACGGGAAACTTACCAACTGGATTACTCACTGGACCAGCTTTCCGAACCGCATCAATGGCCTGAAGAAATTCTCCGGAGATTAGGACCAGATCCTTTGTTCCCAGAGCCCAGGAAAAGACGACGAGGAAAGAGGGCTGGGATCCGTAACAGGCTGAGATCCAGACGCCACCGTACACCACTGCCCAGTATATTGCTAGCCAATGTACAATCAATTGACAATAAACTGGATGACATCCGAGCAAGGATTCAATATCAAAGAGACGTTAGGGACTGCAACGTCCTCTGCTTCACCGAAACATGGCTCACACCGGAGGTTCCAGACCACGCAATTCAACCAGCGGATCACTTCTTTATCCATCGCAAGGATTGGTCATCAGAGTCCGGTAAACAACGTGGAGGAGGTATTGCCTTCATGTTTAACAAAAATTGGAGCGATCCAACTAACGTGAAGGAATTATCCAACCACTGCTCCCCAGAACTGGAATATATAACCATCAAGTGTCGTCCTTTCTTCCTCCCGAGGGAGTTAACGGCGATCGTCCTGATCGGAGTGTATATTCCACCGCAAGCCAGCAACAAGGTTGCGCTCTCCAGACTACACGACGAGGTAAATAGAATACAAGTGGCGAACGTTAACGCCGCCATTTTAGTGCTGGGAGATTTCAATAGCGCCAATCTGAGAAAGGTATTGCCTGACTTCTATCAGCATGTGACTTGCAACACCAGAGGCGGTAACATCCTAGATCACTGTTACACGCAATTTAAAGGTGGCTACAAGGCTCATTCTGATAGTGGCTTTGGTAAATCAGATCACGCGTCCATTTTTCTTTCACCAAAGTACAAACAGAGAATTAAAAGTACTCCCGTAGTCTCGCGAGAGGTGCAGAAATGGGATTTGACGTCAGAGGAGACGATCCGGTCAGTGTTTCACTACACAGACTGGAATGTGTTCCGCGACACAGATAACATTAATGTCTACACGGAGACAGTGCTGGACTATGTTTGTACTAGGGTGAAAGAAACAATCCCCACTACCAAAATGAAAGTTTACCCAAATCAAAAACCCTGGGTAGACAAATCCGTCCGTGAAGCTCTGAGAGAGCGCACCAAAGCATACAACGACGGCCTAGTGGCAGGCAACATGAATGACCACAAGGTGGCGCGATACAACGTAAGGAGGACAGTGTCAGAGGCCAAACGGCGCTACAGGGATAAAATTTAACTCCAGTTTGAACAAGCTGACTCTAGAGCTATGTGGCAGGGGCTCAAAACGATGACAGACTACAAAGGCGCCTCCCTCAAACTGAACAGTGACATCTCCTTAGCAAATGACCTCAATACCTTCTATGCGAGGTTTGATGCTGGTAATAACAACACCAGCTCACAAGCCTCGGCAATGGGGGGGGGGGGTCGGCTGCTGATGGAGGCGCAGTGTTCAGGGTAACAGAGCATGAGGTGAGGCGGACCTTTAAAAAAGTGAATATCAGGAAGGCAGCAGGTCCGGACGGCATCCCCGGCCGCGTCCTAAAAGTCTGTGCCGACCAACTGGCCCCAGTATTCACTGACATATTTAACCTGTCCTTAGAACAGGCTGTCATCCCCACCTGCCTGAAGAAGTCCACTATTATCCCTGTACCCAAAAAATCCAAGCCTGCTTGCCTCAACGACTACCGCCCTGTAGCTCTCACCTCCATAGCCATGAAGTGCTTTGAGAAGCTAGTAAAGGGCTACATCTGCTCCTCCCTCCCCATCAACATGGACCCCCTGCAATTTGCATACCGCCCCAACAGGTCCACGGAGGACGCCATATCCCATGTGCTGCACACAGCAGCATCACACCTGGACAAGAGGCAGGGGAACTATGTGAGAATGCTATTCATCGACTACAGCTCGGCATTCAATACCATAGTCCCCTCCATACTCATAGCCAAGCTCAGGGACCTGGGCTTGGGCTATGACCTCTGCCAGTGGGTCTTGGACTTCCTGACTGGCAGACCCCAGGTGGTGAGAGCAGGCAACTGCACCTCCTCATCCATCACCCTCAACATAGGGGCCCCCCAGGGCTGTGTTCTGAGTCCCCTCCTCTACTCCCTGTACACACACGACTGTGTGGCTCAGCGGAGTAGCAATACAATCGTCAAATTTGCTGACGACACAGTGGTGGTGGGCCTGATCTCTGCCAACGACGAGAGGGCCTACCTGGAAGAGGTCAAGGTCCTGGCGGGATGGTGCCAGGAAAACAGCCTCTCCCTGAACGTCAGCAAAACAAAGGAGATGATTGTGGACTTCAGGAGGTCGGGGGTCAAGGACTACAGCCCCCTCAGCATCGACGGGGCACCGGTTGAGAGAGTCAACAGCTTTAAGTACCTCGGAGCCTACATATCCGAGGACTTGACATGGACCACACACATTGACAGTGTTGTGAAGAAGGCACGACAACGCCTCTACTTCCTCAGGCGCCTAAGGAAGTTCCAAGTCAGCCAGAAGATCCTTAAGAACTTCTACTCATGTACAATAGAGAGCATCTTGACCGGCAACATCACCTCCTGGTTTGGGAATAGCACTGCACAAGACCGAAGCAGACTACAAAGAGTGACACGTTCAGCCGAACGCACAATTGGAGGGGGGCTCCCCACCCTCCAGAACATTTACTACAAGCGTTGCAGGGGCAAGGCTAAGAGAATCATTAAAGACTCCAGTCACCCGAACAACTGCCTCTTTGAACTGCTGCGGTCAGGCAAGCGATACCGGAGTCTCAAGGCGAGCACAGAAAGACTCAGAAGAAGCTTCTATCCCCAGGCCATCAGGCTGCTAAACGAACAATGAATGAACACTACACAACAACAACCACCAAACGCACATAGCACACACATCCACACGCACACACTCACTTTAAACAAACACACTGTAGCACCCACTCCACACACTTTATAGCACACACCCACTTTAAACAAACACACTGTAGCACCCACTCCCCACACTTTATATTTATGGATGAAGGATTGCACTACAACTCGTACACCTTACTGTAAATTGTACCTAAAATTGTACCTCATCCCATTTCTGCTTTGCACTAGATAGTACTGTACATTAGTACACTGCATAGTATTGTGTATTGTATATTATATGGTAACTCAGAACATTGTACATATGTCTATACCGAACACTGTGACCTCATTTTTCTTCTTCTAAATTCATGCTATATTATGTTATTATGTTATTTGATACTATCTTGTCTAGCACAGTCTCTGGAGCGTAACAGTAAGAAGCATTTTGTATGAAAGTATTCTGTACTTCTGTATGACAACTATTAAAGAACTTGAACTTGAACTTGAGTTACTTTTGTATAATGTCCATAGCTCTGCCATTTTTGACCGGATTTTTTCTAGACGTTCATAGAAAGGTAAAGAAACAATATATGTTTTATTTGATGGAATAATGTTTTTTTTTAATCCACTTTTTTCTCCTATTTTTCTCCCATCCCAATTCCAATGTGCCAATTCTTCCCTCCCCTGTCTTGAATGTTGCTCGCATATGCCCCCCACTGGCCGGTTGTAGGGAGGATAGAAGCCTTGCATCACATGTCCCCTCCGGTACACGAGGAGGCAGCCTGTCACATCTTTTCACCTGCCAGCGCGGACTCTCATTGGCGAGGTGTAACGTGTGGGAGGCTCACACTACCCCCGCCATTTCCTGTCTCTGCTGTGCAGGCGTCCCCAACCGACCTGTAGGAGTCGCTGTCCACAACGTCCAGATTACCACCCATCGACTTCCACCCACTAACTCTGCCAATTGAGTTAGTATGACGGCTGGCCCAAGCCGGAGGCAGCGCCGACAGCCGGAGTCGAACCCGGTGTCGAACCCGGTGTCTCTTGCGTTGGTGACGAGCGCAGTGTCCACTGCGCCACCCAGCCACCATTTATGGAATAATGTTCAAGTTTGTTTGACCTGTGAGATATAATCACGAAAATTACATCAATAATTTTTTCTGCAGCTTTGACAGCGCTGGTGTGAGCTGGGGTAGTGTAGTTTTATGAAATGTCGATGTCCATCGAAAGCCCTTAGGACTACAACGATTTAATGACAGTGTAATTTCCTTGTGTCTAAATCATCCGGTTTCCGATGCAATGTGCAGAGATTTCTCTAAGCTCATATTTAGCTAATAACACTTAAAGTCATTGGTAAACAAACGTAGTGCTGAAAATATTCACTTTGACTGCTGTTTTGATAGGCTTAGGGTCTTTACTCTTGGCTACATTTGAAAAAGAAACGCAACATTTGATCTATTTATGACATGAAATAAATCTCGGCCCGGTACCGATGGTGGCTTAAGGGGTTAAAGGAAAATCTTACCGTCTTCTCCAGAGTCAGACAAGAACATAGATACCAATTGAATCTCTGTGTTCAGTAGAAAGCTATCTGGCTCGAAGCTGGCCTAGTTTAGCACAAATTAATGGAAGCAGATGTGTAGTGGCTAGCCTAGCTTAAAACGGAGAGGTGTTAGTTGGCCAAAGTCTTTGGTAGCTGCTACGCATCTGCTACAAGTACTCTTAATTTGGGCTGCTTCCTATAGTGACACTATAGTCTGATGTCCGTGTAGAATATGTGTGTGTACCAAGTGGGTTAAGTATAATATGTCTGTAGTGTATGTACCAGTTGGTTTATGTGTAACGTGTGTGTACCAGTTGGTTTAAGTGTAACGTGCGTGTGTGTGTGTGTGTGTGCGTGTGTGTGTGTTCGTGTGTGTTCGTGTACACGCACACACACCAGGGGCTCTGGTGTTCCAGTTGAAGAAGAGGCCTCCAGACCAGCCGGGGAAGAAGGGGAGGAAAGCGGAGGACAAGGTTCAGAGAGGAAAGGCCTTGGAAGGCTCCCTGCCCCCCGAGAAGCTGCCTTACCTGGTGGAGCTCAGCCCAGGTAGGACTGGAACATGGCCTGTACATGATGCACACCAGGGCATTCACAACTACTGCATGTTAGTAGTCATCAACTACTCCCAAAAAGTAGTTTAATAGACTTGGGAGATATATCATATTTATTACAATAACAATGATCAATTCTCGTCAAAAAGGTCTCAAATGGAACGTTTATTTAACATGGCATGATATAGAAAATGATTGTTCAAACAAATCTATGTTCAACAACGTCCACAATGTCCACATTCGGTCGTCAGAAGCTCTGAATAGCCTATCCACCTATGGAAATAAACATATATGTTTTTATTATTAGTCTACAACGATGCACATTGTCCACTAGTAGTTTTGATAATCGGTTAGTCCACTATTCTGTGAAACCACTAATACACACACACACACGCACACGCACATGCACGAAAGCAGCCGTGTGTGTGTCCATATCCCTGTGCAGTAGGAATAGTAGTTGTGGTAACATGCTGTCTCCAGTGGGAGGCAGTACAGTCCCAGTAAAGAGCCACTGTATTGTCAGCTAATGAGAACTGCTATTCCAAGGTGAGTGAGCCACGTCTGGCACCAAACCCATTGTCATCCCCAACACGCCTGCAGCTGTGTTGGATATACCCTTCTATCATATACAATAGTGGTTCTCAACCTGGGGGGCAGGGGACATGGGGGGGGTGCTCTTCTGACAAGTTCTGCACACATACAAATCTGTATAGTCAAAGTCATTCCTCCAAGAGGAGTTAACTATTAAAAGAAAACACGTTGTTGAGTGGAGGGGATCTTTAAGGGGATATTAAGTTAAGGGGAAATTGAATTAAGTGGAAGCTTAATAGGTTAACCAGTGGAAACACAGCTGAACAACTGTGGTGTCTGGAATGTGGCTCGGTCCAAGCTGTAGGATTAGGAAGACCTCACCCTGTCCTCTGTCCAAACCCCCACGGAGACGTTCTGCTCTGAACAGTGACAGAGGCTCTTTGAGGGGCGTTCATGAAGAAAATACTGCCTTGCGTTCTTCCCTTTCGTTTCTGAATGCACCCCAGTATATTCCAAATCATTCCCAAATCGTTCCTATTCCCCGTCGTGTTGGGGTTTCCCTTCCTGACAACTGATTGGCAACAAGTCAAGTTTTAATATGCAGGAATGTCATCTTGACAATCCTAGCGATTTCCGAGGTCAGTTTTCCAAGGTCACCTCAGGTTCTGAGTATTTTGGGAAACTCAGCCCCCCCCTCCCAGACCTCCAGCTTTAACAGCTCGCTGGTTGCTATCTAACCCTAACTCTAACCCTCTTACACTGAACTCCAGCCACACTCCTCAGCCTACTTCCAGCAGCCTCTTTGGTACATTCCATATTCCATATTGGAGGTTGTATTATACACATTCGATATATTATAAGTTGTATTATAAACATCTCTCTATTGGAGACATCAAAGTGGCTGCTGGCTGCTGGGCTCGTTCAGCGACGGGTGTCTGGCTCGTGGTCAGTAAGTTGATTCTCTTACTCTGACGAGCCTTCTGGTGTAACAGTGTGGTGTCTGTCTCATTCTGGGGTAAAACTCTGTTGAAACGAACATAATAAACTATGAATATATAATGTTCATATTTGCTTTTCAACACAGTACCGCAGATCTGTCGTCATATGTGCAATCAGTTTCCACTGTATTTACAAACACAGGTAGAGAAATTTACCATTAGTTAGCGAGCATTGGCCACCTTGACTAGCTAGCCATGTACAATGCTAAGCTAATGTCATATCAAGTTGACATATATATTTAGTTGGTCCAGATATATTTGCATCTTGAAATATATATATTACATAATTATTATTATTATACCTTTTCTTTTACGTATATATATATATAATAATATTGATATTCTGTCTGCATTGTTATTTGGGCTAGATATATTTATATAATAATGATATTGATATTGTGGGCGGCTACGTGGCGCAGTGGGCAAGGCGCTCGCAACGAATGCTGGAGACTAGGCTCGAACAGGATGCCTCCTGTTCGAGCCCCGCTCTCCACATTGCTTTCAGTTTAGCTGGTCGTCCACAGTAATACACATTGGCCGTATTACAGGGAGGGAAACTGAAGGGTGGGGATCGGGCGGTGTGGACAGCGACTCCTACAGGTCGGTTGGTGTGCCTGCGCAGTAGAATCAAGAAGCGACGGGGGCGGGGCCCCTCCAAAGCCCAGACCCTCGACACTGAAAGATCGAGCCGTGCAGGTGAAAAGATGCGACGGCTGTTACCTCGAGTATCGGAGGGGACTCGTGCTATGACTTAGTCCACATTGCAGCCGGCTTGTGGGAGCCAAGAAACAACGTTCGAAGACAGGGGAGGGTTGAATTGGACGATATGAAAATTGGGATGGGAGAAAAATAGAAAATGGGAGAAAAAGTGGATACAAAAAATATAATATTGATATTGTTTTGTATAAGTTAGTTGTTTGGACCAGATATATTTACATATAAAATATATTTAATAGATATAATTATGATATTGATATTCTGATATAGGTATAGGACTAGACAAACGGATACAATATGGCAAAAGTGATTTTATATGTCATGAACTGTTGTACATACAACGACAGATGACATGCGTTACTACATCGAAATGAAAACCTTTCACGTTGGATTGAGATTTACCTCAAGAGCGTCACCACACAGCCTGCTGGCCCAGTCCTGTCTCTGCTAGCCTGCTGGCCCAGTCCTGTGTCTGCTAGCCTGCTGGCCCAGTCCTGTGTCTGCTAGCCTGCTGGCCCAGTCCTGTGTCTGCTAGCCTGCTGGCCCAGTCCTGTGTCTGCTAGCCTGCTGGCTAGCCCAGTCCTGTCTCTGCTAGCCTGCTGGCCCAGTCCTGTGTCTGCTAGCCTGCTGGCCCAGTCCTGTGTCTGCTAGCCTGCTGGCCCAGTCCTGTGTCTGCTAGCCTGCTGGCCCAGTCCTGTGTCTGCTAGCCTGCTGGCCCAGTCCTGTGTCTGCTAGCCTGCTGGCCCAGTCTTGTGTCTGCTAGCCTGCTGGCCCAGTCCTGTCTCTGCTAGCCTGCTGGCCCAGTCCTGTGTCTGCTAGCCTGCTGGCCCAGTCCTGTGTCTGCTAGCCTGCTGGCCCAGTCCTGTCTCTGCTAGCCTGCTGGCCCAGTCCTGTGTCTGCTAGCCTGCTGGCCCAGTCCTGTGTCTGCTAGCCTGCTGGCCCAGTCCTGTCTCTGCTAGCCTGCTGGCCCAGTCCTGTCTCTGCTAGCCTGCTGGCCCAGTCCTGTCTCTGCTAGCCTGCTGGCCCAGTCCTGTGTCTGCTAGCCTGCTGGCCCAGTCCTGTGTCTGCTAGCCTGCTGGCCCAGTCCTGTGTCTGCTAGCCTGCTGGCCCAGTCCTGTGTCTGCTAGCCTGCTGGCTGGCCCAGTCCTGTGTCTGCTAGCCTGCTGGCCCAGTCCTGTCTCTGCTAGCCTGCTGGCCCAGTCCTGTGTCTGCTAGCCTGCTGGCCCAGTCCTGTGTCTGCTAGCCTGCTGGCCCAGTCCTGTGTCTGCTAGCCTGCTGGCCCAGTCCTGTGTCTGCTAGCCTGCTGGCCCAGTCCTGTGTCTGCTAGCCTGCTGGCCCAGTCCTGTGTCTGCTAGCCTGCTGGCCCAGTCCTGTGTCTGCTAGCCTGCTGGCCCAGTCCTGTGTCTGCTAGCCTGTTGGCCCAGTCCTGTCTCTGCTAGCCTGCTGGCCCAGTCCTGTCTCTGCTAGCCTGCTGGCCCACTAACCTGGCCGCTAGTCTCTGGCTCTGCTCTGGAAACAGTACAGAGACAATAGAAATAGGTCCCTGATGTTTGGGGTGCTGAGTGAGTGAGTGTGAGAGTGTGAGAGATCAGGGTATGGGACAATACTTTTCCTCCTTGCTGCATTTTCAACCTCTGCTGTGTGTTTTCTTCCCTGCCTTCTTATGGCATGGTGTGCGTGCGCTGCCCTGCTCTGCATGTGTTCTGCTTCCTCCCTGCCTGTCTGTCTCCCAGGCCGTGGGAACCACTATGCCTACTACACCTATCGACACCACGAAGGTAACATCTATACCTCCTCTCCTCACCTCACTAAACCTCATCTCCTCTCCTCTCTATACCTCATCTCCTCTCTATACCTCTTCTTCTCTCCATCATCTCCTCTATGTCTCCTCACCTCACTAAACCTCCTCTCTCCTCATCTCCTCTCCTCTCTATACCTCATCTCCTTTCTATACCTCCTCTTCTCTCCTCTCCATTATCTCCTCTCCTTTCTCTATCATCTCCTCTCTCCTTATCTTCTCCTCACTATACTTCATTTCCTCTCCTCTTCTCATTATACCTCATCTCCTCTCTCCTCCCCTCACTATGCCTCCTTTCATATCACCTCCTCTATCCTAGGGATGGGTACCGAATTCGGTACTTTTGAGGTACCGAACCGAAACACGTTGGTACTACCGAGTATCGATTCAAGTGAGATACCAAAAAAAAAAATATATATATATATATATATATATATATATATATATGCTTACCTAGGATTTGACTTGATTCAACAACAAAGCAGTCGGAGCAATGGCAAGCCGAAAACTGTCGAAATTGTAGTTATTTGAAGTTTGGATTTTTTTTCACAACTGAGGTAGGTAAATTACATTTCTTGAGACTAAAGTACCGAAAAAAGGTATCGTTGGGTACCGGTATTGATTCACAGGTACCGGTACCGTATCGGTTCAAATGTGAAAGGTACCCATCCAACTACCTCTTTTCCTCTTCTCCTCACTACATCTACTCTTTTCTCATCTCTTCTCACTATACCTACTTTCCACTCTATATCTCATCTCCTCTCTCCTCATCGCCTCTTTTCACTATACCTCCTCATCTCCTCTCTTCTCACTATACATCATGTCCTCTCATCCTGTCCTCTCTTTCCCCCCTCATTTCCCCCTCTCCTCTCCTCTTTCTCTCTCGCTCTCTCTCAGGGATGTTGTGCTGATTGCTAGGAGGCCGGGGTTTGGCTATATTATATACCCATGAACTGTTACAATTGACGTTCATTCCTATTGGTTTCCCATGTGACCCATTGTCTTTAAGTTTATAATTAGTAATAAAGTGAGTTAGATGCTATTTGAGAGTGTTTCTATGTTTCTAGACTGTTTAGTTGTGGATAAACTACTTCCCAACAGCTTCTACTTCCAGAGACTAAACTGCTGCCTTGCTTTTACTAAACTAGGGTTTACTAATGACTACCCTGTGTATCAAAGCACTCAACCAGTCATTGATAGACAATCAATACCTCTATTGATCTATCAATACTTATATTGATCTGGTCCGTGTAGAACTGATGGGTGAACTCTAGCTTTATTCTATAGGGGGTGCTCAGCTAAGTGTGTTTGTGTGTGTGAGAGAGAGAGAATGTGCATGCATGTGATTGACGGGTTGTGTCTATGTTGTGTGTGTGTGAGAGACGGAGAGTGTGCGCATGTGTGTGATTGAGAGGTTTTTCTATGGTAATATCTGTGTGTGAGAGAGACAATATTGGGGTCAATTTCAATTGAACCACTTTGAGAAGTAGATTATATTCCAAATTCAATTGTAAAAACATTAAGAATGATGTGTGTGTAATATATAATATATATATATATACACACATCATTCTTAATATGAACTGGATAATGCATGCAAGCATGGTAACCTTATGGAAAAGAGAGAAATAAAAAATGAATACAAAAGAAAGCATTTGATGGAGCATTCCAGCATCACTTCTCATGTCCAGCCAATGACTCACAATGAATAGCCCACTAACTGTAGTTGGGGGATATGCTAGACGCATTTTACATACCTGGCACCTAATTTTTCATCAGCGACATGAACAATGTTAGACATTGTTTTCCGAAGTCACCAGGACACTTTAACGCAGGATCTTCAAGCAGTATCCATTGTGTCTGGGAAAAGTACCATTAGCTTACAGAGCTATCAGTGCTAGCTAATGTTATGCTGTGTAGCCTATAGCACGCCAGTTTGTTTACATTCGGTGTGTAGTTGGAAGACATGCGCTTACTCTACTCACTCATTGACCAAACATAACTTTGACCAAAAAACCATCAATCCTGTGTCAGGGTTCGCACAAGGAACTTTAAGTGCTTAAAGTGATTGATGAAAAAAATAAAGTCAAGGCCTGGAATTACTAGAAAACAGCAATTTTTTTAACAAGTTGCTTAAAAAGTCCTTGAAATTCAAATCAACCATTCACATTGAATGTTTTGTTCATCCATGATCAAATTGTTCTGAATCAAGAAAGTTTTTTTTGTTCTGTTTTAATAAAATCTGATGAGTCGCTGTCTCGCACGCTCCACCTGATTTTCCTCATTTACTCGTGTGAAGATGCTTAAAAAACAGCATTTAAAAGTGAATTGTATTCTTCGAGTGACATCCTTGAAAATGAAAAATAGTGCTTGGAAAAGTACTTAAAAGTCCTTGCAATTCATTTTGCAATGTCTGTGGGAACCCTGCCGTGTCTAGATGTGGTTCATTGAGATCGGTTTCTATTTTCTATTTAAAATGGAACTCTGTCAGTGAGCACTTTTGTATAAGTGCGAGTGTGTATATACTGGAACTCACGCTCTCTCTCTGTGTGTGTGTGTGTGTGTGTGTGTGTGTGTGTGTGTGTGTGTGTGTGTATAGATGGCTCAGATTCCAGGGACAAACCAAAGCTGTACAGATTACAACAGAGCATCACAGAGGTGGGGTCAGACTGCACTGAGGATGGAGCTATACAGGTACCTCTGTCTGTTTGTCTCTATCTATCTGTCTAATTATATTTTCATATGAATACTAGTAATCTTCCTGGGTATTTATTTGGTCCAGATATATTTACATGTGTATATATATATATAATAGATATATTCATATAATACTAATAATAATGATGTATTGTCTGTATAGTTGTTTGGACCAGATATATTTTCATGTATATATTTAATAGATATATTTATAATAATAATAATAATAATAATAATAATAATAATAATAATAATAATAATAATAATAATAATAATAATAATAATAATAATAATAATAATAATAATAATAATAATAATAATAATGATATATTCTGTCTGTATAGTTGTTTGGACCAGATATATCTACATGTATATATTTAATAGATATATTTATAATATTGATATCTTCTGTCTGTATACCGAAATTTTCGGACAATAAGCCGCGCCTTTTTCCCCCATTTTTCGACCCTGCGGCTTATATAACGGTGCGGCTTATATGTGACTCGACGTGACCAAACCCGAAAATGTAAAAATCGAAATATTGCTTTTTTGACTGCATTGAAATGTTATTTATCTGTTCCCTTATTTGCTAAACTTAATACAACTTAAAACACCTGCAGCTTATAGTCCAGTGCGGCTTATATATGTACACATCATTCAATTTAGCTGCTGCGGCTTATATTCAGGTGCGGCTTATAGTGCGAAAATTACGTGTTTGGACCAGATATATTTACATGTATATATTTAATAGATATATTTATAATATTGATATCTTCTGTCTGTATAGTTGTTTGGACCAGATATATTTACATGTATATATTTAATATATTTCTCTGTATAGTTGTTTGTACCAGATATATTTACATGTATATATTTATCTGTATAGTTGTTTGTACCAGATATATTTACACATATATATTTAATATATTTCTCTGTATAGTTGTTTGGACCAGATATATTTTCATGTACATATTTAATAGATATATTTATAATAATAATATTGATATCTTCTGTCTGTATAGTTGTTTGGACCAGGCGTCCTGCCCCACCACTGCAACCTGATGCACAGTGAGGGTCTTGTGACGGTCACGCCCCACGGCCCAGGGGCCGATACCTTTGTTGACGGACAGCGTGTTACCGAGACAACGGTGCTGCGCTCAGGCTCGACCCTCCAGTTTGGCTCCGCCCACGTCTTTAAGTTTGTGGACCCGACAGATGACCAGGGGGGAAAGAGAGACCCCGCCTCCATGATGAGAGGAAGGAACAAGTCTGGGTAAGCGAGACAGAGAGAGAGAGAGCGACATGGGGGAGAGATTGTGGTTTGTGTGTGTGTGTGTGTGTCTTGTAGGTCTGGCACACACTGACACACAGTCTCATCATCAGAAGTGTGGTTTCAGGTTGGTGTTGAAAGAGGGAAGGATAGATGGCAGGGAGATGGGGGGAAAGAGAGAGAGAAGCGGTTATCTCTAGATTCATACTTCAGACTGACTTTCCTCAACACTTCTAGATTTAAAAGGGTTTGATAGGTTTGTGAGTGCACGTTGGTCCAATCATTGAGAGAGTGAGTGCAGAATGTCCTGCCTCCACACTGCTGAGACTCACAGGAGACAGGAGAAGAGAGAAGAATAGTTTTATGGTAAATGGACTGCATTCATAATGGTGCTGTTATCCAAAGCACTTATGCCTCACATTAATAATAATAATAATAATAATAATAATAATAATAATAATAATAATAATAATAATAATAATAATAAATTGTATTTGTAGTGCACTTTATGTTTACTAAGATCCCAAAGTGCTATAGGTTTAAAAACATAGTATACCGGTAAACAGAAACGTAAAAACAACACACAAAAGAAAATCACAAGAAATAGCTAGCAATCGAAGGCCTTTTGAAATATAAATGTTTTCAGGCCTGTTTTAAAGGAGTCCAGGCTCTGTGGTGCCCTCAGCTGGATGGGGAGGCTGCTTTAAAGGAGTCCAGGCTCTGTGGTGCCCTCAGCTGGATGGGGAGGCTGCTTTAAAGGAGTCCAGGCTCTGTGGTGCCCTCAGCTGGGTGGGGAGGCTGCTTTAAAGGAGTCCAGGCTCTGTGGTGCCCTCAGCTGGATGGGGAGGCTGCTTTAAAGGAGTCCAGGCTCTGTGGTGCCCTCAGCTGGATGGGGAGGCTGCTTTAAAGGAGTCCAGGCTCTGTGGTGCCCTCAGCTGGATGGGGAGGCTGCTTTAAAGGAGTCCAGGCTCTGTGGTGCCCTCAGCTGGATGGGGAGGCTGCTTTAAAGGAGTCCAGGCTCTGTGGTGCCCTCAGCTGGATGGGGAGGCTGCTTTAAAGGAGTCCAGGCTCTGTGGTGCCCTCAGCTGGATGGGGAGGCTGCTTTAAAGGAGTCCAGGCTCTGTGGTGCCCTCAGCTGGATGGGGAGGCTGCTTTAAAGGAGTCCAGGCTCTGTGGTGCCCTCAGCTGGATGGGGAGGCTCTTCCGCAGGCAGCCGAGCAGAAGAAACATTCATACATTCACACACCGACGGCAGAGGCAACCATGCAAGGTTCTGGAGCAGTTGGGGGTCCCGTGTGTCGCTCAATGAGACTTTGACACGCTGTTCTACCTCCTGAGCCACTGTCGCCCCTATTTTCCCTCATTATGGGGAAATTGCATGGTTGTGAGCAGCATGAGATATACATGAGAATACATGAGCTATATATCAGAATACATGAGCTATATATCAGAATACATAATATACATGAGAATACATGGGCTGTATATCAGAATACATGAGCTATATATCAGAATACATGAGCTATATATCAGAATACATAATATACATGAGAATACATGGGCTGTATATCAGAATACATGAGCTATATATCAGAATACATAATATACATGAGAATACATGAGCTATATATCAGAATACATAATATACATGAGAATACATGGGCTATATATCAGAATACATAATATACATGAGAATACATGAGCTATATATCAGAATACATAATATACATGAGAATACATGGGCTATATATCAGAATACATAATATACATGAGAATACATGAGCTATATATCAGAATACATAATATACATGAGAATACATGAGCTATATATCAGAATACATAATATACATGAGAATACATGGGCTATATATCAGAATACATAATATACATGAGAATACATGGGCTGTATATCAGAATACATGAGTTATATATCAGAATACATAATATACATGAGAATACATGGGCTATATATCAGAATACATAATATACATGAGCATACATGGGCTATATATCAGAATACATAATATACATGAGCATACATGGGCTATATATCAGAATACATAATATACATGAGAATACATGGGCTGTATATCAGAATACATGAGTTATATATCAGAATACATAATATACATGAGAATACATGGGCTATATATCAGAATACATAATATACATGAGCATACATGGGCTGTATATCAGAATACATGAGCTATATATCAGAATACATAATATACATGAGCATACATGGGCTATATATCAGAATACATGAGCTATATATCAGAATACATAATATACATGAGCATACATGGGCTATATATCAGAATACATAATATACATGAGCATACATGGGCTGTATATCAGAATACATGATTTACTTGAGAATACATTAGCTATATATCAGAATACATAAGAATACATTAACCTTATATCAGAATACATGATATACATGAAAATACATGAGCTATATCAGAATACATAAGATATGCATGAACTATACATCAGAATACATGAGAATACTAGTAATATACAGACATGATGTATAGATGAGAAGGCATGAAATTACATTAAATATACATGTATACTAGTACTATACAGACATGAGATTATACATGAGAATACTAGCACTATACAGACATGAGATATACATGAGAATATTAGCACTATACAGACATGAGAATACTAGCACTATACAGACATGAGAATACTAGTACTATATAGACATGAGATATACGTGAGAATACTAGTACTATACAGACATGAGATATACATGAGAATACTAGTACTATACAGACATGAGAATACTAGTACTATACAGACATGAGATATACATGAGAATACTAGTACTATACAGACATGAGATATACATGAGAATACTAGTACTATACAGACATGAGAATACTAGCACTATACAGACATGAGATATACATGAGAATACTAGCACTATACAGACATGAGATATACATGAGAATACTAGCACTATACAGACATGAGATATACATGAGAATACTAGCACTATACAGCAGGGTTTCCGTTAGAAAAAATTGTTGCCGGTCTCAGTGTCCGGTAGATGGGATAGATGGGACAAATGGGATCAATTCCGGTCAGAGTTTATTGAGCTTAAAAACAATTGATAGGCAGGCTATATAAAGAATGACATCCTCAAGGCATGTAGATTTATAATATTTTAACTTAAAACTAGGCTACTTTTGCGTATATATGGTCATTAATATATTCCAAATAAGTCCCTCGAGACTTCGTGCTGCTGCCGACTAGCGGTAAAACAGCAGTCTGTTATAATCACATTTTTATGAGCTAACGAATTCCGTTATATTGGACATTTGTATTAATTATATCAAGCGAAGAACTGAGAAATTTGGCAGAGAGAGACGGCAACATTATCGTGGGTTTGCGTGATGACTATCTCCACCTCCCAACGACTTGGTGCTGGATTTGCGAGAGCATGCAGCTGCAGAGCCGCAGAGCCAGCTGTGTTTTCAGGTCCGGTCTGCTTATATATTAATGCCAGCCCAAGAGTGCTTCCGCATTTCTCTGATTGGCCGCGACCGCCCACGTGACAACGCCTAGCACGCCCCTGCGGCAGCGGCGCATAGGTTGTCGCGGCATTATGCATTTGTAATCCCCCCTGTTTTAACATCGACGGTTAGCTCAACTCGTTCCTCAGCTTGCTGTGGAGCCTGCGGTCAGTTGGTAACAAGTTCGAATCACTTCAATTATTTTTCTTTTTTTTTTACGTTTAATTAATTTATCATCTCTCTATATAAACGTAACTAGCGTCTGTCTTTCTTTCGCCGGTTAAGTTTAGGCATTCTTTCGGAGTTGGTTAAGGTTAGAGTTTGTCTTAGAGCATGGCAATAGAATGCCTGTCTTTCTTTCGCCGGTTAAGTTTAGGCATTCTTTCGGAGTTGGTTAAGGTTAGAGTTTGTCGCAGAGCATGGCAATTAGGGATGGGTACCTTTCACATTTGAACCGATACCGGTACCGGTACCTGTGAATCGATACCGGTACCCAACGGTACCTTTTTTCGGTACTTTAGTCTCAAGAAATTTAATTTACCTACCTCAGTCGTAAAAAAAAATCCAAACTTCAAATAACTACAATTTCGACAGTTTTCGGCTTGTCATTGCCATAATTCTTTTTTATTATTATTTTTTTTTTATTTTCTTTTTGGTTTCTCACTTGATTCGATACTCGGTAGTACCGACGTGTTTCGGTTCGGTGCCTCAAAAGTACCGAATTCGGTACCCATCCCTAATGGCAATAGAATGCCTGTCTTTCTTTCGCCGGTTAAGTTTAGGCATTCTTTCGGAGTTGGTTAAGGTTAGAGTTTGTCGCAGAGCATGGCAATAGAATGCCTGTCTTTCTTTCGCCGGAGCAGCAGCCTATTTCCGCTCTGCCGCGCGCCGCGATAAGCCACGGTCACATGGGCGTCGTGGCCAATCAGAGAAACGCGGAAGCACTCTTGGGCTGGCATTAATATAGACACGTCCGGTCTGGGGACCGCTCAGCAGCGCCCCCCCCCCCCCACCCAACAGCTGAATTGCCAATGGCTGAATTGGAGTATTGCACTGTGCGGGCACAGCTCTGTGGGCTCTGCGGGTCTGCAGCTGCATGCTCTCGCAAATCCAGCACCAAGCTCCCGCTGACGCATCGTTGTCATTATTGGTGAAGCAACAATGAAACAAATGTAATGATTGTTTCGTTCATCGCATATGCTATTTAATTTGAGCCTATTTTAATACAATTCAAATAATCAAATTGTGCTTAGAGGGAATTATTTTCACCGGACATTATGACCGGAGAGATTAAATATGTCAGACTTCAACAGATTTTGCCGGTCAAAAACCGGTAATTACCGGACAACGGAAACCCTGCTATACAGACATGAGATATACATGAGAATACTAGCACTATACAGACATGAGAATACTAGCACTATACAGACATGAGAATACTAGCACTATACAGACATGAGAATACTAGCACTATACAGCAGGGCCTTGTTGAAGAGGCTGGCTGCAGACGGGTAAAACGCTGTTCTTGTGGCATGAGGTTTTGACCGCAGCCTCCTTCCAGGCGGAGTGTTTCAGAGACCTTGTATCCAGGGTGGCAGCAGTCGGCCACAAACTTACCTGCTCACTTCAGGGCCCTGGAGAGATGGCCGATTGCAGCCAATCACCTCCTCAGCAGAGCGACTGATACGCTGCAGTCTGCCCTTGTCCTTGGTAGTGGCTGCAGCGTACCAGATGGTGATTGAGGAGGTGATGATGGATGGCATAGAATTGCACCATCATCGTCTCTGGCAGTTTGAACTTCCTCAACTGCTGCAGGAAGTACAGAAGTACATCCTCTGTTGTGCTTTTTTTTGGTGATGGAGCCGATGTTCAGCTCCCACTTGAGGTCCTGGGAGATGATGGTGCCCAGGAAGTGGAAGGTCTCCACCATGTCGACTGGGGGAGTCTCCCAGGGTGATGGGGCAGAGTGGGGCTGGGTTATTCCTGAAGCCCACAACCATCTCCACTGTCTTTAGAGAGTGTTAAGTTTAAGCTTTTAAGTTGGCAGTCAATCGCCCATCTGTAGGCGGACTCATCCCCGCCAGAGATGAGACCAATGAGGGTGGTGTCGTCCGCAAACTTCAGGAGCTTGACAGACCGATGACTTGAGGTGTGACTTGGTGTTTAGGGAGAGGAGCAGAGGAGAAGGAACACGGCCTCGAGGGGAACTGGTGCTGATGGACATGGGACATGAGAGTCCTATTACTATTATTATACTAATATTATTACTATACAGACATGAGATATGCATGATATAGAAAAATGACAATCTACCTTTAATTAAAGAAAGGGTTAACAATGGGTTAAAGAATTACTCCCCTGAAAACATGTTCTGCACACTGTTAAAATTGCACATCAATGTGCATAAAAAGAAAATACAGAAGACTCTCTTCCCCGGCCTATGGGAACCCTCATTTTGAAGTATGCATTCCTCTCTGAGGAGGAGTCAGGGATGAGAGGGGGGAGAAATAGATGGAGGCAATGAGAGGGAGAGAGAAGAGGTGGTTTGGGGTTATGGCAGGCAGAGGGCCTATAATCTGATCAACATGCGACTGGGTGTGGCCACAGACACACAAGCTGCAGGCTGAGGGGTTAGAGAGGGAGAGAGGGGTAGAGAGAGGGAGAGGGAGAAAGAGAGGTGATATGATATGACTGGAGAGGAGGAGGAACGGAACAGAAGACCGGAGAAGAGAGGTTTTGAGGGGACCACACTAGTTAGGGGGCCTAGGATGTACCCTATCCCCTATCTCCTCTGAATGAGTCTATGTGCCATCAAGGACCAAACGCTTTTCATCAGAACGGACCTGGTGTTGAGAGACTACAACTACGAGACACAGAGAGAGAGTTGTGTTCTGTTACTGGACTGTAAGTAAGCAGAGTTTCTGTCATCAAACCAGGCGGCAGTATTTCACTGGGGTTATTTTTAGCCTCGCTCTGTGGGTTTAGTAATTGATTTCTTGTGTGTGTGTGTGTGTGTGTGTGTGTGTGTCTTGAGTGTGCGAAAATTTGCAAACTGAGTTCAGTGTTGTCCACGTGTACGTTTTCACTAAATTAACGTCTGTTTTCACCCATATGCGTCTGTGTGCTCTATTGTCCATTCATTCATTGATTTACTTACTAGAGAGAGAGTATTTTTCCTTCGTGCTGCATTTTCAACCTCTGCTGTGTGTGTTCTCTTCCAGTGTGCGTGCCATAGAGAGAGAGAGAGAGAGAGATTTTCTTTGATTTATTGTGTATGTGTAAAGTTCAGTGTTCTAACCACCACTTAATCTCAAATGTGGAAGGCACAGTGTCTTGTGGGTAGAAGAGTTCTCTAATGCTGTTCTAGTTGAGACCACATCACATCTACTGTGGAGAGAGGAGCAACTGAGAGCACTCTAATGACAAAGGGGGAGAGAACAGCTTAAATGGAGTGTAATATGTCAGCCAGTGGCAGCAAGCATGTAACGAAACAAACCACAGTGTCTGCTTACAGGGCAAAAGCTGTGGCAGCTCCCCTAGTGGAGTAACAATGTCCAGCATGGACAGTAATGTTATAGCATGATTTCTTGTAAGCCTGGATGACTGTTCATCATTCTCTCTTGCCTGGCCGTGTGGCAATAAAAGGAACTTGAACTTTAACTTGACTTGATTGTGTTTGTGTGGGCCACATAGTCATGGTGACGTGAACACAAGTTGGCAGCTATGGGTCCGTCTCCACCAGAATTGTGTCCATTTGATGGTCAGAAAAGTTTGGTGACAATGAGCTTTTGAAACTGACTGATACATCACCATCCACCAAGCTGTTTCTTCTACAAATGCACAATAACGTTAGGTTCTAATTTAAAAACAGACCAATGGCCAGCAATACCTTCTGACTGTTTTATCTCAGTTTTTGTATGGATCAATGCAACCGGCCCCTTATGCTCTTGGTAAGCTACCTCCTTATACTACATCATTATTGGAATGGAATTTTGGTATCTATGGAACTCGTTCTAGTGACTGGCTGGTCCTTAAGGTCCCTCGAGTTTGCTCTGAACAGGGTAAATCTGCATTTTGCTATGATGCCCCTCTAGCTCATGGAATGAACTCCAATAGTCCTTAAGTTAAAGCTTGAGATTCTCATCCTCTGTTGCAGAGTTTAAAACCTTGATCTCCAACCTTTGTCAATCAAGTTGTACATGTTTTAATTTATCGTTATCCTCGTTATCCATACTTATTGTTATGCTTTTATATTCTGTGTGATTTGATATGCCTATTTTTGCTTAACCCTGTATGTAGTTATGTACACTCAACATTACACTGTAAATTAGGGAACCTAAGTTGCCTTTTGAGTTTAAATAAAGGTTTAAAATGAAATTAGACATAAGACATGTAGTCTATTATTATTATTATTATTATTATTATTATTATTATTATTATTATTATTATTATTATTATTTTTTTTTTATTATTATTATTATTATTATTATTATTATTATTATTATTATTATTATTATTATTATTATTATTATTATTATTATTATTATTATTATTGTGTCATGTGTGGTCAGCCTTTCATGTGGTCAGCCATTCCATGCACAACTGATAGTTGGACCAATGTTTGGTCTCATGTAGCATATTTAATTACACATAAAAAATGTAGCCTATTATTATTATTATATCATGTGCACGTGTTGGTGGTGCGTGGTGGTGCACCCTATCCCACTATGCATACAGAAGCTGGGACCAAACCAACCTGGCAATTTCACTATTCCTGAAGATGGAAAAAAGCTTTTGACCCCTTCCATCCATGTTCGTTCCTTCACACAGAACGGCATGCCGGTATGATTCACAACTTTAATGGGTAGTGTGAAAGGGGCTCATGAAATATATTTTAAATAGAAAATATATGAAAATAGACAACATTTTATAAATAACTAACTATAATATTATATAATGAAGTCTATAGATTATAACTAACTATATGTAATATATAATGAAGTCTAAATATGATAACTAACCATATAATATATATATATATATATATATATATATATATATATATATATATATATATATATATATATATATATATATATATATAATGAAGTCTAAAGAAGATAAATATATATAATATAAATCAGGGTTAGAAATTAAAAACAAATTTCCAGGGCTTTTTTTGCCCCCCTTAATTGATTTTTTTTTATTTTTTTTGGGGGGCACCGCATTTTTTTGATAAATTAACAAAGATTATTACATGGCGTTTTCACATTCGCCGAAATGCTTGCTTGTGATTGGTCAATAGCCCCCCGACAGCGGTCATTATTTTTCAATAATGACCGCTGTGGGACAATAATGACCACAGTGCGCAGCTGTTCGCAATCAAGCCCACTGACACACACTGTTTCAGTGCAATTAGACACTGCCGGTGTTCTGCTGCCGGCGATGACAGGGGGCGGAGCGACGAGCGGAGCCAGAACGCAGCCAGAACCAGTGTTGCGAGTCGATGTAAAATGAATTAGGTATATTGTTAGTAAGTTAGCCATGTAATAAGCGGGATAATGTATAGCTATACTCGGTCATTGTCGCAAAATAATTGACCTTCACTGACGTTTAAAACACCTCGCCGAAGCGGCTCGGTATTTTAAACTCCGTGTCGGTCAATTATTTTGCGACAATGACCTCGTAGCTATACATTATCCCTTACTTATAAAACATTGTCGACAATTTTTTTTACAGTCTTCGTCCCTATGTTTGATAACGTAATGTTAATGTCTCCATATATAGCGCTCTACGCTAACCTTTTTCCCAAGGAGCACATGTGCTCCTAAATCAAATTTAAATAAATTAAATCTAAATAAAAATTTAGGAGCACACAAAGAAATTTAGGAGCACAGTGAAAATTGTTGCTCTGGTGGCAAACCATGTCTCCCCTCTGGGATTAAGAAATAAACCATACCATACCATACACATATATACCGTTACTTCCGGTCATTGGCATACGTATTTTTTTTTACTAACATCTTAGTGCCTCATTAGCCTAGGGATTAAGGATACATGAAGTATTAACTACACCATAATAATATTGAGGTTTTGATCCATAGAAAGGTCTGTGCTACACAATTTCAGTTAGATTAGATTTATTGTCCTTAAATTTTGCACTCATGACATTAGTTGCTTGCCGTTTAATCAACATCGAAAGACCCCCCCACTTCCTCCCAGACACCCATTCCAAGAGCCTGTTCGCTTTCCAGGTCTCTCTCTCTCTCTCTCTCTCGCTCTCTCGCTCTCGCTCTCGCTCTCTCTCTCTCTCTCAACAGCTTGGAATGATGGAATCATCCATGATAAATTAACTTTGGCTTGAATGAATGCCCATTCTTTCTCTAGAACAATACAGATTGACAAACGTTTCATTATGCACTATACAACTAAGGTTAATAAGTTATAATTAAGAATATATATATATATTTTTTTAATATTTATAACAATATCGATAATTATGGATATCTCGATGATATTGTTATCGATATCGTTATCGCGATATCATTTTTGGCCATATCGCCCAGCCCTACAAGTGGTTATAGTGTAACAGAGTATTTTCTGTTTCCCAAATAATAGATTCTTATCAAACTGGTGAACTACACGCCTGTAGCCCCTAAAGCTGCTAAAATACACATTTTGTTCACTGTTTTGCTTCTAGAAGTAGAGCAGGTTGGAAACCCTAAGTATTACTCTCCCCCAAAACCAAGACTTCTCCCCAAGCAGAAACAATTTATGAGTAACGCACCTACTCCCATGATGGGTGGTAAGTGTGTACACAAAGTTAAAACACAGATATACACATTCTCTCCTCAAGTAGATAATGTTTTTTTTGGGTTATCAATGAATAAATTTGTTTACATGTATTAACTCTAGAATTGCCACAGTTATCTACAATAGCAACGATAAAGAAGTGCCAACCACATATTATTATAATAATTCATCCAGTGTTTTGGTTAATCAGAGTGTTTACCAATCGTATATTATCGTATTTTTTTGTTCCAAGTGTTATTTTTGATTACATCACTAACAAAATAATAAAAGAAAAAAGACTAATTTAATCAGATTAATCACTTTATTCAAATTGAGGATTTAGTTTGAGGATATATATATATATATAAAAATTAGAATTAATTTTTTAATTTTTTTAAAATTAAAAACGAAGGTTCGAACGTCCGTTCGAAAAACCCTGACGAAGTTTGAATCACTTTATTCAAATTGAGGATTTAGTTTGAGGATAAAAAAATAAATAATAATACTAATAATAAATTTAATTTTTTTAATTTAAATTTTTTAATTAACACTTTGGTCGCCAGGCTTATATTCTTAATATACCATCCTCCGCCAGCTCTATTTGTCTATGGAGAAGTTCCCCTTCTTTGCAGGGCTATAACTTTTTTAATTGTATTGCTAAATTGACATTACTATGGCCCATTCAACATCAAGTATCTATTGTTCAGGGTGTAGCAACGTTATACTTTTTCATTCACATATTCATACTAAAATACGGTATGTTTTTATCGTTTTCTGCAGCTTTCTCCAGAACGTGATTTATAGACCTAAATGCATTATATTGATGATTAAATACAGTTTGATAGCAATCTGCGCGAGATAAAACATTTCAAATGGACGTGCTTCTAGAAGTTACTACTGATCATCTGATGTTGACCGGATGGAGGGGGGGTCGTTTATAATTCCGTGGCCAACGTTAGATGATTCATCTAGTGTGGGTGATATGATCATCAGATCAGTTTATATCGAACATGTTAAAAAATAACGCTGAATGTTACCATAGCTTCCTCATAGCGTTGGGCGATGAGCGTGGAGCAGAAATATTCCTATTATGGGATGTAGAAATATGCGATCCATTTCCAGGTTGTATAATAGTATATACGTCCAAATCATGTTGTTTATCGAGTTATTGGTAACGGATTGCTATCCGTTGTGTCTAGCTCGAGTCCTGGGACTATTAGCGAGTGATCGGACCGAATTGGAATGAGCACCAGCTTCCATTTCCTGTTTCCGCTCTGGCCGATCCGCCGATCGGCCACCAGATGGCGCTCTTGAACCATTGGAGAGTTGAGAGGGGATCAACAGTAGATCTCAAGTCTCCGGGGGAGAAATATGATTTCGATCACAGATTTTTGAAATATTTATCAAAGACGTGGTACGGCGTCTTTGGCAGAATGAGCATAGCGAGGAATGACGTGGTAAGGCGTTTTTGGCTACCATAGTGTTCGAAGAACCCTGACGAAGTTTGAATCCCAAAAACAGGCTTCGGGGAAAGCCTTACCAAACATATTATTTATATTATTCAAATGGACTCAAACATGTTCCGTTGTGATGTCACAGTATGATGTCATAATAGACCATACTAGAACATTTGTGGGCACAGTATGATGTCATAATCGACCATTCTAGAACATTTGTGTTCTATATTCAACAATTCTCTCAGAAAATCTCATTGTGCATCTACTGAACAGTACTCAACAGATAGACTAAACAACATAGATTGAAGCCTGCATTTCTCAACCAAGGTGCCTTGCCTACCGCCTACCAAGGTGAGTGTCCACAATGGCTAGCTAGCTGTTCTACTTGAATACCGAATGTTAACACTTTCAGTGCCACGGACGACATAACTCGTTTTATTAGGCCCCCCACTGAGTGCCCATGACGACAAATATCGTTTTATTCGTTTATTAGCGATCTGATTTCATATTTCATCAACCGAGTCTCCCGTTGGTACAGCAGCTCCTCCAGCAGCTCAGAATGGAAAAAAGCGCCCCCTATCGTCTATCCCTGTGTAACTGCAGGTCAGTCGCTTATTATATACTATTGAATACTGAATGTTAATTCAAGTTGACAGTTGACATCATTTGACAGTTGACGGGGCTGGAAAGTTGATTTAATAAAAGAAAAAATACTCATTTAATCAGATTAATCACTTTATTCAAATTGAGGATTTAGTTTGAAAATAAAAAAAAATTATAAAAAAAAAATTGAATATTTTTTTTATTTACATTTTTTTATTAAAACCGAAGGTTCGAACGTCCGTTAGAAAAACCCTGACGAAGTTTGAATCCCAAAAACAGGCTTACATATTATTATATTATTTATATTATTCAAATAGAACTCAAACATTCAAACGAGCGAGAGGGAGAGAGAGAGAGAGAGAGAGAGTGCGCCATCTCTCTCCCTCGTCGGGGGGACACACATACACAAACTTGACTGCGTGTGTGTCGGGGACGTAGGCATAGTGTAACCCGACACTTCCTCAAACGGGGTTTGACAGGCAGAGAACTAGCGAGGAGAGGGAGGGAGAGGGAGAGAGAGAGAGAGAGAGAGGGAGAGAGAGAGAGAGAGAGAGGGAGAGAGAGAGAGAGAGAGAGGGAGAGAGGGAGAGAGGGAGAGAGAGAGAGAGAGAGAGAGAGAGAGAGGAGAGAGAGAGAGAGAGAGAGAGAGAGAGAGAGAGAGAGAGAGAGAGAGAGAGAGAGAGAGAGAGAGAGAGAGAGAGAGAGAGAGAGAGAGAGAGAGAGAGAGAGAGAGAGAGAGAGAGAGGGGGCGGGAGGGACTGCAGAAGTGTAGAGAGAGAGAGAGAGAGAGAGAGAGGGCGGGAGGGACTGCAGAAGTGTAGAGAGAGAGAGAGAGAGAGAGAGAGAGCGACGGCGGGAGGGACTGCAGAAGTGTGTAATGCAGGCATTAAAGCGTTCCGTCTTGAGACGGAATTCCGTCAATTTGATTCGGAGTATGACGGATTTCCCGTCAATTGGCTACCTGGTATAATATGATTTGTAGATGCATACAGATTGAAACTAAATTGAGCCAATCGGAGGCGTCAAATATCATGAAAAGGGGAATTTTCTTCCTACCGGCGAGTCATGGTGAGCAATAATGGGCAGGACGCACGCAGCGACTCGAGAGAAATGTATAATAAACGCAAGATACATTCAGACTGTTGGATCTAAATAAATGGATTTATGGGACACATTTATGCCCGGGACCACAAAGCTTATTGAAGGGTTAGCGGAGGCGCGACGGCACTACCGGAGTCCGTCAGCCTGTTATATGAAAATGTAATAATAGTAGAAATGCATGTCAGAAAACACGAGTCTTACGACAGTCGCCTTTTTTGCAGCCCTCGCTCTGTACAATGCTCTCCTTGTTTACCGACGTCACATCCACCACCTGCTTGCACTAACGTTACGCACGCCTGCTATACCGATTAGCTAACGTTAGCATAATAACGTTAATGGAAGGAGTAAGCCGGCCACTAAAAAGAAAACCCACGCGGTGTTCTCAGACGAAAAGGATGAGCGGCACCACCCAACAAAAGAAAGTTTCGAGAGGAATGGAAGTTTTAAGATAGCAGTGTTTCAAGAGACTGGCTAGGCTACAGTATGATGCGGGGGCTGTAGACAGTGGTGAGTTGTTAACTTGTTCCGTGTTCCGCAACTATGTCAAAAAGAAAAACAAACAACACATTTGTCATTGTCGTGTTACTTCACAGTACAAATACATGAGTCCTCTGCTGTGGTTGTGACGAGTATCCTTTATTAGCTTAACTCCGTAGCAACATCACACAGGTGTATCTGTAGACAGTCCTCCCCACGTATATTCTCCCCACCATATGTATCTTTTTTCTCCCACCCACCCACCCCCCCTAATGTTACAGTCTCCTCCCCATCATAATGTATATAATCTCTGTTAGGATCTATGGGTAACAGTACTGTATATTTGCATATCGTATATGTCACAAACATTACTATATACCTGTAGTATGTCATGTATGTCCCTATGCCATAAATGTTGTGTATGTCATAAATGTCACTATGAATTGAAAATGGGGGACCTGATGTAAAAAAGACAAACGTCTTTCTCTTGGTCTGCATCCCCTTAACAATTGTATGTATTGAGCCGCACTGTATTGTACCCATTCTGCAATCTGTTAAATATTGATTGATTGATTGTTATTAACAAATTGCATAATGGGTACAATACAGTACAGCTCAATACACACAATTGTTAAGGGGATGCAGACCAGAGAAAGACTTTCCTCTTGTTTACATCAGGGTCCCCCATTTTCAATTCATCATAACATATTATATGACATACCATATTATATGACACCATATTTGCAAATACAGTATTGTTTGTGGTACAATAAGAGTAAAAAAGAGAGTATATACATTTGACGAAGAAACTGTACATTGGAGGAGTTTGGGTAGGTTGGGTGGAGGGGGGGGGGACTGTACATTGGAGGTGGGTAGGTGGGGGGGGGGGGGGGGGGGGGGGGTTCGGTAGGCCGGGTGGGGGGGGGGGGGTAACTGTACATTGGATTATCGATGAAACCGAAACAAGTAGGCTCCCTTAAAACGCTAACGCTATTTAAAAAAAAATACAGTGGAGGTTAAAATAAGAATATGACTTTTTTTTTTGCTTTAATCCCTGCAGTGTAATGTCAACTGAGCTATAATTTATATACGTATAGCTACTGTCCATCAATGTCTTCCTTTTGAATGAAATAGGTTCAGGAGAGAGAGATGTAGAGAGGGAGAGAGAGCGAGACACACACACACAGATAGACACAGATATATATAGACTCAGCCCCCCCTTTCCTCTGAGCATTCCCAGTGATGGCTTACTATGTGTGTGTGTGTATGTGCGTGTGCAAACGGGACACACCACCAAAGTCACTGACTGGCCCACAGTGTGCGTGTATGTGCGTGTGCTAACTTTGCTAACGTTATCCGCCTCAGTAACATTAGCTGCCTCGCCGGATTCCTCTTTCTCCTCGTCTCTTTTGCTCAAAATAAAAATGAATTCATGTCTGGCTGAATTTTTTGCGTTGTCTGATTCTGAATGTATAACTTGCCTATGCCGGTACCATGACTTTGTTTTCCAGCGCGTACTGTGTTCTCATTTCCTTTCACTCGCATGAAACCAGCCGCGTCACCGCAGGAAACTACTGTGATTGGACGTTTATGCGCCTTGTGGAATGTGGGACTTGTAGTTTCTGAACTATTAACACTTTGATCGCTGGGGTTAAATTCATAATTTACCATCCCTCGCCAGCCCTATTTAACATGGAGAAGTTCCCCTTCTTTGCAGGGCTATAACTTTTTAAATTGTATTGCTAAATTGACTGTAGTGAGGACCAAGCCTTGCATCACGTGTCCCCTCCGGTACACGAGGAGGCAGCTGTTGCATCTTTTCACCTGTACAGCGCGATCTCTCGGTGGCGAGGAGTAACGCGTGGGAGGCTCACGCTGCCCCCGATACTTCCTGATTCTGCTGTACAGGTGCACCAACCGACCTGTAGGAGTCGCTGTCCACAACGTCCAATCCCCACCCACCGGCTTTCCCACCCCTAACACTGCCAATTGTGTTAGTATGAACGACCAGCCAAGCCGGTAGCAGCGCCGAGAGCTGGGCTCGAACCCAGCATCTCCTGCGTTAGTGGCGAGCGCCTTGCCCACTGCGCCACTTAGCCACTTGTATATAATATATATCTTAACGTGTACATACTTCCAGGGCCCAGTGCTGGCAGTACTTCTCCAGCAGGTCATGGTGCTGCTGTGGACTGTTCCAACTGCACCACTAAGTCATTTACAGTCAGGTCCATAAACATTTGGACATTGAAACAATTTTCACAATTTTGGCTCTGTACACCACTACAATGGACTTGCAATGAAACAATCAAGATGTGCTTTAAGTGCTGACTTTCAGCTTTCATTTGAAATCAGATGAACAGTGTAGGAATTACAACTGTTTATACATGTTCACCACCCTTTTTAAGGGACCAACGGTAATTGGTCAAATTAACAATCCATAAATAAAATGGGTCACTTTTAATACTTTGTTGCAAATCCTTTGCGATTGATGACAGCCTGAAGTCTGGAACCCATAGACATCACCAGACACTGGGTGTCGTCCCTGGTGATGCTCTGCCAGGTCTCTACTGCAACAGTCTTCAGTTCCTACTTGTTCTTGGGGCATTTTCCCTGAAATTTTGTCTTCAGCAAGTGAAATACATGCTCAATTGGATTCAGGCCAGGTGATTGACTAGGTCATTGCATAACATTCCACTTTTTGCCTTAAAAAAATGTTGTTCCTTTGCAGTATGCTTTGGGTCATTGTCCATCTGCACTGTGAAGCGCTGTCGAAGGAGTTCTGAAGCAGCAGATAATATTGCCCAAAACACTTCAGAATTCATTCATTCATCCTGCTGCTTTTATCAGAACGTGCATCATTAATAAATACAAGGGAACCAGTTCGATTTGCAGCCATACAATGATTATTGACTTTGACACAGATACATCTACCTCCTGGAGAGTGTTCTTGATCTGGCCAACTGTTGTGATGGGGTTTTTATTCACCAGGGATCAAATTCTTCGGTCATCTAGCTTGTGTGTCACTCTAGGGCTAGGCCTCCTGCTGGGTCCATTCACTGGAATAACAAAGGAACGACTGGGCCTTTGCTCCAGGTGTGAATTGTTCTAGTGACATTGATCACATTGAATTCTGGGAGTGTAGTTATTTCATCAGATAGCTGAATGAACTTGGATCCTTTTCAAGTCCTATCCTGGAATGTAGTTAGGATTTTACCAGAATGTTTTATAGGACATTGATTGATTGAATCGGCTCAAATTTGACAATTGATGGCTTATTTTGAAGGTATGAATCTGTAATTTTACATTATGTAACAAAAAATATTCTGAGGAGGAGAAGCTCTTCAGCTTAGACCCCTAAGGTTAAAAAGGAGGAGACACACTTCACCTGATTTGGATTTAAATACCCTCAAATTAAAGCTGAAACTCTGTGCTTAAACCACATCTTGATCTCTCTTTCTCTCCGTCTCTCTCTCTTATAGCAGTGTACCAGAGACCACGTTTGATCTTCACGGTGACATTCACAGTGGAGCAGCCCTGCCAACCAGCAAGGTACACACACACAGACACACACACAGACACACACACAGACACACACACACACACACACACACACACACACACACACACACACACACACACACACACACACACATTTTGAAAACCTACTTGTTCACAAAGGCCTATGGCCTCTAGTTGTCTCCCTGTCCACCATCGTTATTATTATTTTCTGCTTATGTTTTGCGTGTCTTTTTGTTGCTTTGTAAAGCATCCTGGGGTTTCATGAAAAGCGCTATATAAATACAAGCTATTATTAATTATTTTGTTTGAAGAGCGTCCCTGTGTATCTACATGTACATTTATATAGATGTTTTCATTATACCTATTCACGCAGGTATTCTGTCTATAATATCAGGATAATCCAGTATTCTGTCTAGTATCTACAGTCAATTCCCAATGGTCTGCATTTAATCATGAGATATTCCACGTTAGCAGAGCAGTGACTCACAATGGTGGTGATGTTTGTGCACCAAGTTTTGTTTACATGAATGCACAAACCTCCATCTCTGTTTTTTCTCAGAGCCATCAGCTGTTCTGTCTGCCCTGTAGAGAGTGCGGCCTGGTAGCTCAATAGCACTGTCATGAATCCCGCTATTAAGCCAGGATTCTGTGAAAATCATGACATTGCAATCGTTATTCCATCTATGATTGATGATCCGCAGTCGTAGTTCATCCATTTTGTTTGCCAGAGACCGCACATTGGCTAGGAAGAGGCTGGGTAATGATGGGCGATGGGGAGCCAGCTTTAGCCTAGCCCTCAGTCGTCCACACGTACGGCTCTTCTGCTTGTGATCCCGGTGGGGGCGGGGAGCTCGGCCAGCCAGCCGCGCTGTGATGATATCCCCCGGTGTGTCCGAGCGATGTCGTTGGGGAGCTGCATATTGCAGATGATGATGTGGTCAGATTGTTGTAATCCAACGTCCAAAAGATATTGTCGCCGGGTGTATGATATGAAAGCAAGACTGTTCTTGGTAATCAGACTTTTAACTTGCAAAAACTGGAGAGACGCCATCTGGGATAATTAGATTACAACGTCAACGTGGCACAGAGTTCAGGAAGATGACAGCTTGGGGAAAGAAGCTGTTCCCGAGTCTGCTTGCCCCTGGAGTGGAGGTTCCTGTAGCGTCTCCCGGAGGGGAGGAGGGCAAACAGCCCATGATTGGGATGAGAGGTGGCCTTGACAATGCCGCGTGCCTCTTCCTCAGACACTATTTGTGGATGGATATACTCAATTGTACCGGTGATGCGTTGGGCTGTTTTCACTACCCTCTGCAGTAGGGATGCACCTATATGAACATTTGCCAACTAACACAATCGGCCGATACCGATACCGATATTTGTGGCAAATCTTTTTTTTTTAATTTCTTTTGGTAATATATATTCTTTTGTAATATATATATATTTTTTTATGAAACTACTGTATATTTGTTTTACAAATTGTGCTCACCGATATGAACATAGGCCTCTTTACTTACTTAAAAAAAGGAAACATCAAGAAATAGTACTATCTCTCTCCCAGTATGTTCTGGGTGAGCAGCTTTAAGTACCTGGGGGTCCACATCTCAGAGGATCTGACATGGTCAACACACATAGACACAGTCGTAAAAAAGGCGAAGCAGCGCCTCTACCACCTGAGACAGTTAAGGAAGTTCAGAGTATCGGGGAAGATACTCCAGTCCTTCTACTCCGGAGCTGTAGAGAGCATCTTGACTGGAAACATCACTGCCTGGTATGGAAACAGCACGGCACAGGACAAGAAGGCCCTACAGAGAGTGGTGCGCTCAGCCGAGCGTACCACGGGTATTGCACTACCTCCCCTGCAGGTTCTATACAACAAGAGGTGCAAATCCAGAGCCTGCAGAATAATGAAAGACCCCCACCACCCCAATAACAGCCTGTTCCAGCTGCTGAGGTCAGGCAGACGCCTGCGAACCCCAGCTACTAGGACAGAGAGGCTTAGGCTCAGCTTCTTCCCCCAGGCCATCAGAGCCTTGAACAATGAACACTTGAGTGCCACAGAACACTGATCTATCCACACACAAGCACACATGAGCACACACACGACATGCACGCTGTGCACGCTCACACACTAGCAGCCACTTTAACACTTTAACATCAGCAGACACACACTCATGCCGCACACGCCCACACTTATGGCCAAAAAGGAAAGGTCACTTTAAATTAGTATAACAACAGTAACAGTGTATTGCACTACCAAAGCTACCTAGCATGTCCTATATGCCCTGTAAATAACTATGTACAGATACCGAGATGTCCCACCATGTTACCTGTTACCTGTTTATTGCACAATGTTGTTTTTTATTGGATTCTATTACATGTTGTACCACTGTATTGCACATCGTTGCGGGCAAGACCACCCGCATTTCATTGTATACTTGTATGCCGTGACAAATAAAACTCTTGAATTGACTTGACTTGACTTGACTTGACTTGACTTGACTTGACTTGACTTGACTTGACTTGACTTGACTTGACTTGACTTGACTTGACTTCTGCAGGGCTGCAGCTAGATACTAGTTCTCCCAGTATGGTCTACCGGCTGGGCTGCAGCTGGATACTATTGTCTCAACCAGATTTCTCAACCAATGAAATTTTGATTGACAGTCGATTCTGCCAATTACGTCACACACCGCTTGCACCCGCCTCTGCTGTTACCACCAATCGGCAAGCGCGTATACATTTTTTACTTCCGCTTTTGTCCGCCATTGATTTTGACGAGAGCTTTTCTACAACAACAACAACGGCGGCGCGGCAGACGTTTAGCTTTTAGCTCCGCAGGATGACTTAAACGAAGCATAATGATTTTACTGCAACAAATGTTATAATAAAACAAAGCCTTTCTATACATGTGTCTGATTGAAAACTTTATTAACAGATTGCAGAATGGGTAAAACTCAGGGCTCTATGAGCAACGGAAGGAACTGAGCTAGTATGAACTAGGGGTGGGAATCACCAGTTTCATCATGATACGATACGATATCGATTCTTTGGACAACGATACGATATTTGCCGATATCACAAAGTCTCTCACGATACAATACGATACGATTAGATTCAGGTGCCTGCGATCGATATGAGATGATATCATATGCCCATTTAACACAATCAGTAACATTTAGATCAACAAAAAAAAGGTAATGAAAATATCATTTGACATTTGTATTTTTGAGCTCTTCCAGACATTTAAAGGAAAATCAATCTATTGTTTTTAATACAAATAGACCTCCTGTTCACTGTAAAGTGCCACGTTTTTATATATTGAGCTTTAAACTTTAAGCTACATTTTTTGGAACTCAAAAGTAACTCACAACCTCCCTCTCCCAAACCGTTCCTACAACAATTTGTTGATGTTGCATGATCATGTATAGGCCTACATTTATTATGTATTATATTGTTTATGTTTAAATAACATTTAAACATCAAACTCCTCTGACCTCATCTGGTCTTTCCAAAGACGCGCGCACACACACACACACACAGAAAGGGAGAATGCTATGCTGTAACATCTACACACACGGAGCTACTGCTGTTGTTCTTGGGCGGATATGAGACTCGCCACAGGATTTTCAAAATAAGTATCGATATGAATCGATCTTATTACATCGCATCGATCCGATTCGATTGTTGATAATTACATCGATGTATCGATCTGGATCGATGTATCGTCCCACCCCTAGTATGAACGCTTGCTACGTTCGGGTAAATAATGTGCTGATGTTATTGAACGTGTAACACTAACTATATAACGTTAATGCCACAAAACGAATGCCTTGTTAATCATAAGTAGTAACTTTGATGCAGTAGCTTGTGTGTGTGTGGGGGGGACTGGGGACGGCGTTGTGCAGGTCGCGAGTGAACTTTTTTTTGTCTTTTGACGCTACACAAATTGATGGATATTTATCGGCTACTGCCATCGGCACATTCGAGCTTATCGGCCGATAGGCCGATTGCAGTCAACAAGGCACTTATCGGCCGATACCGATACCCGACCGATACATCGGTGCACCCCTACTCTGCAGTGCTGTCTGGTCTGCAGTTGACGTACCAGACTGTGATGCAGTTGGTGACGATGCTTTCTATGGCACAACAGTAGAAGTTCACTAGAAGCTGTGGAGGCAGGTGGGCTTTCCACAGTCTTCCCCATGTGAAGCAGAGTGACTAGTTGATATATGAAGCAGAGTGACTGTAGTGATATATGAAGCAGAGTGACTGTAGTGCTATATGAAGCAGAGTGACTAGTGATATATGAAGCAGAGTGACTGTAGTGATATATGAAGCAGAGTGACTGTAGTGATATATGAAGCAGAGTGACTGTAGTGATATATGAAGCAGAGTGACTATAGTGCTATATGAAGCAGAGTGACTGTAGTGCTATATGAAGCAGTGTGACTAGTGCTATATGAAGCAGTGTGACTGTAGTGCTATATGAAGCAGTGACTGTAGTGCTATATGAAGCAGCGTGACTGTAGTGCTATATGAAGCAGTGACTGTAGTGCTATATGAAGCAGTGACTGTAGTGCTATATGAAGCAGCGTGACTGTAGTGCTATATGAAGCAGTGACTGTAGTGCTATATGAAGCAGTGACTGTAGTGCTATATGAAGCAGTGACTGTAGTGCTATATGAAGCAGCGTGACTGTAGTGCTATATGAAGCAGTGACTGTAGTGCTATATGAAGCAGTGACTGTAGTGCTATATGAAGCAGTGACTGTAGTGCTATATGAAGCAGCGTGACTGTAGTGCTATATGAAGCAGTGACTGTAGTGCTATATGAAGCAGAGTGACTAGTGATATATGAAGCAGAGTGACTGTAGTGATATATGAAGCAGAGTGACTAGTGATATATGAAGCAGAGTGACTGTAGTGATATATGAAGCAGTGACTGTAGTGCTATATGAAGCAGCGTGACTGTAGTGCTATATGAAGCAGCGTGACTGTAGTGCTATATGAAGCAGTGACTGTAGTGCTATATGAAGCAGAGTGACTAGTGATATATGAAGCAGAGTGACTGTAGTGATATATGAAGCAGAGTGACTGTAGTGATATATGAAGCAGAGTGACTGTAGTGCTATATGAAGCAGAGTGACTGTAGTGCTATATGAAGCAGAGTGACTGTAGTGATATATGAAGCAGAGTGACTGTAGTGATATATGAAGCAGGGTGACTGTAGTGCTATATGAAGCAGAGTGACTGTAGTGCTATATGAAGCAGTGTGACTAGTGTTATATGAAGCAGGGTGACTGTAGTGCTATATGAAGCAGAGTGACTGTAGTGCTATATGAAGCAGTGTGACTAGTGCTATATGAAGCAGAGCAACTGTAGTGATATATGAAGCAGAGTGACTGTAGTGATATATGAAGCAGAGTGACTGTAGTGATATATGAAGCAGTGTGACTGTAGTGCTATATGAAGCAGAGTGACTGTAGTGCTATATGAAGCAGAGTGACTAGTGCTATATGAAGCAGAGTGACTGTAGTGCTATATGAAGCAGAGTGACTGTAGTGCTATATGAAGCAGAGTGACTGTAGTGATATATGAAGCAGAGTGACTGTAGTGCTATATGAAGCAGTGTGACTGTAGTGATATATGAAGCAGAGTGACTGTAGTGCTATATGAAGCAGAGTGACTGTAGTGATATATGAAGCAGAGTGACTGTAGTGATATATGAAGCAGAGTGACTGTAGTGCTATATGAAGCAGAGTGACTGTAGTGCTATATGAAGCAGAGTGACTGTAGTGATATATGAAGCACGGTGACTAAAAAAGTCCTTGAAATTCAAATCAAACATTCACATTGAATGTTTTGTTCATCCATGACAAGAATTTAATAAAGTATTTCTGGTTTAATCAAATCTGACGAGTCGCTGCCGCTCGCTCCAACTGCTCTTCCTCATTTCTTTGCGTGTGATGCTCTACCTTGCTCTAGCTGGCAAGCAGGCCAGGAAGATGCTTAAAAAAAGTGTGTGTGTGTGTCTGCAGAGCTCAGGGAAGCTGGAGATGGAACGAGCCAATGGCAGTGAGAGAGGAATGGTTAAACCCATGGTCAGAGAACAGGAAAGGTCAGACACGCACTCTCTCTCTCTCTCTCTCTCTCTCTCTCTCTATCTCTCCTCTCTCCTCTCTCTCTCTCTCTTCTCTCTCTCTCTCTCTCTCTCTCTCTCTCTCTCTCTCTCTCTCTCTCTCTCTCTCTCTCTCTCGGTCTCTACCTCTCTATATGTCTCTCTCTACCTCTCTCTCTCACACACTCACACACCAGAGTTGTGTGTCCATGCAGGTCTCAGGAGGGGGCGGGGCCAGAGCTGACACTGCCGGCCAGCATCGAATTCAGAGACAACTGTGAGTAGATTCACATGTTCTATCTGTTCAGTCTTTTTTAGATCTATACTCTACTGGTCACTATCTGTTCTGTCTGTTCTAGTTCTATACTTCTAGTTATCCCCCGTTCTCCCCTCTCCTCCTAACCACCCCCTAATGAAAATAGACAATCCATTATTTGTGTAATAGCAACAGTTAAAGCATTGCTCTATATTCGCATGACAACACACTGAATAGTGCAGAAGTAACATTCACTGTTACATTAGAACATGTGCTAATCCATGGATGGAAAGTATTGATTGGCTAGATGATTGTCCTCTCTGCCTCATCAATATCCACTTGGCCTCATCGTTTTGGACTTGGTTGAACGTAGCTGTGTTTACAACTAGGGATGGGCGTGGGTAATCGATTACTTGAGTGCTCACCGTTGCAACTGAGTGGTTTTTGAGGGTGATCGATTTGTATCTTTTTTTTTATTTGGTTACCACCAAACACGTCTACCAAAATGCTTGTTTGTGCCAGTGAAACAGAGATCTTGTTCTAAATTCCTGTGAGGTGTGAGTTGTTGCAGGAAGACAACATGGTAGCTATGAAGCACGAGAGCGTCCCGTGAAAAAGGGTTTTGCGTTGGAATAAGCGTTATATAAAAGATATAAACATGCGCATTTCCAAATTGCGAGAAACCTGCTGCAGACATACATGTAGTGGAGATCATGTAATTATTATAAATGGTAACTGACTGTTTTGACTGACAATACGCATTAAGCATCAGGTATATTGCTGTGCAGTGTGCACTGTTATGTCCGCGGAGCGAGACGTTGTAGAATCAGTAGCGTGTGTGACTCCGCTCATTAGGGATGATCCGATCACGTGATCCGGATCGGGGCCGATCACATGGTTTTCAGAAGATCGGGATCGGAAAAGAAAAATCTGGAGTAATTTTTTTTTTATTAAAATTACATATAATTTATTTATTGTCTCACAGAGCAGAAGAATTTGCCAAAACAATTGCATTTCCTTTGATTTACACCGTCGCACGACAGTGACGTATGCTGAAAATAGCAGACCTACAAGGTCACAACGTGTCGCTCCCGTGACTCGGAGCAGCTAGACAAAATGTCAGAAGTTTGGAAGCATTTTAAAATTAAAACAAGCCAGTCCAATAGCCAGTTGCAATGTTTGCAAGGCGGACATTCCACATGGAGGAAAGAACAGAGCTGCGTTCAACACGACCAATCTAATACGCCACCTGAGAAACAGCCACAAACAACGAGAGCGAGCAAAGGAATGGGGGAGGCGGCTGGTGCTCTGCCAAACAGCTGTATTGATTGCAATGCCTCGCTTGAATGAAGTTAACGTTCACCTGGATAACGTCAACATTCGCTATGTGAGGATTATCGTCGGTGTTTCAGACCAAAATGGAGCAAATCATTACGTAAGTCGAACACTGAATGTATACTAATTTGCAAACGGATTGAAAGTTTGAATATTTCTCGTATGAAGCACATTCTCAGGGGCTCAGGGTGAATGTAATGTGAGCCGATGCGCTCGAGGGGCTATTGAGGCAACAGAGGGGCTTGTCTCGCTTCGCCAGTTTCTGACAAAAATGCGTCAAATGGGTTACTAATGTGAAAGATCGGATCGGGAAAGATCGGTATTGGCAGATACTCAAAATCACATGATCGGGAGCGGATCGGGAGCAAAAAAATGCCATCGGGACATTATTGCTGCCGTCTAAAAATGTATTTCCCTAAACAATTGCTTGAGCACTACTCAAGTAATTCATGCAAGTAAAACATTACTCGTACCCATCCCTATTTACAACATGCGTCATCTATGGTCGTTACACAAACAACTTGCAAATGCAGCTTGTGTTCTGCCAGTCTATTTATTTTGGTTCTATTCTCCATCTTTCATGTATAGCTGGGTAGATGATTGCATGTTATTGTCTTTCCTCAGACAAAATGATTCTGTGAGAGTAACAGGGTTTGTACCAGAGTACTAGCAGAGACGGGGAACTCTCTAGCTACTTCCCTCACCAACGACCGGGAAAATAAGCAGACAAGGGACTCTACGAAATTAATGGAGTGAGACCTCAAATTGCTTATACCAGTAAAAGTAGAGGAGGCTTATTTGATTGAGCAACTTATTTGCAATATTTAGGGTCTTAGAAACATATTGACATTTTAAACTCTGAATGTCATTCAGCAAATCTTTTTCTAAAGGGATTTCTGTTATATTTTGGGTGCATACTGACATATTTGACCATTTACAAGCAAGGGTAAACTAGTTTCCTCAAATTTAGGAAATATTTTATTTACATTTACAATATTTAACCTGTTAAGCCCTAGCCATATTTTCAGAAAATTCACCTAAAAGACAGTACATACCCAAGTAAATGGAAGATTGCATCCACTTCTACAAGGACCATTAGCATGTTATTGGTATCTAGGGACATATGGACCTCAGGGAATGTATTCCCAGTGTCAGACATATTGTGTCTGTTACTACAGTATGCTTGTGTTTTGTTTCCATCTTTGACTGTGAATAACACCATGCTATCAAAAATGTCAGCACCTTCTTGAGATCAAGTGTACTAAATATCTAAGCAAATTAATAAAGGACAGATGATTTACAGGGGTCTTTTTAGATACAGTACTGAATTTTGACATCTGGACACATTCAATATGAAATATGAATATAGAATATAGAATATCAGGCCTATAAATTACAGAGTTCAATCTGGATTTAGTACCACCAGGCTCCAGGTACAGGGCAGCAAAGACCATGAATGAAATCTACTGTAAGTACAGTTACTTTTGTATAATGTCCATTTTTTACCGGATTGAGACAGATGTTCACAGAAAGGTAAAGAAACATTATATGTTGTATTTTATGGCAATAATGTTGAGGTTTGTTCGACCTGTGAGATATAAACACGAAATTCACATCAATATTTCTAAGAAAGATATATTTGTATGAAATGTATAAGTCCATCGAAAGCCCTGGGTCTCATGGGCGCCTAGGTGGCGCAGTGGGCAAGGCGCTCGCCACCAACACAGGATATGCTGGGTTCGAGCCTAGCTCTCGGCGTTGCTACCAGCTTGGCTGGTCGTTCATACTAATACAATTGGCAGTATTAGGGGGTGGGAAGCTGGTGGGTGGGGATCGGACGTTGTGGACAGCGACTCCTACAGGTCGGTTGGTGCGCCTGCGCAGTAGAATCAGGAAGCAACGGGGGCGGCGTGTCCCTCCCACGCAGACCCTCGCCGCTGAGAGATCGCGCTGTGCAGGTGAAAAGATGCGACGGCTGCCTCCTCGAGTACCGGAGGGGACACATGATGTAAGGCTTCGTCCAGATTGCAGCCGGCTTGTGGGAGGCATGGCCTAACAACGTTCGAGACAGGGGAGGGTAGAATTGGACAATGCGAAATTGGGGACAGGAGAAAAATTGAAAAATGGGGAGAAAAAATAGATAAAAAAAATGAAAGCCCTGGGTCTCCTCTTTCTTAGGACTACAACAATTTCATGGTGGCTTCCTGTCCTCGCGTCTAAATCGTCTGTTTTCCGGTGCAATGCGCAGAGATTTAGCTAATAACACTTAAAATCATTGGTAAACAAATGTAGTGCTGAAAATATACACTTTGACTGCTGTTTTGATAGGTTTGATTTACTCTTGGCCTCATTTTAAAAATAAACGCAACATCACTTAATACGGACTGTATTGATCTATTTGTGACGTGAAATAAATCTTGTGAAATAAAGTACTGGGCCGATCGTTGCTTAAGAGGTTAAGTAGTTGATTGCTGTTGCACAAGTCAGTTTCGCTTATGATGTGAATGATGAGTTTTCAGTGAGGACATCGCCCTCATTTTCTTCCCTCTTCCTATATCCTGCCTCTTTAGTACTAGGGTCTGTACACTATTATCCCAATGTAGGACGGTGTGATGACCAGCAGGGGGCAGACACACCCTCTCTTGTTCTCTTTATGTTGAGTTATGTTATTTACTTATTTTCTGTCTTTTTTCTGTTTTCCATTGGTTTGTTTCTCTATGCCTGTCTCTTCCTGCTGCTCTCTGCTTCTTTGCATGCATACATTTGATTTCTCTCTCTCTTTTCTCTCTCGCTTTCTTCTCCCCCCACCCCCCACCCCCCTCTCAATTCAGTTCAAAGAGGCTTTATTGGCATGACCATATTAAAGTTTAGTATTGCCAAATCACATTGTACAACGTGGTGCAAACAGGAGTACAGTTTTGAACGTATATTGCCCTTAGCTCCAACCATCACCAGGAGTTTAAACCTTTAGCAGCCAAAGGTGACAGGATTCACTAGAGTTCTAAGTACACCAGCCTGCCCCTGGCTTTATCTCTCAGTGATCAGGAGAGAGAGGCCTAGATATTTTTACTTATTTCAAGAAATCTTGCCAAGCCAACGTTGCTGGCAGACAATAATATTGTACTTGTTTCAAGCACATATTGTTTTTATTTCTTATTTTTGTCGGACCATTTTTGCAGTGTGGAGTTCTCTCTCCTGATTGGATAAAGTGGGAATGTATTTTCTGTTTAATAATAATAATATATTTGATTTGTAGGGCGCTTTATAGTTGTGGAGCAAATCTCAAAGCGCTACATTGTAAAAGAACAATAAAACTAGTAAGGAGTAAAAAGAACACTAAAAATAGTAAAAGAGTAAAAAACATTAAAACTGGTAAAAGATCATAAAATGTGTAGAGCTAAAACGAGATAAAAATCAACAAAAGGCTCTATTAAAAAGATGAGTATACCCATATTAAAGCATCCACAGTCTGTGGTGCTCTCAGGTGGTCAGGAGAGTGTTCTGCAGTCTGTGGTGCTCTCAGGTGGTCAGGAGAGTGTTCCACAGTCTGTGGTGCTCTCAGGTGGTCAGGAGAGTGTTCTACAGTCTGTGGTGCTCTCAGGTGGTCAGGAGAGTGTTCTACAGTCTGTGGTGCTCTCAGGTTGTCAGGAGAGTGTTCCACAGTCTGTGGTGCTCTCAGGTGGTCAGGAGAGTGTTCTACAGTCTGTGGTGCTCTCAGGTGGTCAGGAGAGTGTTCTACAGTCTGTGGTGCTCTCAGGTGGTCAGGAGAGTGTTCCACAGTCTGTGGTGCTCTCAGGTGGGCAGGAGAGTGTTCTACAGTCTGTGGTGCTCTCAGGTGGTCAGGAGAGTGTTCTACAGTCTGTGGTGCTCTCAGGTGGTCAGGAGAGTGTTCTACAGTCTGTGGTGCTCTCAGGTTGTCAGGAGAGTGTTCTACAGTCTGTGGTGCTCTCAGGTGGTCAGGAGAGTGTTCTACAGTCTGTGGTGCTCTCAGGTGGTCAGGAGAGTGTTCTACAGTCTGTGGTGCTCTCAGGTGGTCAGGAGAGCGTTCTAAAGACTGTGGTGCTCTCAGGTGGTCAGGAGAGCGTTCTAAAGACTGGGAGCCGATGAGCAGAAAGCCCGACCTCCCATGGTTTACTGCAGAGTGGAGGGACTGGGAGGCGCATGTTACTGATGACCAAACACTATATCAGTGATGGCTGTCGGAATATAGAGCTATTATTAACATGTAGACCACTTATTTTAACAAAGAAACCGCTTTTAACTTTGGAGCAGAATCTTTTCCAGTAAGCTAGCATAACGGGGCTGGTACCTTTTTGGGTTCCCCAAGATTTCTAGTTTCACATGATACCAGATTACCAGTATCTTCATGCTAGCTTAAAAAATTACCCCTTTAAAGACTGCTAATAAAATGGCAGGAAATCGGTAACATAAATGGCCGATACCCATAGTTTAAACCTCGGTCCACTAAAGACTGTCATAGTGCTGTGTGTATGTTTCTGCATTTTGCACATGCAAGTCTGACCTTTTCTTGCCCTCAGTAATTAAAGGTTTCACTGTGTGTGTGCGTGTGCGTGCAGCTGAAGACGCCTTCCTGTCTGCCATCATCAACTACACCAACAGCTCGACGGTCCACTTCAAACTGTCCCCTACCTACGTCCTCTACATGGCCTGTCGCTACATCCTGTCCCCGCAGTACCGCGCTGACATGTCCCCCTCCGAGAGGACACACAGAGTCATCGCCATTGTTAATAAGATGGTGAACATGATGGAGGGAGTCATCCAGGTGAGTGCTCGTTAAGCTCGTTATACGGTGACATTTATAATGGAAGACTTCTTCCCGACGAGGTCCATGTCATGTTGTGGTGAAATAAATAGTTTCTCTACAGCTGCCTCTTGACATTCTTAGCATTCCTGCCTTTCAAACCAAGGGCATTGCTAACTTGGGGCTAGTCTGCTCTCTTGATGCTAGGAGTACCCATTGGTTTTGAGGGGAAATGCTAACATCTTATGTTGTGGCTAACGGAAGTGAAACATTCCTGACGGGTTGAGGGCCCTTTCTCACTCACTCATTCTGTCCATACCGGTCGCGTACCGCCCTCATTCCGGGTCAGAGTGCGAACCCCCCCCCCCTCTCCCCCCTCTAGTTTGTGTACACACTGCAGTCTTGGTTCGCTTCGGGTTCTGTTTACGGTTTGCCCTTTGAGCGTTTACGCTTGCCGTAGGCGATGATGTCACGTTCGAAAATGTAAACAGGAATTTCTTAACACGACTGCGGACTCTGGATGCTGATATAAAATGAACAAATTGCCAGGGCGGCTACGTGGCGTAGTGGGCAAGGCGCTCGCCACGCAATCTGGAGACGCTGGGCTTGCCTGTTCGAGCCCAGCGCTCCACATTTGCTTTCAGGTTAGCTGGTCGTCCGTACTAATACACATTGGCCGTATTAGGGGGTGGGAAACTGATGGGTGGGGATTGGGCGTTGTGGACAGCGACTCCTACAGGTCGGTTGGTGCGCCTGCGCAGTAGAATCAGGAAGTGTCGGGGGCAGCGTGAGCCTCCCACGCGTTACTCCTCGCCACTGAGAGATCGAGCTGCGCAGGTGAAAAGATGCGACTGCTGTTACCTCAAGTACCGGAGGGGACTTGTGCTATGTATGACTTAGTCCACATTGCAGCCGGCTTGTGGGAGGCAAGAAACAGCGTTCGTGACAGGGGAGGGTTGAATTGGATGATACGAAATTAGGATGGGAGAAAATATAGAAAAATGGGAGAAAAAGTGGATAAAAAAAAAATGAACAAATTGCCAATAAATATGAAGTTATATTTGAACCTCTGTTGTCAAGCCTTGTCAATATAACCCACCCCATTTTATCACGAATGGATGGTGTTGTAGAGTCCGCTTTTGAGCGTTTTAACGATAGCGCTAAGCTAACGGCTAAACGCTAGTTAGCTTAGCCTTTACTAGTAACATTGCTGCATCGATTATATGCATTATATTGAATGTCATTGATCTACTGGTCGACCACGGCCCACTGGTTAGGCACCACTGGTCTAATAGAAATAAATGCATTCGAACAAGAAAGTATAGTATACAGCAATGGCTAACGGCTAACGCTAGTTAGCTAGCCTGTTCAGAAGCTAACATTATCCCATCGCTTGTGGCAATTATATTGCATGTCATTGATCTACTGGTCGACCACGGCCGACTGGTTGGGCACCACTGGTCTAATAGAAATAAATGCATTCGAACAATGTATAGACATAGCAATGGCAAACAAAATTGCCAGGCCTAACCGCCCCCACTAGTGCGCACCTGAGACCACCTATTTCACCGGCCCCGGTTCAGCGCCCCCGGGGACGAATCAGCGGGGGGCGGGGACGGGGGACAGCGTTCTCACTCAGACAGACACACCCTTTTCTGATGCGAGCCGGGTCTGATTCGACACAGAGCAGTGAGTGAGAAAGGGCCCTCAGTGTGTGTGTGTGTGTGTGTGTGTGTTTATACATGTGTGTATCTGACATACCTGTCTCCAGGGTACTACGTTGCTACATTTAACTTTCATATATCACTGTTTCTATGGACTTCTATCATTTTCTGTCCGTCTGTCTGACCTTTTCACCATATAAGCAATGCATTGGAACAACAAAATAAACATGCCCCCGGACCCCCCTACAGGGTCGGAGGTTCACCCCCCATAGTCTCTGAAAATCCTGTGGGAAACACTGGAGGGGATTGGTATCTATCTTCTTGTCTGACTCCTATAATGTTGGCGGGTTCAACAACAACAACAAGCTCACAAATCCAGACAGTAGGACTCAGCTTATAGTGACCCTATGACCAGCCAGCACCAACGAAAAGGGAAAAAGGCTACCAACCATTTGCCTGCTTTGAATATACTTATGAGAAATAGGGATATGAATCACAATTGCAATGTTATAGATATGACCACAGCCTTCAGCACATATTGTTAAAGATAGTGGTTTATTTGGTTAAAGTAAGAAAGGTAAGACATTTATTTTCAATTTAGCTCCAAAACATATCTTAACATGGACACACTGACTCACACTCTACTGTGAGAGTTTTATTGATCAGTGTAGCAGCAGTGAGTCTCATTGATCAGTGTAGCAGCAGTGAGTCTCATTGATCAGTGTAGCAGCAGTGAGTCTCATTGATCAGTGTAGCAGCAGTGAGTCTCATTGATCAGTGTAGCAGCAGTGAGTCTCATTGATCAGTGTAGCAACAGTTAGTCTCATTGATCAGTGTAGCAGCAGTGAGTCTCATTGATCAGTGTAGCAGCAGTGAGTCTCATTGATCAGTGTAGCAACAGTGAGTCTCATTGATCAGTGTAGCAGCAGTGAGTCTCATTGATCAGTGTAGCAGCAGTGAGTCTCATTGATCAGTGTAGCAACAGTTAGTCTCATTGATCAGTGTAGCAGCAGTGAGTCTCATTGATCAGTGTAGCAGCAGTGAGTCTCATTGATCAGTGTAGCAACAGTGAGTCTCATTGATCAGTGTAGCAACAGTGAGTCTCATTGATCAGTGTAGCAGCAGTGAGTCTCATTGATTAGTGTAGCAGCAGTGAGTCTCATTGATTAGTGTAGCAGCAGTGAGTCTCATTGATCAGTGTAGCAGCAGTGAGTTTCATTGATCAGTGTAGCAGCAGTGAGTCTCATTGATCAGTGTACATTTAGTCATTTAGCTGAAACGCTTTTATCCAAAGCGACTTACAAGTTCTGTACGACAAGACAGCAAGAAGGGTACAACTCTATCAGCTGAGTAACAATGTTCATCAAAGTGTTGCGTGTTACAGTGTAGGTTAGTTTATTAGGACAAGTGCATGACAGTAAGGTTAGTTAGGGTTAGATTTTTTTTCGACAGCGAAAGATTGGACGGGATTCGGCTGTCCTAACTGGGATGGGTAGTTCACTCCACCATTGTGGGGCAAGGACTGAGAATAGGCGGCTTCTCTTTGATGACCCTCCGGGAGCTTGGATAGGAGTAGGTCTGAGGCGGCCAGAAGATGCAGAGCGTAGGGGTCTTGAGGGTGTGTAGTTAGAGACCATTGACCGGAGCCGGAGGTAGGCGGGAGCGGTTCCATTTGCCGCACGGTATGCTAGGTCGAGGGCCTTGAAGCGGATACGTGCAGCAATGGGGAGCCAGTGCAGGTCCCTAAGAAGTGGGGTGACATGGGCCGACTTCGGTCGGTTTGAGATCAGGCGGGCCGCTGCGTTTTGAATGAGTTGAAGAGGCTTGGTGGCAGTGGCCGGGAGGCCAGCGAGCAGTGCGTTGCAGTAAGTGTAGCAGCAGTGAGTCTCATTGATCAGTGTAGCAGCAGTGCAGATATATTCCATTCTAAGGTTTCACTGAGAGGCTCCTCCTTCTAAGCAATCAGCTGAAGCTCAAAGGAAACTTTGCTGGAATAAGAAACATTTAGTGGCTAGTTGGTGGTTAGTGTTCATGGTTTTTATTGCCAGACTCTGTTGAATGAGGAGCGTGTAGATTCAACCACTAAAAGTGCTCCAGTGACATTTCCTTTGAGCTTCTCTCTCTGTGAAACATTAGAAGGGAATATTTCTGCACTGCTGCTACACTGGTCAATAAATCACACTCACAGTAGACTGTGAGTCAATGTGTCCACATTAACATATGTTTTGGAGCTAAATTCACCGTGTAGCTTTAAACACCACACCTCCTGGTCCATTCAGGTGATGATTTCATATCAAATATGGATCACAGTGCCCTGGAAGTGCTTCATACACACAGTAGTAACGCAATGAAGAAGTACTGCACTGTTTCTACAAACACAGCTAAGCTAGCTAACAACATAAATCAGACCAGGGGACATTATAGAACTGTTTAGTTTGCGTTTAGTCTGTGTGTAGACTGTGTAGTCATTGTTTAGAAATTAGACTGTGTTTAGTCTGTGCTTAGTTTGTGTTTAGACTGTGTAGACTCTATGTAAACTGTGTTTAGACTGTGTTTAGTCTGTGTGTGTAGACTGTGTGTAGACTGTATGTAAATTGTGTGTTTAGTCTTGTGTCCATACCATAGCTGTTGACGTGTATTCTCTTTGTCCTGTGGACATTCCTCTCCTCTCCTCCTCTTCTTCTCTCCTCTTCTCCTTTGCTCCTCTCATCTCTTTCCTCCTTTCCTCTCATCTCGCCTCTTCTCTTTTCCTCTCCCCCTTCCTCTCTCCTCCCTCCATCCAGGAGACTCCAGAAGGGGATCAGGTAGGACAGCACACAGCTGATAGAGACCAGCTACCTCTATAACGCTCTCTCTATACCTCTCTCTATACCTCTCCATAACGCTCTCTCTATACCTCTCTCTATACCTCTCTCTATAACTCTCTCTCTATAACTCTCTTTACCTCCCCTTGTCTATCTACCCCTCTCTCTCTCTGCCTCCCCATATTTCTGTCTCTCTCTTTCTCTCTCTCTCGCTCTAGCCCCCCTCTCTCTCTACCTCTTTGTCTCTCTAGCTCTCTCTTTCTCTCTCTCTACCCCTCTCTCTCTATGTATCTCTCTGCTCTCCATTGCTACTGCTTCTCTTCAATTTTAACAGACAAACCAAAACAACAACACACCTCCATTTAACCCCTCCTTCCACAGCTGGACATCATCAATAAATAATATTAAGCAAACAACAACTCAGAATAACCTCAGTAATTCTCATTCAGCTGCACTGGACCTGCCTGCTACTAAAAAAAAACACAAAAAAAACAATCCCATTAAAACCCTTTTTTTTATTCTGGCATTGTGACACCACTTCCTGCTTCTCCTACTCAACAGTGTGGATGAGAGACAAGTCCTGCCCCTCCTACCCCCCCCCCCTCCTGTGTCCCCGCTTTACATGTTTTGTTCAGATTGTTTAATGATTTAATTGTTCTCCTGTTTGAATGTGTGCGTCCGTCTCGTCTGTCTGTGTATATTAACGTCATGTCAGTTTGTGTGGACGCGTTCGGCTCTGATTTTCTCTCTGGCTGTTCTGAACAAGCGGGTTGTTGTTTTTCATTTCCCCTTCTGTCGTTCTGTGGTGGGGATAGACGAGTGACAGGGGCGGGCTCTCGTGTATCCCTCTCTCTGAGTGACAGGGAGGTTAACCAACCGGCTTACCACTGAGCTCTGAGGCAGCAGCTCTTCTCCTCTGCTTCTCTCTGCCATTGGACAGTTACCAGGTGGATTGATTGGGTCAATTAAAAATGTAAACACTATTTCTCCAGAGTCTGTTTTGATTCGCTGGTATTCCAGAGTCTAACCTACACACCAGCCGTGTGGGAGGGGCTGTCCTTGAGCCAGTGTCTGCTGATTGGCTAAATGGTCTGGGCTAGGAGGGAAAACAAAGGTATGGTCATTCATGTCATGGGGCTGGTACAGAGGGGCGTGTTGATGAGTCAGTGTCTTATTTTACATATTGAGAAGCATTGAAATTAAATTATTTCAAATGATGTGGATGACCACTCCTTCTTTGCCCTTCCTTGGGTTGGGGGGCGTTTGACGGTAGGGCGGCGCTTTGAGAGAGAGGGGGGCTGGGCACGAGTCTATCCCTGAAGTAACTGCTGCTGCTCCTTCTGGCTGCCAATCAAGCGGAAACCTTACCCCTTTTCTCTTAACTCATTATTCCCTATTGGCTGCCACCTATCTAACCCCCTCCCCCCTATGTGTTTCTCTGGCTGTGATTGGTGCTTCTAGAAGCAGAAGAACATAGCGGGGGCTCTGGCATTCTGGATGGCTAATGCCTCCGAGCTGTTGAACTTCATCAAACAGGACAAAGACCTGAGTCGCATCACGCTGGACGCCCAGGACATACTGGCTCACCTTGTACAGCTGGCCTTCAAGTGAGTCAGTGTTAATAAACATATCATGTATATATACAGCATTAATGAACATTATATATCATTAACCCCTTCACTCATTCAGCGCCATAAGCTGTCCCTATCTCTGCCGCTTCAGGCCATCTTAAAATGGTAATTTTCGCTGTGTTTCACGATGTTTGCAGAGCTGTGTGTGTTCTGTATTATAGCTGTGGAGACAATGGTGTGGCTCATTTGACAGACAGTCCAACATGGAAAAAAAGAGTTTGTTTTTCTATACACTGTAGTTTGTAGTTTATTACAAGCTAAACATTGCACATTTCCAAGATAATCCAGTCTTTTTCCATAGATTGCGAGATAAAACGTGCAATAAGCCCAAACCGTTCTGGTTGATCCCCTGAAACCCCAAATACTCCCAAATCAAAGGTATATACCATGTACACATGTACCTTCACAAAATCATCAGGGGGGGGGGGGGGGTCGTTTTAACTCAAAACCGTGATCGTGCTTGTCGAGTATGTTTTACGTCCGGTAAAACACAAAACTGTGATCGTTAGAAAGACATGTTTCAGGTTCGGTAAAATAGACATAGAATATACCTTACCTTAGCCAAAAGGTATTCCAAAAAGAATAATTCTAAGTGATCGCATCGCCATCGCGATTACCAGTGTATATGTACACATTTCGATGGGAAATACGCTTCGGCAACGGAATTTCGAGGCGATCGATGTGAAGCAGGAGGAGGAGCCCTTACCAAAAAAAAGAAAAAGAAAACGTGTATCCACGCCAAGCCATTCCAGTTCAAAGGTAGGCGATACTGCCACCTGCTGATATTCGATCCGCATTGCAATTCCAACGTAGGCAAACGAGCCAGGGATGGCTAGAATGATCCAGATGATGATTTAGAGCGGGGATCAGAGGAAAAATATCAAAGGATCTAAATACGAGTTTACTCGTTATTGGCACTGAATGAGTTAAGCCCGATTGTCCCAGATTTATTTAACGTTGCACAAATGGATCAATACAGTCTGTATTAAGTGCTGTTGTGTTTCTGTTTCAAAATGTAGCCAAGGGTAAAGAAGACCCTAACCCTATCAAAACAGCAGTCAAATTGTATATTTTCAGCACTACATTTCTTTAGCAATGATTTTAAGTGCTATTAGCGGAATATGAGCTCATAAAAATCTCTGCGCATTGCATCGGAATTCGGATTATTTAGACGGGAGAATAGGAAGCACTCATGAAATCGTTGTAGTCCAGAGAAAGAGGGGACCCAGGGCTTTCGATGGACGTCTACATTTCATAAAACTACACTACCTAGCTGACACCAGCTGCAGACAAAAAAAAATGCTTACAAGCTATGACTGGAATGTCGTGTTTATATCTCACAGGTCGAACAAACCTCAACGTTATTGCCATAAAATACAAGATATATTGTTTCTTTACCTTTCTGTGAACGTCTTGGAAAAAAACGCGTCTCAATCTGGTAAAAGATGGCAGAACTGTCAATTATCTGGAAGTAACTATATTTACAGTAGATTTCATTCACGGTCTTTGCTGCCCTCTACCTGGCGCCTGGTGGTACTAAATCTAGATTTAAAACCGGCATTGAATAATAATTGTTACGTTCAATCCTAAAATATGGCTTGTTTAGGCCTTGAACGTAAAGTGGTGGACACAGGGAGACGGACAAATATCCAAAAATAACAATGTTTATTGGCACAACTGCAAAAAGAATGGGGAGCTGGGTGCTCCAGACTCCCTAGTTCAGGATATAATTAAAGTAAAGCACATGGTCCAAAAATAAAGCAACAAAAATGGTCAAGCAGCAAAAGGCAAAAATGGTGGAAAAGGCAGTGTGAGCAGGTGAGGTCTGGAGAGCTGTGACAATGACGAGCTGTGTGAAGTGAGAGAACGAGAACTGGTGCAGCTTCCACTCTGCTCCGTTCTTGTAGGGCGTGGTGCCTCATCACCACACCTGGGTTAATTAGAGAAGCGGCCATTTTAGTGACAAGCAAAACAGAGTGTCAATTAAACCACCCATTAGTGACAACACACTACAACCACAATGTGAATATGCACCACAGACGGTAAGTATCCCTCCACCATGTGAAAGTAATACGTAACACCCCCACACCGAAAATTTATGTTCTTCTCCCAACTATAGCCCAAAGAAACCATCACCAAGAGAATGAACATAAATAAATAAGGGGATACTTACCAACCTTACCTATCAAAAAGAATGCAAAGGCGTTGAGTGTGAGCCCAGGTCAAGAGTCACACTCAACTGCGCATAAAAAAAAAAATAATGTGACTCACGAACTTGGAATTGCCGTGAGTCACTACTATAGAGCGTAATGGGTCGGCCCCTGTCGAACACGACCTTCAACTTAGTCGAATGCTCCCCACTGGAGAACATTCAACAACGTTGTTTAACATAAACAACACTTCCCCGACTCTCGGGCAAACGAGACCTCACCAAAGGTTCCATCGCAGCAATCGGCTCGAAAATCCCACCCCACTCATCCTCTACTGAGGCGTAAGGCCTAGGATTCCATTCCCACACCAACAAATCATCACAAAACAAATGCCTAATTTTCAGGACTCCACCGATACAGACCTGTAAAACAGAGACAAAATGGTGTCACTCAAATTAACATCGACAGGATCCAAAATGGTGTCACTCAAATTAGTACTGTCATGAGCAACAATGGTGTCACAAAAAATAGCACTGTCATGAGCAACAATGGTGTCACACACAGCAACGGCGTCAGGATCCAAAACGGTGTCACTCAAATTAGTACTGTCATGAGCAACAATGGCGTCACAAAAAATAGCACTGTCTGGGCGGCTAAGTGGTGCAGTGGGCAAGGCGCTCGCCACTAATGCAGGAGACGCTGGGTTCGAGCCCAGCTCTCGGCATTGCTACCAGCTTGGCTGGTCGTTCATACTAATACAATTGGCAGTATTAGGGGGTGGGAAGCTGGTGGGTGGGGATCGGACGCTGTGGACAGCGACTCCTACAGGTCGGTTGGTGCGCCTGCGCAGCAGAATCGGGAAGTATCGGGGCAGCGTGAGCCTCCCACGTGCTACTCCTCGCCACTGAGAGATCGCGCTGTGCAGGTGAAACGAGGCGACGGCTGCCTCCTCGAGTACCGGAGGGGACGCGTCTATTCTTATCCTAACGGATCTCTGCTTCCGCGTTCGCGTTCTGCGATCTGATTGGCCACAGACGTACGCTAGTTTTGCCCCCCCCCCCCCCCCCCCCCCCCCGGTATGACGCCAGGCGGGCGTAGAAATTATGCGTGGAGAGCGAGCCTCGCACACACGCACTTTGAAATTAATCATTCCAGCAAAGTAGGCTTCTATTATTCGAATTACTGTTTTAATGGGTATCACAGTAGTAAGTCCTACTGTAGAACATGACATATTAGCTTGACATCTGATTTATTAATGCCAATACTAAAGATTAGGGACAAACGCAATTGGCACAAGTGTAAATCATGGATTAGTCACTCAGTTTTAACATCCGACTTAGCTCACCTCGTTAGTCTGCTGGCTGTGGATCCTATGGTCACAAGTTCAAATCACTCTTGGTTCAATGTTTATTTTCTTTTACGTTTAATTAATTTATCCACTCTGGTTGGATGGTGTGTATGTATATGTATGCATTGTGCTGTATAATGACAATACATTTGAATCAAATCTCATTTTTAAATCGCTACGCTGCCTATGGACACGACAGTGGCAGACAGCTTCGGAGGTGATTGCATTGCGCCATGGTGATTCACTCAACAGGTAGCGATTTCAAAATGAGATTTGATTCAACTCACGGATACGTGCTGCCACTTTAATAGCTTCCTTTAATGTCGGCCCGACATTAAACAGCAGTCTGTTATAATAAAATTTGTATGAGCTAACGAATTCCGTTAGATTGGACATTTGTATTAATTATATTAAGCGAAGAACTGAGAAATTTGGCGAGGGCCAAAAGCGGTGCGCTCCGGCCCCCGCCCCGGAGCTCCGGGACACAGTGAACGCATCGGACACCCACACTGACCAAATGGAAAACGAGACCCGCCTTGGTAGGGCCCCCGCCGGCCGGCCTAACAGCCGGTGTTCGGGCGGACGGTTCCTAGCGCTTGCGGGTTCACCATTATTTTCATTATTATTGTTGTTATGATTATTTTATTATGATGATTATTATTATTATTAATAAGAATAGGCCATATATTTCGCGATATAGGCGAGCATTTTAGGTTATTCAAAAATGATAGACCTATTTAAAGAATGATGCTACGACTTTTGCAACAAACTAAATCAAATTGACTTCTACTTACCACCCTGTGTCTTTGGGTATCGCCAGGGGTTCAGAAGGACGTCGAAGCAGTTAAGTAGATCCAGGGAATCTTCAGGGAATCGGTTGTGTAAAGCATCTATTAGATGTTGAATGTAGCGTGCTCGGGCACTTTTGAAAGCCTGAACGGACCGGTCACCTGCATGTCACGGCATCAGCGGTCTCTGTGACTTCACGTTCAGACTCATCTTCGTTGTCATTATTAGACCTGCTTGATTTCATTAAATATTTGTTAAGGTTAACTTGTTTGGCCATCTCTCTCTCGCTCGTATAGCACTTTGTCGTTATGGTGGCCAGGCAGCGTGTATGCCTTCTACGACGGAACTGCGTTTCCGCGTTCGAGTTTTGCGCTCTGATTGGCCAGGTCATGTGCGCCAATCGTGGGACAGCAAGTTCTGCGCCTATTTCCGGGTCTAACAGCCTGCAAACTACCTGGCGTTCTATCGCCATGCTCTAAGATAAACTCTAACCTTAACCAACTTCGAAAGAGTGCCTAAGCTTAACCGTCGGAATCAGGGCAGGCGTTCTATCGCCATGCTCTAAGACAGGGGTGGGCAATTATTTTTCCCAGGGGGCCGAATGAGCAACTGAAAATATGTTGGGGGGCCGGGCCAAAATTCCAAACTCAATTATGCATAATATACATTTTATTTCTATATAAAAAGCAGTAAATGGCATTGTTTTGACCCCTGGTAAGAGTGTATGTTATTATTTGGCAATTAAAAGGTGAGGTTAGCTTTCAAAAATATCATTTATTCAAATAGAATTTATTTCCAAAATGATAAACAAAATGTGAAACATTAATAACAAAGGGCATTTTGAGTTTCATATACTATTGAAACAAGGATTTTCTTAGCTTTCTAAAGACATCACATCATCTTATAGCAAAAATAAACAAGACATGTCACTGAACTGTGAACATGTGTCCCACAACTGTGAAAGTGTCCCAGTTTTGTAGCCTTTTTTACTTTACATGCCTATATTAAACATTTAATGTTTTCAGAACTGTGCAAAAAAAAGAAAAAAGTGTCTCATTTCACTTGTTATATTTCCACATTTTAGTGTTCTTCAGTTTTTTTTTTTTTTTTCATTCAGTGTGATAAATCCAGTCTCTGTTGAGCTTTAACAAGTCCATCAAAGTCAGGTTGCATGTCTGAGGTGGAGATGCGAAGCACAGCTGCCAGATGTTCATCAGTGAGAGAGGATCTGTACCTGGACTTGGTAAACGTCATGACTGAGAATGTCTGTTCACATATGTAGGTGGATCCAAAGAGAACCAACATCTTCTGAGCATGTCTCCTAAGCGTATATTGTGCGTGTGAACGTTGACATGAAAAGAAAAAAGTAAAAAAAAAAAAGAATATTAACACTTTGACTGCCTAAAAACGATTTACAACGTCTTTGCTGGCGATGCTAAAGTTGCCGGGGGACGCTGTACGTCGTCTTTATATCAATATTTCAAAAATCTGCGATCTGATCCATAATGTCCCTCCGCTGGCCTGAGAACCACCAGCAGGACCCACTGAGCTCTCTGGCGGTTCAGGAGCGCCATCTGGTGGCCGATCGCGCAACCGCTTAACAGGAAGCACAGTGGAGGTTGTGCTATATGTCCGTATTGCTTCCGGCCACTCGGGATAGGTTCCGGCATTCTAGCTCGTCACTCTACATAGCGATCGATTGCCAATAACTCGATAAACAACATGATTTGGACGTATATACCATTATACAAGCTGGAGATGGACCGGGTAATAATATATCCCATAATGATAAAATTTCTACTCGACGATGATCGCCCAACGGCGCGCGGAGACTGGGGTGAGTTTCAGCGTGTAACGTTACCATCTTCGATACTAACTGCTTTTATCAACATTTGACCCACATTAGATGATTGGTATAACGCTGCCCACGGAATTATAAACGCCCCCTCGCCCATCCGGTCAACATCAGATGACGTGTAGTAACTTCTAGAAGTACGTCTAGTTGGAATTTTTTATATCGCGCTGATTGCCATCAAACTGTATTTCATCATCAATATAATGCATTTGGGGCTATATATCACGTTCTGGAGAAAGTTGCAGAAAGAGATGAAAACATACTTATACATTAGACCATACTTTACTATGAATATGTGAATGAAAAAGTTTAACGTTGCTACACAATGAACAATACATATAGGACTTTGAATGGGCCCTAATAATGGCAATGTAGCAATAGAATTTAAAAAGTTATAGCCCTGCAAAGAAGGGGACTTTCTCCATAGACAAATAGCGCTGGCAATCTATGGTATATCATTAATTTAACCCATGGCAGCCAAAGTGTTAAAAAAAATATATTTTCTTATTTTTTTTTTATTTTTTTTTTATCATGTAATCTTTCGCGGGCCGGTCAGAATCATCCCGCGGGCCGTATCCGGCCCGCGGGCCGTACAATGCCCAGGTCTGCTCTAAGACAAACTCTAACCTTAACCAACTTCGAACGAGCGCCTAAGCTTAACCAGTGTCGAAACTTGCGGTCCCACGATTGGGCGTACATGTCACATGACCAGAAATGACCTGGCCAATCAGAGACGCGGAAACGCAGTTCTGTTGTAGAAGGCATTCAGGCGGCCAGGCAGGCTCAATACAAAAGAAAGAAAAAGGCGGCTACGTGGTGCAGTGGGCAAGGCGCTCACCACGAATACTGGAGGCTGGGCTCAAACAGATCATCTCCCTGTTCGAGCCCAGCGCTCCACATTGCTTTCAGTTTAGCTGGTCGTCCGCACTAATACACATTGGCAGTATTAAGGGGAGGGAAACTGATGGGTGGGGATCGGGTGTTGTGGACAGCGACTCCTACAGGTCGGTTGGTGCGCCTGCGCAGTAGAACAGGAAGCGACGGGGGCGGGGCCCCTCCAAAGCCCAGACCCCCGACGCTGAAAGATCGAGCCGTGCAGGTGGAAAGATGCGACTGCTGTTACCTCGAGTATCGGAGGGGACTCGTGCTATGTATGACTTAGTCCACATTGCAGCCGGCTTGTGGGAGGCATGAAACAGCGTTCAAAGACAGGGGAAGGTTGAATTGGACGATACGAAAATTGGGATGGGAGAAAAAAATTGGAGAAAAAGTGGACCAAAAAAATACTATCAGGCACTCTTCCTAGTCTACTAATATGTCTCTACTACTATGCGCTCAACACTGCAGCACTCAAGTTTCAACACTTTTATGAACATTGTTTCTCAGCTGAAAGAGTTGTACCCTTCCTGCTGACTTGTTGTACAGAACTTGTAAGTTGCTTTGGATAAAAGTGTACTTCAAACACATCAAATCCTTCACCATGATTGTCATCATCACATTCTGAGTCCTTTTCTGAGTCCTTTTCATTTATTATATCTGGATCAAGTTCCAATACATGTTGAACATTATACCTCTTTGTCTTTATGATATTTCATTATAAAACCAGGGACAAGCGGCTCTCTAGGGAGAAACTATAGGAATTTTCCATTGGTTCTCCCATCCCACATGACCATTTCTAGCATTTCCATTGGCTATAGTGACAGACAAAGATACCCTTTAGAGGGTAATTCAATTAAATAAATAACCAAAATGGCAATTATTGTCACAAAAAACAAAGGTACTGCATTTATTTTAGCATAAAATAAATATGCTGCAAATAATAATAATAATAAAAAAAAGACATGGCAAAGCCCAATAGGCAACAACGGATGACCATATTGACCTGCTAAATGTAATATTACTCAGTAATATGAGTACTCACAAAATGTAGTGTCCAACTTTACTAGCCTTTATAAGAGCTGTTGTGAAGGATCAGATTAAACCGAATATATATATTTATTTATGGATATATATTTAATAGTATTTGTATATCGTTTGATATCCCTTGTATATTCCTTGTACATATACACTGAATATCCCTTTAGTCTACTAACAGCCCATAATAGTTTCATTCTCTCATTGGACAAGAACTTGGCGCCAGCAGCCAAGCCCCTTGGTTCAAGTTCAATCGTGCCGACGAACATGTCGTTACTAGCCCGGTTCCGCGTAGGAATACGTCTGGCGAAATACGAATGGTACTATTTGTTCACAGCGCATATATATATGGCGCAAGTAAAGTAGAACTTTTTTTTAGTCCCTTAGCCCTTAGTTCTTTACCCTCCAACCTAGTGGCAAGACGTTAAGCCTCACCCACGATACACGTGTGGTGCAGTATGGTCAACTTGGCCTCAGAATGGCATTGAGACATCGTGTGGATTAATAGTTGAATTGTCATAGTTTGGCACTATACCGTCGAGTGGGACGTATTTCTATTAATAATAATAATAATAATAAATCAAATTTATATAGCGCCTTTCATAGAACCCAAGGTCGCTTTACAATCAGGACAAAAAATAGGGCAAGGAAAGTAGGGGGGGAGGGGGAAAGGGGATGAGGGAAAGTAGGGGATAATGGACCTAATTTAATCTAAAACTAACTGATGGGGAAAGCCTTGGTGAAGAGGTGTGTTTTTAGAGCGGATTTGAAGGTGTCCAGGGTTGGGGCGTTGCGGATTTCGGGGGGGAGAGAGTTCCAGAGGGTAGGGGACGCCACGCTGAAGGCTCTGTCCCCAAAAGTCCGTAACCTGGTGCGAGGGATGGAGAGGAGACCTAGATCAGAGGATCGTAGGTTCCGGGATGGAGTGTACTGGTGGAGGAGATCAGACAGGTACCGGGGGGCGAGGGCATGGAGGGATTTGTAGGTGAGGAGCAGGAGTTTGAAGGTGATGCGGAACCTGACTGGAAGCCAGTGGAGATGGATGAGGGTGGGGGTGATGTGCTGCCAGGGCTTGGTGTGAGTGAGAACCCTGGCAGCTGAGTTCTGGACATACTGGAGCCTGTCCAGGGCTTTGCTGGGTACCCCGAACAGGACTCCATTACAATAGTCCAACCGGGAGGTGACAAATGAGTGGATCAGGGTCTCCGCCACAGAGTCTGAGAGTGAGGGTCGGAGACGGGAGATGTTCCTGAGGTGGTAGAAGGCAGACTTGGTGACAGATTTGATGTGGGAGTGAAATGAAAGTGTGGAGTCAAGGGTGACGCCCAGGTTACGGACTTCGAGAGACGGGGAGATGGAAGAGCCGTCAACGTCGAGGAGGAGATCTCCAACCTTCCCGAGCAGTGCCTTGGGGGCCACAACCATGAGCTCTGTCTTTTTGCTGTTGAGTTTGAGTAATTTGGTTGCCATCCAGGTTTTTATAGCGTGGAGGCAGTTGACTACAGACTGTGGGGGGAGCTGGGAGGATGGTGAGGTGCTGATGTAGAGCTGAGTATCATCAGCATAACAGTGGAAGTTGAGTCCGTGGTGACGTATAATCTGACCGAGGGGGAGCATGTAGATGGTGAATAGTAGGGGACCCAGCACAGAGCCCTGGGGGACACCGTGGTTGACTGGGGCCGGGGGGGAGGATGAGCCGCTGACGCTGACAAACTGAGATCTATTAGTGAGATATGAATGAAACCATGACAGAGCTGTACCGGTGATGCCTAGGTTGTCAGAGAGGCATTTGAGGAGGACTGAGTGGGATATTGTGTCGAACGCCGCGGAGAGGTCGAGAAGGATGAGGAGGCTGATGTGTCCGGAGTCTGCAGCAAGGAGGAGGTCATTAGTGATCTTGATGAGGGCGGTCTCTGTGCTGTGATGTGCTCGGTAGGCTGACTGAAGGGGTTCGTAGAGCTCATGGTTGGACAGATGTTGATGAAGCTGGGCGGCGACTGCCCTTTCCAAGGTTTTGCTTAGGAAAGGAAGGTTGGAGATCGGCCGGTAGTTGTCCAGCACCTCAGGGTCCAAACCAGGCTTTTTTAGGATGGGAGTGATGGAGGCGGTTTTGAAACAGGAGGGAACTATTCCAGATGACAGAGAGGAGTTGATGATGTCCGTTATGATGGGGCAGAGGGTAGGAAGGCAGGCCTTGACCAGTACCGTAGGCATGGGGTCGAGGGAGCAGGTGGAAGCTTTGGCTCTGGTAACCAGCTTCATGACCAGCGGAACATCCACTGGGGAGAAGGAGGAGAGAGAGCACTGGGGATGGAGGGATGCAGCTGGGAGCATGTAGTCCGGCGTCAGGGGTAAGTGAGGAGGGGAGGGGGCGGGCACCATGAGTTGTTGGTGGATGGAAGTCACTTTAGCCTGGAAAAAGTCCAGGAACTTAGAGCAGAGGTCAGGAGCATCAGTGTGGGAGGCAGTGAGAGGGCGGAGGAGACGATTTATGGTTGAAAAAAGCGATCTGGGGTTATTTTGCTGTGAGGTGATGAGGGTGGAGTAGTACGCGGTCCTGGTCTTGGAGAGAGCCTCTCTGTAGGACCTCACGTGGTCGACGAAGGCCAGACGGTGGACGGTGAGGCCAGATCGCCTGGAGAGTCGCTCCAGTCGTCGACCCACTCTTTTCATAGAGCGGAGGTCAGAGGTAAACCATGGGGCAGGGCGAGGAAAGGACACATTCCGGCTTCTGAGGGGCGCCAGAGAGTCCAGGCTGAGGGAGAGGGCGGCATTGTAACGGGCTGCTAAGGTGTCCGGGGAGGTATCGGAGGGAACCGGGGCCATGTGGGTAGTGATGAGGTCAGATAGGGCTGATGCACACACTGACTTGGTGTCCCTGAATGTGAGGGTGCGCGTTGGGCGCTGCCTGGGCGGGGGGATAGGGACAGTGAAAAGAATGGCATGGTGGTCAATAATAGTCTATTATGTATGGTGCATCGTTCGGTTAGAGTTATACAGTGAGTAGTACCCCCATCGTTTCCTCGCGTTATCTAGAGTCTTAACCAGGCTGGGCAGACCACGTGTGGTGCTTTCATCCGAGGAGTTCTGGGCTAGGACGAGTGGACCTGCACATTGGATTACCTTACCCGGACGACGGCGAGCCCTACACGGCTTGGATTATCTACTTGCTTTGGGTGCTTTGATTTATGCCATGGATAACAGCCAACACGGGTGAGTGTTGGAACTACCCCCCGAGAGGAGTCCAGGTGAGACGGCGCTCTACCCCGAGTGAGGTCGCCTCACGTCTCTTCGTTGTGGACCGGCAGCTACCGTCTACAAGAGGGCCCAACTGTATTCATCTGTGGACCAAGGTTCTGTGGGCACCGTGTTCAGCACTCTGAATTCTCCCAAGAAATCGTTGGCCAGATGGGATATCGCCGGCGGCTCTCCTAACCCCCCCCCCCTACTGACTTACAACCAGCAGGACCCCCCTTTAGTATATCCAGCTATAATCATTAAGTACCATCGCTATAGTTCCCTAAAGAACCAGGTTGTATACTTGCTTCCTGCGTAACCAGAGATTGGACATTCAATGTTGATTTGCCTACGAATACTCATTTGCCTTACAAGTGCATTCAAATCATAAATGTCATTAAGTGAACGTTGTATATACCCTTTGCTATATATTAAATATTCGACTTATACATTTGTGTGGACTTGGTTTCATGGTGGGAAAGTGTTCATCATATCTATATCATGTACTGTGTGGCCAGTAGTTAAAGTACATAAAGCGGTAGTGGTTTAATAATACCATACTTATCAATACAGTCAGGGAATTGTACCCCTCAGTTACAATTGGTCCTTCGAGCCGGAGGGTAACTAGTGTAATATTAATATAGTGTTATTAATATTGAAATGGCCTATGATGAACACTCCACGAAACGGTCCTCCTAACGTAGAACGCCCGCGGCGCAGACGACAGACACCTCAGTACTTAGAGGATTACGCTGTCAGTCAACTACCTAGCCTTCGACAAAAGGTAAACGCGGTAAAAGTAGAAAGTAAAATTATGTCTGACCTTAACGACCAGGTTACCCCGACCACAGAGGCCCTAGTGGGTTCTAATGTAACTGACCAAGCTCACGGTGGGGACCAGGAGGGAGCTGACATGCCTTTACCCCCCGCCAATACCGAAGAAGTAGTCCCCGACCAGCCCCGGGAGGAAGACAACCCTACAGAGAGAGAACTCTGCACGGAACAAGATGAGGAGAGCGCCGAGGAGATAGAGCTCCAGGACTCCCCAACGAGTACAGCCAGGAGCGGCTCACCTCTACAACCGTCTTCCCCCAGCGAAGCGGAGAGGATGCTATCACAGGCGTTCCTCGTCAGCCTGACAGCCTCTACCGAACGCGATCGACTCCAGGGTGAACGCGATCGACTTCAGGGTGAACGCGATCGACTCCAGACGCAGCAACGGAGCGAAGAAGAGCGCATACGCCTGGAGATGAGACGCCTTCAGACGGAAGAGAATATGGCAAGAGACCGAGCAGACACCCAGCGCGCCGCTGACGGTGCCCAAAGAGAGGCAGAGCGCGACCTCGCTCTCATCCAGCGTGAAACCGAGCGCGACAGACTACAGGGCGAGCGCGACAGACTACAAGCGCAGCTAATGGAGCAGCTGATCACCAAGGCAACACCCTCTCCCTCCGCCAGGGGTTCAAGGAACTCGTCGAGACAACAGTCAAGGGCAGCATCCCCTAACCGAGCAAGCGACCCTGAACTTGACCAACAGACCAAGCCTATACCCCCCGCAGACCCCCTTCCCCGACCGGTCCAAGCGAGACCCAGCTACAAGGAAGGAGCGGCATACACTGCGGAGAAGCTAAATAAACGACTACAGGATCTACAGGACCTGATAGAAGAAGAAGAGGGAGAGGAGGAGAACCAAGCCCGACGACAGCACAGTACTCCACCGGACCAGGAGGCCCAGTACAGCCCAGGCTATACCCCCGCGGCGCTGCGCTACAGACCCCCGACTCTATTCACGGGTGAGCATGACGCACGACCAGCCCCGAGGAATAGCACCTGGACCAGCGGGCCATGGTACCCTGCCGGTACCAGCCCACAGAGAGGCGCAAGAGGAGACTCGCCTAGGAGGCCTCTCCCCCAACGCTCGCCGATGTATCAGCCATCCACGGCGTCATACATTGGCACACCGACGTTTCCAGACTTCACCTATGAGAATCGAGCACAGTACACGGAGCTCCGGATGTGCTTAGAGACAATGATGGTGGATGTCGCTGATGAACGCCACAAGTATGCAATATTACTGAAGCACCTGAAAGTACCCCGAGCGCACAATATAGCGCTAGCCTATGCCACCTCTACGACCCCATACACCGCGGCTCTAGCAGCGCTGGACCAGAGATATGGACGTATATGGGATTACGTAATCCAAGAGATAAGGCATATTGACCGCCTACCCCCAGCAACAGACAATCGCTCATTAGACGACCTGTCTATAAAAGTGCAGTCCCTGGTAGGGATGCTGGGAGCGCAACGAGAAAAGGGTATGCACGAGCTATACGCCAACTCTAACGTCGAGAGGATTTTAGAGAAGCTGCCACCCGCCAGACAAGAGCGCTTCAGGCGGCAGAGAGACCACCGTGATCCTAACGGTCCCGAACCATCCCTCCTCGATCTAGCCGACTTCCTGGCGAGAGAAGTCAGCAGCCTACGATTGGATACGTTCGTGCGGAGCACACCAAGCTCCAGAGAGGGACCCAGGAGAATAAACAATGGAAGAAGATCGGTGACTGTCATGCACCAATCAGAATCAGTACCGAGCAGTAAGAACCACAGTACCCCCTCGAGAAAAGAGAAGTGGAAATTGGTGTGCCCGTACTGCGAGAAGGAACACTGGCTGTCACAATGTGACCTGTTCACAAAGATGAATGCAGAAGAAGTGAGTCAATGGATAAAGTCCAACAGGCGCTGTTACCGATGTGCGCGCAGTCACATGGCAGCCGAGTGCCGCCTAAAGAAGAGGTGCAGTCGGTGTGACGGAGCCCACCTAGATGTCCTACACGACAGTAACAGAAGAAAGCCTGCACCTGCACCATCGAGCAGCACAAAGGCAAGTGTCATGTACATTGACCCCGCCAGCAGCAGCGGCGCCCAAGTGCTCTTAAAGGTAGTCCGTGTAACATTGAGCTACCAAGATAAAGTCATGGACACTTACGCCGTCCTTGATGACGGGTCAGAGAAGACCCTTCTGCTCGCGTCCGCTGCGGCCCAGCTGGGACTGCGGGGGAGCGAGAACCAAATGACGATTCGGACAATAAGAAGAGATTTAAAGACGATAAAAGGCGAGAATGTCTCCTTCACTATCGCAGCAAGCGGGCAGCCAGAGCGACGGTATAGGATTACAAATGCTTTCACCAGCCAAGAAATAGGACTATCACAGTACACCTACCCCATCGCCAAACTGATGGATAAATATGTGCACCTGCGTCAACTACCTATCCCGCTCATAGACGGCGCCACCCCGACCCTGCTGATAGGCTCCGACCATGCAGACCTCATTGTCCCGATAGACCGGGTCCATACAGGACCCAGAGGCTGTCCTGCAGCAGTCGAGACCCGCCTAGGATGGACATTACAAGGCCCCCTCGCTAAATCTCTTAACCGAACAGCAGCCACTAGCTGCCTCCACTCCAGAGTGACAGAAGAAGACACCACTCTCCTGCAGCATGTCGAGAGGCTATGGACACTAGAGACAATGCCCTTTAAGAACGAAAAGAAAGACATTCGTTCTAAAGAAGACATTTACGCCATAAACCTCCTCGAGCAGGGGACAAAGAGAGTCACAGTCAGCGGAGTGATGAGATACGCAACTCCACTCCTGAGGCGAGAGGGAATGCCCACCTTTCACGCAAAGAAAGACGCTACGGAACGGTATCTATTGAACACAGAGCGGCGCCTAGCCAAAGACCCCGCTCAAGAGAGTGTGTACCGCGCTGAGATTGAGAAGCTAATCACAGCGGGACACGTGACAAAGATTGACATTAAAGAGGCCGATCAGACGACCGAATCATGGTACGTGCCGCACCACAAGGTCCACCACAACGGCAAGGATCGCATTGTGTTTAACTGCAGCTACCAGATCGGATCCCAAAATCTGAATAAAGAGCTCTTGCCCGGCCCCACACTCGGCCCCTCTCTACTAGGCGTGCTACTACGCTTCCGCCAGGACAAGGTGGCTATCAGCGGGGATATCAAAGGGATGTTCCTGCAGGTGAGACTAGTGGAGGAGGACAAGCCCCTGCTGCGGTTCCTATGGAGAGAGAGGATCGGAGATGAGCACCCAGCTATCTACCAATGGGAAGTCCTCCCCTTCGGAACCACATGCAGCCCGTGCTGTGCTACATTTGCACTACAGAAACACGTCGCAGAGGACCCAGCAGCAGATGAAGAGGTCCGACACAGTGTGAAGAACAGTTTCTACGTGGACAACTGTTTACAAAGCGTTTCGACTCAAGAAGAAGCCGAGGCTCTCCTACTCAAGCTACGCGCCTCTCTGATCAAAGGCGGCTTTGATCTCAGGCAGTGGGCCAGCAGCGACCCGCACGTATTGCGCAGCCTCTCCCCCGCGGACAAGGCTGCCAGCAGCGAGACCTGGATGGCGACAATCCCAGGAGAAGCCCAAGAAATGACACTAGGACTAGTCTGGCGCTTCAAAACAGACTCGCTCCACTATAGACACAAACCCCTGACCACGGAGCAGGGAAGGTCGACGGCGATACCGACCACCAGACGGAGTGTGTACAGAACACTCGCCAGACAATATGACCCGTTGGGATGTATTCTACCTTACACCACCAGGGCAAAGATGATTGTACGAGCACTATGGGACAAGGACCAGGGCTGGGACGACCCAATACCCGCACCCCTTGCCTCCACATGGAGAGAGTGGGAGACGGAACTCCGCTCACTCCCAGGCGTCAATATACGCCGCAGCTACTTCCCACCCACAGTGAGGCCAGAGACATGCAAGATGGATCTACACGTCTTCAGCGACGCCTCCGAAGTAGCCTATGGATCAGTGGCCTACTTGCGTGCCCAAGAGAAGGGAGGAGAGATACACACCGCCTTCATCCTGGCTCGCTCAAGAATAGCCCCACGAAAGCAACAATCTATCCCGCGTCTAGAGCTCTGCGCAGCCCTAGCAGGAGCGCATCTAGCCACGTTAATCCAACGTGAACTCACCATTCCGGTGCACAGAACAATCTTGTGGTCAGATTCCACGACAGTACTCACATGGATCAAGTCTGATTCATGCAGATACAAGGTCTTCGTGGGAGTCAGAGTCACAGAGATTCAAGAGTTAACAGAAGCAGCGAGCTGGCGGTATGTGGATACCAAACACAACCCAGCTGACGTCATCACCCGGGGAATGTCCCTAGATGACCTCACCCGTCACAACATCTACAGTGACGGACCAGAGTTCCTCAAGCTCCCGGAAGGAGAGTGGCCTACGCCCACCCCACGGGAGGCGAGTAAAGAGGAGGCTGAGAACAAGAAACCTATGTTCTGTGGACTGAGCACAGTCGCCTCCACAGACCCCAACATAGATGATTGCCTCACCCTACAGAGTGCGCAACTAAAGACATTTCTGTGGCACCACCCAGAGATTCAGCCCACTGCCGACATTTCAGCAGCTGACTACGAAGAAGCAGAACTTCTTCTACTACAACGAGCCCAGAGAGACTCGTTCCCCGACGAGCTAGACTGTCTACAGGGAGGAAAGCCCGTCCCATCAGACAGCAGATTGCTCCACCTGGCACCCGAGAGCGACGCCCATAATCTCATCAGAGTGGGTGGTCGTCTGCGGAGGGCCCCCAATCTACCGGATGACGTTAAGTACCCGATAGTCTTGAACAGCCGACACAAGGTCACAGAGCTGATCATAAAGAAATACGACGAGGATGTACACCACGCAGGAGCAGAGAGAGTCTTCGCGGAGATCAGACGTCGCTATTGGATACTTCAAGGAAGAGAAGCAGTGCGACGCTTCCAGCGAACCTGTCTAGACTGCCGAAAGTGGCGCGCGCAGCCCAGCATACCCCGGACGGCTGACCTACCTCCCTGTCGCCTCCGACTCGGCGACAAGCCATTCCACTCCACAGGCATGGACTGTTTTGGCCCGTTGTATATAAAGAAAGGAAGAGGAACCGAGAAGCGGTGGGGTATTGTATTCAAATGCATGACCACCAGAGCGATACATATCGAACTCCTTCCAACCATGAGCACAGACTCATTCCTTATGGCCTTCCGAAGATTCACATCACGGAAAGGAAAACCGTCTACATTGTTGTCTGATCACGGGACAAACTTCAAAGGCGGAGAAAGAGAGCTGAGAGAGAGCTTCCAAGCTATGGGCCCAGAACTTAAGACCCACCTCGCTCCATCCCAGATTGACTTCCAGTTTAATCCCCCGAACGCACCCCACTTCGGTGGAACCTGGGAACGAGAAGTACGTTCTATAAAGACAGCCCTGTACGCCGTGCTTGGGGCCCAGACTGTAGCGGAAGAAGTCCTAATGACAGTCCTCACGGAGATCGAGGGAGTATTGAACTCCAAGCCCCTCGGCTACGTCTCCAGTGATATAGCAGATGTCGACCCAGTCACCCCCAACACACTCTTGATGGTGCGGCTGGACCCCGCGCTACCCCAGACAATGTACAGGCCTGAAGAAGCGAACGGCCGAAGAATGTGGAGGTACAGTCAAGTACTAGCTGACAAGTTTTGGAACAGCTTTCTACTCCACTACCTACCGTCTCTACAGACCCGCCAGAAGTGGGTAAAAGAGAGAGACAATTTGACAGAAGGAACAGTCGTCATGATTATCGACCAGTCACTACCCAGAGCTATGTGGCCGGCTGGCCGCGTAAGCAAAGTGATCACCGGTGCCGATGGCAAGGTCCGAGCAGCTGAGGTGCTCGTCCAAGGGCGAACTTACACACGACCCGTGGCGAGGCTAATAGAACTGCCCAGACTCCCAGACACTATCGATGACGACCATGACCCCACGACTTTGTGAGTTGACTGACCCTTACAGCGGACCTTGAGTGGTAGACAGTGCGGTTAATCTGTCTCTGCTTAGCTAATTAGGTGGGACTAATTAGGGGGCGGCTGTTGTGAAGGATCAGATTAAACCGAATATATATATTTATTTATGGATATATATTTAATAGTATTTATATATCGTTTGATATCCCTTGTATATTCCTTGTACATATACACTGAATATCCCTTTAGTCTACTAACAGCCCATAATAGTTTCATTCTCTCATTGGACAAGAACTTGGCGCCAGCAGCCAAGCCCCTTGGTTCAAGTTCAATCGTGCCGACGAACATGTCGTTACTAGCCCGGTTCCGCGTAGGAATACGTCTGGCGAAATACGAATGGTACTATTTGTTCACAGCGCATATATATATGGCGCAAGTAAAGTAGAACTTTTTTTTAGTCCCTTAGCCCTTAGTTCTTTACCCTCCAACCTAGTGGCAAGACGTTAAGCCTCACCCACGATACACGTGTGGTGCAGTATGGTCAACTTGGCCTCAGAATGGCATTGAGACATCGTGTGGATTAATAGTTGAATTGTCATAGTTTGGCACTATACCGTCGAGTGGGACGTATTTCTATTAAGTCAATAATAGTCTATTATGTATGGTGCATCGTTCGGTTAGAGTTATACAGTGAGTAGTACCCCCATCGTTTCCTCGCGTTATCTAGAGTCTTAACCAGGCTGGGCAGACCACGTGTGGTGCTTTCATCCGAGGAGTTCTGGGCTAGGACGAGTGGACCTGCACATTGGATTACCTTACCCGGACGACGGCGAGCCCTACACGGCTTGGATTATCTACTTGCTTTGGGTGCTTTGATTTATGCCATGGATAACAGCCAACACTGGTGAGTGTTGGAACTACCCCCCGAGAGGAGTCCAGGTGAGACGGCGCTCTACCCCGAGTGAGGTCGCCTCACGTCTCTTCGTTGTGGACCGGCAGCTACCGTCTACAAGAGGGCCCAACTGTATTCATCTGTGGACCAAGGTTCTGTGGGCACCGTGTTCAGCACTCTGAATTCTCCCAAGAAATCGTTGGCCAGATGGGATATCGCCGGCGGCTCTCCTAACCCCCCCCCCTACTGACTTACAACCAGCAGGACCCCCCTTTAGTATATCCAGCTATAATCATTAAGTACCATCGCTATAGTTCCCTAAAGAACCAGGTTGTATACTTGCTTCCTGCGTAACCAGAGATTGGACATTCAATGTTGATTTGCCTACGAATACTCATTTGCCTTACAAGTGCATTCAAATCATAAATGTCATTAAGTGAACGTTGTATATACCCTTTGCTATATATTAAATATTCGACTTATACATTTGTGTGGACTTGGTTTCATGGTGGGAAAGTGTTCATCATATCTATATCATGTACTGTGTGGCCAGTAGTTAAAGTACATAAAGCGGTAGTGGTTTAATGATACCATACTTATCAATACAGTCAGGGAATTGTACCCCTCAGTTACAAGAGCCATTTACCATTTACTCTGCAACAACAGACACATTGCACAGGTACAACAGGTACATTGGTAAGCAACATTTTCCATTACTCAAAGATCATTCTTTGGATCCCTCGCACTTCTAAGACAAATGTGTCTGAATGTTTGTGTATTTGTGTGTTTATTCCAGGTACTTGGTCCATTGTCTCCAGGCTGACCTGAACAACTACATGCCAGCCTTCCTAGACGATCCAGAGGAACACAACTTACAGAGACCTAAGATTGGTACACACACACACGCACGCACACACACACACACACACACACACACACACCACACACACACACACACACACACCAAACCACACCTTTTAAAATCTCCTCTCCTCTCCACAGAGGACGTTCTCCACACCCTGACGGGAGCAATGTCGTTGCTTCGTCGTTGCCGCGTCAACGCAGCTCTGACCATCCAGCTGTTCTCTCAGCTGTTCCACTTCATCAACATGTGGCTGTTTAACAAGCTGGTGACCGAAGCCGACTCGGGACTCTGTTCTCACTACTGGGGAGCCATCCTGAGGCAACAGCTCAGCCACATAGAGGCCTGGGCAGAGAAACAGGGCCTGGAGCTGGCTGCTGACTGCCACCTGAGTAGAATAGTACAGGTAAGAGCCACTGCCAAGCAGGGAACCCTGTTGTAATTGTCGTAATTCTTCTTATTATTTTTCATCCTGCATTTTGGCCAATAGCTCATCCATATACATTGGTCATTTTGTCTATTTTGGCATATAGATAGTCCCAGTCGATAGCTACTGGGACACAATAAATTGCACCAATTAGCCCATAGGCACTATAATAAGCACTTGCATTCCAAGCACTTGCTGCCACGCCATTGCATCGATCCTAAAGAAGTGAATTATGCATGTTAACAGGAAATGACAGTTTACAGTATGGCTCTGCAGTTGAAGAAGCACGAGTCAATTCTCACCTTAACACTTTCAGAGCCCAAGCTTAACCTTGATTTACCGGTTGAATGCCCACCATCCACTTCAATGTTAGCGTTAATAACGCCTAATCTATGTTTTAAATTATGGCTATGTGTCTAATCTGCCCGTCGCTTATCAATGACTCGTTTTCCAGTCAACATTGTCGAAGCGGATTGTTTTTTTATCGATTCATTTTCGTTTTATAGCATTTTGAAAAGCCCTCGATTTCAAGGAAAATATAAATATTCCATGATAAT
>NC_140169.1:97797153-97799653 GCF_963971535.1 Notolepis coatsorum | reverse complement strand
GTCTCTCTCCTCACCCTCGCTCTCCCGGGACTTGGACCGTCCACTTTGAAGGAGCAGGCGAGTGTGACAACCACTTCCCCTTAGACCCCTCAGAGATGGTAGGTTACACACACACACACACACACACACACACACACACACACACACACGCACACACACACACGCACGCAGTGTTGCTTTAAAGGAACCCACCAACATTATGGGAAATGCACCTACCATCTTCTCCAGAGTCGGACAAAAAGATAGACACCAATTTCCTCTCTGTGCTTTTCAGTAGAAAACTATCCGGCTGCAAGCTAGCCTAGCTTAGCACAAATGAATGGAAGCAGATATGGTGCACATGTCCCATAATGTTGGCATGTTCCTACATTAGATAGCTTTTCAGGGGGGCGGAGTTCTGAAGTAGCAGAAGATGGAAAGCTCTCCTACATTGAAGTCTTTGTACCAAAGTATCCCAGCTGACGTTAGATATATAATTACCCTGGTATGGATGAATAAATACCCACATCCAAGTTTGAATGGATCTCCCTTTGGCTTTCTTATAGCCCAGCTAAACTAATCTAGGGCTGGGCGATATGGCCTAAAAATAAAATCCCTGATTTTTTTTTAAATCAGATTTACGATTATTTTAATCGTAAATCGTAATTTTTTTTCTCTTGAGCAAAATTTTGACAAAAAAAAATTTCAAACCAAGATGAATGTCCCTATTGGGATTGAAGTGCAATAAATCAAATCAAATGTATTTATAAGGCCCGACAACACACGTTAATGTCCCCATGGGCCGCACAAGTCTTCTTTAAACAAGTCAAGAAGAAAACATGACAATAAGTCAAGAACAGAACAAGAACACCATAACTTGCTTTTTCACCAAACTTCATTTAAAACAAATAAAAGGTGCCTCTTGATCATCAAACAAGAATGAATTTCCCTATTGGGATTAATAAAGTGCAAATCTAACTTTCACCAAACATCACTTTTTGTAAAATAAAAGGTGACTCTTAATTTTTTGAAAATCGATTACCGGTATATTTTTTCAAAATCGTCCTAAATCATTAATTCGAATTAATCGAAATATCGATTAATCATCCAGCCCTAAGCTAATCCAGACTGTGGTTACACACACACACACGCACGCACGCACGAATGAACACACACACGAACCATCAGCCATTTGATTGAGGACTATATTACCAAATATCAAAGACAGTGGGTCAGGCGGTAGAGCGGTCGTCTGGTAATCAGAAGGTTCCCGGTTCGATTCCGGCTCCTCCCGGCAGCGTGTCAAAGTGTACTTGAGCAAAGACACTTAACCCCTAACTGTTCCTGATGACAGCCATCTGTGTGTGTGTGAATGAACAGGTGAATGTGAGACATACGTTTTAAAGCGCTTAAGATAAAAGCTGTTATATAAATGCAGTCCATTTAGCGTCCTGTAGTGAGCGATGCTGTTCAGAGTCATGTAGCTACAGATGTAACGTTAAATGGCTTCTACACTCAATATAATTACTAGCTTCAACCCTGAGACCACACACGCGCGCGCACACACACACACACACACCACTTCCTCTATAATTGGCCTGTTTATACCAGCTCTCCTGTTTCATGACTCACAGTCTCACACACACCCTCACGCCCGTGCACGCATGCACACACACACACACACACACACACACACACGCACACACATATCAAGGTGAGAGGACATGGGTAGGCAGACATATTGGTAGGCAGCAAGGTGAGAGGACATATTGGTAGGCAGCAAGGTGAGAGGACATATTGGTAGGCAGCAAGGTGAGAGGACATATTGGTAGGCAGCAAGGTGAGAGGACATATTGGTAGGCAGCAAGGTGAGAGGACATATTGGTAGGCAGACATCAATGGTAGGCAGCAGGCACATCTTGTTATCAACCAGGAAAGGCTTAGTTGTCAATCTAGTGTGATCAATGCACGTGCTGCCCAGCCACAGTCTGTCTCTGCTCTCTGGGGAGGGGAGGCAGCAGCAGGGTTACAGCCACAGTCTGTCTCTGCTCTCTGGGGAGGGGAGGCAGCAGCAGGGTTACAGCCACAGTCTGTCTCTGCTCTCTGGGGAGGGGAGGCAGACGCAGGGTTACAGCCCCAGTCTGTCTCTGCTCTCTGGGGAGGGGAGGCAGACGCAGGGTTACAGCCCCAGTCTGTCTCTGCTCTCTGGGGAGGGGAGGAGGGTTACAGCCACAGTCTGTCTTTGCTCTCTGGGGAGGGGAGGAGGGTTACAGCCCCAGTCTGTCTCTGCTCTCTGGGGAGGGGAGGAGGGTTACAGCCACAGTCTGTCTTTGCTCTCTGGGGAGGGGAGGAGGGTTACAGCCCCAGTCTGTCTCTGCTCTCTGGGGAGGGGAGGCAGACGCAGGGTTACAGCCACAGTCTGTCTCTGCTCTCTGGGGAGGGGAGGCAGACGCAGGGTTACAGCCACAGTCTGTCTCTGCTCTCTGGGGAGGGGAGGCAGCAGCAGGGTTACAGCCACAGT
>NC_140169.1:97612153-97792153 GCF_963971535.1 Notolepis coatsorum | reverse complement strand
GAGAGAGAGAGAGAGAGAGAGAGAGAGAGAGAGAGAGAGAGAGAGAGAGAGAGAGAGAGAGGAATGAGTTGGATACGAGAGGAGGGACAAGCAGCAGTAGTAGCCTCTATCTCTCTCTCTCTCTCTCTCTCTCTCTCTCTCTCTCTCTCTTGTCCTACTGATGTCAGAGGACTTCTGGTCTGAGACTCTCTGTCTGTAGGATATTTGGACCTGGACAGTTTCTGAGTAGGATTTTTCCATGGGACCGAGTGCTTTGTGTGTGTGTGCGTGTTGCTCTGCCAGTGTGTGTGTATGTAGTAACGCGTTAGCGAGGATCTGGTAGCAGCATGTGGTTCTCTGTGGTGGGGAGGACAGACCAGTCAGAGGTAAGACCTCCTGTCTGTCTGTGCGTTTGTGTGTGTGTGTAGTAATGTTAGGGAGGAGAGTCCAGTCTGACGTTACCCTAATGTTACTACTACAGTATGTACTCGGAGTGTAGCGCTCCAGTTCTGCACTGCTGGAGGAACAACACCACTGACCCTGAGCTGCCAGAGGTGTGACCCTCTTGCTGACTCGTTGTACACGATGTGTAAGTCGCTTTGGATAAAAGCGTGACGTATGTAAATGTGAATTGTAGGTACGACCTTCTCGCACCTTAACAAGTATCTCCTGTCCAGACAAGTGGTTTTCTGCCCCCTTAGATTAGTTACCTTATCTTAGAATCGTGAATATATCTTGAGTAGTTACCTTATCTTAGAATCGTGAATATATCTTGAGTAGTTACCTTATCTTAGAATCGTGAATATATCTTGAGTAGTTACCTTATCTTAGAATCGTGAATATATCTTGAGTAGTTACATGATCTTAGAAGAATCATGAATATATATTGAGTAGTTACATATAGTCATGATTATATCTTTATCTTGGAATCAAGAATATATATATTGTAGTTACATTATCGTATAATTATGATTATATATTGAGTAGTTACATTATCTTAGAATCATGAATAAATATTAAGTAGTTACATTATCTTAGAATCATGATTATATATTGAGTAGTTACATTATCTTAGAATCATGAATACATCTTGAGTAGTTACTTTACCATAGAATCATGATTATATATTGAGTAGTTAGTTACATTATCTTAGAATCATGATTATATATTGAGTAGTTACATTATCTTAGAATCATGAATACATCTTGTAGTTACTTTATCATATAATCATGATTATATATTGAGTAGTTACATTATCTTAGAATCATGAATACATCTTGAGTAGTTACTTTACCATAGAATCATGATTATATATTGAGTAGTTAGTTACATTATCTTAGAATCATGATTATATATTGAGTAGTTACATTATCTTGGAATCATGAATACATCTTGTATTCCTTAACTAGATACCACTGTATGTTCTACTGATACTAGAGCGTGTTCCTCCGTCAGAGCCTCTCACAGGATCACTGATGTGTCTGAACTGGCTGCTCTCAGGATCACTGATGTGTCTGAACTGGCTGCTTTCAGGATCACTGATGTGTCTGAACTGGCTGCTCTCAGGATCACTGATGTGTCTGAACTGGCTGCTCTCAGGATCACTGATGTGTCTGAACTGGCTGCTCTCAGGATCACTGATGTGTCTGAACTGGCTGCTCTCAGGATCACTGATAAAGACAAAGTTATGTTGGTAGTTCAGTTCAGACTGTTTGAACAGCCTGCTGGACTCGGGTCACACTGTTAATGATTGAACTAGTGTGTGTGCGCGCACACACACACACACACACACACACACACACACACACACCGTGAGGGGGGTATCCTGAACCTGTGTGTGTTTGTACAGTTACATTGTCCCTGTCTTCCTCCCGCCACAGCTGGAGTCCCTCCCCCTCCCCTCTTGTGTGTTTATGGTTCCTCCAGTGCAGTGGAAGCTCAGAACAATCATTATGTTCAGCCAGAGATCTCATCTCATCTGATCTCATCTGGGCTAGGGCTGCCGGGTCTCCCAACCCTCACCCATTCCAAATGCTGAATCGAGAACCCCATTCTTCACTCTGTCATCTTTCTCTCCCATTACAGACGCCGATACCTTGAAACTGGTAACGTCAAACCGTCCCACTACATGCCAGCTGGATCCGTTACCCTCCCCACTCATCCAGACCATAGCACCAGACATCCTCCCATTCCTAACTGCTACCATCAACTCCTCCTTCAACTCGGTGTTGTCCTTGTCGACCGGCTGAACCTCTCCACGCTCACATCGCTGCAACAACCAGAACCTGCAGATTCCTCCTGAGCAACGTCGGAAGGTTCCGCGCCTTCCTGACAAAGAAGCCACCCAACTCCTCGTCCAATCAACAGTCAGCTCTTGTCTCAACTACTGCAATGCACTGCTCGCTGGTCTACCGACCACCACCACCAAGCCTCTTCAACTCATTCAGAACGCAGCTGCCCGTCTGATCTCCAACGTACCCCATGTTACCCCACTTCTTAGGGACCTGCACTGGCTCCCCATCGCCGCACGAATCCGCTTCAAGGCCCTCGGCCTGGCATATCGCACAGCGAAGGGAATGGCTTCTGCCTACCTCCGGTCAATGGTCTCTAACTACACACCCTCAAGACCCCTACGCTCTGCATCTTCTGGACGCCTCAGACCCACTCCTATCCGAGCTCTGGGAGGGTCATCAAGGAGAAGCCGTCTATTCTCTGTCCTCGCTCCACAATGGTGGAACGAACTTCCCACCACAGTTACAACCGAAACCTGACCAATTTTTCCCCGTCTAAATTTCTTCAATCAATATTTGAAATGAAAAAAAAAACTTCTTACTGTTATGCATTCTTCCTAATATACTAACATACACTTGACACTGTAACACTCAAATTTGAATAATTTGATGATCATTGTTACTCAGCTGATTTTAGCTGAGTTGTACCCTTCCTGCTGACTTGTCGTACAAAAGTTTGGATAAAAGCGTCAGCTAAATGACTAAATGTAAATGAGCCACACATGGAATGGAACCCCTAATACTGGCAGTGTTAGTGCCTTGCTTTACCTATTGAGCTACACAGGGAATGGAACCCCTAACCCTGGCAGTGTTAGTGCCTTGCTCTAACTACTGTACTTCCCAAGAGGCTTATCTCTCCTGTAATTTGTATCCAATCTGCTTGAATGTCTAGGCTAGTTGTTCCTGTTACTAGTGTGTTTGTGTTTATGCAGGACTGTTTGTGTTTGTGCAGGACTGTGTGTGTGCAGGACTATGTGTGTGTGTGCAGGACTGTGTGTGTGCAGGACTATGTGTGTTTGTGCAGGACTGTGTGTGTGCAGGACTGTGTGTGTGCAGGACTGTGTGTGTGCTGGGGTGTTTGTTTGCTAGCTACTGCTGGAAGAATAGTTGGAGCAGCAAAACAATGACCTCCCTCTGAGACGGAACAATGGGAGGATGTTCCCTGGACACCCACACCCTGTAGCGGTGTCCACTTATAGTGCCTATAACATTTACCGTTGGGCGCCAGACAGGTCTAACCCCTGCCAATGAAGATAAAATTACCTTTTTGATTTGATTAATTAGGCCTATAGCTCCGGCATAAGACTGTACCACATAATAGACAAATAATATAATAATTTGATTAATAGTAGGCCTGGACTAATGGCCAAGCTAAATACTAGGTTAATTTGCTAACAAAGAAACACTCAGGAGTCATGCTCAATTCAGAGTCAAAATGTCCATGTATTGGATTAAAGTCAAAATCATAAGCAAACATTTTAGAACACAAAACAATTCATTTTCAGACCAGCCTGTGATTAAACTCCAATAAACCAGTCCGTTCGCTCCGTTCAGTTCATTTTGTGAACAGGTATAGGCGTTTGCCAATAGTTCCAACTTTCAATAGTTCGTGATGACCGCAACGCAACTGAGCGAATGAATGAAAAAATAGAAAGTCTCTAAAAGAAAATGTGTGTGTGTGTGTGTGTGATGCGAGAGCAGGGGAAAGAGAGGGGCGTTGGACTTGGGGCTGGAGGTTGCAGAGAGAGATAGAGATGTTTGGCTGGGGCTGGAGGGGTAGAGAGAGATGTTTGGCTGGGGCTGGAGGGGTAGAGAGAGATGTTTGGCTGGGGCTGGAGGGGTAGAGAGAGATGTTTGGCTGGGGCTGGAGGGGTAGAGAGAGATGTTTGGCTGGGGCTGGAGGGGTAGAGAGAGATGTTTGGCTGGGGCTGGAGGGGTAGAGAGAGATGTTTGGCTGGGGCTGGAGGGGTAGAGAGAGATGTTTGGCTGGGGCTGGAGGGGTAGAGAGAGATGTTTGGCTGGGGCTGGAGGGGTAGAGAGAGATGTTTGGCTGGGGGTTGGAGGTTGCAGAGAGAGATATAGAGGCGCGTTTGGCCTGGGCTATGTGTCGCCGTCGTTAGGAAGCTTGGAGAGGGGAATGTTTGAGTCGGAGACGCTTGCGTCACAGCCTCGGAACAGGAGCAAAACAAACAGTGCAGCGTGTATCCTACCGCACCGAAGTTCGCGTTGGGTGAAGATGATCAGGTCGTAGACGTCTGGACTATCCACGTTGGTCATCCATCCCGTGTCAGGTAATGTTTACTTGTACTGTATGAAATACGGTAGTAAACAGTGCAATTACAGGTGGCCAAAAAAAGTTAAATAAAGTAAAATAGTGCAATCACAATACTGATATAATAATAATAATAATAATAATAATAATAATAATAATAATAATAATAATAATAATAATAATAATAATAATAATAATAATAATAATAATAATAATAATAATCATAATAATAATCATAATCATAATAATCATAATAATAATAATAATAATAATAATAATAATAATAACTTAATTTTATACAATTCTGAGGTAGGCTTACTCTCTTGGTAAACATTAACACCATACCATTATATGGTATTTACTGCACAGCCAGGCCAGCATATAACAACAATAACAAACTATATTGCCTATGGTAAATCCGTTGAGGGAAATACCGTAATTCCTCTAATATACATGAAACCCGGCTTGTATTAGGAGGCCGGCTTATAATTGCTTAGCTCAACAGCGCACCCGGTCATTAATAGAGACCCGGTTTTTAATTGAATACCGGTTACTATTAGAGGAATTACAGTAGTCAGTTACATCCTGTGGAGCAGAGGGTCTCCTTTCTGAAACTGGGACATATGTATAAAATGTTAAATGGATATGCCCCCAGATATTTATGCTCTTGCATTGTCCTGCGTGGCCAGGTCCACGGACGACAGTTACGGTCTGGACAGCTCTCAGTTTTTATGAGCCTAGAAAGGGTTCCTATTCACAGAATGGCTTTCTGTCTACAGCCTGCCGGCTGTGGAACTCTCTGCCCAGGGCCATCCAAAACTCCCCCACTATTGCTGTCTTCAAGAGGGGTGTGAAGCGACATCTGCAACAATAGGTTGCAGTGGGTGCTTGACCACCACTCTTGAAGAACAGGAACATGACATGCTGTAATGAGGCTCTTTCAGAAAATTGTGTTGTCTATTTTATCTACCTGTTGTATCTATCTTATCTTCTTAACTCTTTCTTTGTTATTTATTGTATTCTTTTTGGGACCATGTTGGAAACAAGTCGACAGACTTTCACATGTTATCCTTGTACCCCTTGTTTTTATATTTTGTATAAATTGTATGTACTAAATAAAAATCAAATCAAATCATGCTCTGTGACTGGCTGGGTTAGTTACAAAGGTTAGTTAGGTGTTAGTTAGTAAATTAATCTGTTAGTAAGTTAATGTGTTAGTTAGTTAGTTTGTGTGTTTGTTAGTTAATTCGATAGTTAGTTAGTTGATTTGTATCCTGCAGGCAGCCTTGTTTTATCATACCAGGCCTTTTCTATGCACGTGGAATGCTGTGAAAAGGTGTAGCAGCTGTACAAGGTTTGGTAAATCAAGTTGAGCCAAGATATTCCTGCTATTCTCTCCAGAGGGTTAACACAAGACTAGTAGGAGAGGGTTCAGGAATGTACTACACACATACACACACAACACCCACAAAACACACAGCCGTATAAGGTAAATCTAAGGCTCTACTATATATATATTATATACACATAAATATTATTATTTTAACAATAATCTAGGTTCCTCCTCCTCCTGGCTACTGTGTGTGTGTGTGTGTGTGTGTGTGTGTGTGTGTGTGTGTGTGTGTGTGTGTGTGTGTGTGTGTGTGTGTGTGTGTGTGTGTGTGTGTGTGTGTGTGTGTGTGTGTGTGTGTGTGTGTGTGTGTGTGTGTGTGTGTGTGTGTGTGTGTGTGTGTGTGTGTGTGTGTGTGTGTGTGTGTGTGTGTGTGTGTGTGTGTGTGTGAGAGTGAGTGATGTTAGAACATCTGGTTTTACTTTCACCCCTAGACCCTCCTCTCCTCTCAGAACTACTGTTTTTATGACTTCATTATACCAACAGACCTGCTGGGTGGGTGTGTGTTTGTGGGTGTGTATTTGTGTGCGTGTGTGTTGGCCACGCTTTCCACCAGACAGACAGACTAATGCTGCTCAAGGAAATTAAAGGGTTAAACTGTAGAGAACAGATATGCGAAAGGAGGGATATCGAGAGAGAGTGAGAGAGACACACTGTCTGTCTCTCACTCCGTCTGTCTGTATATGCGTGTGTGTGGAGAGCAGTGTGTGATGTGGTGTTAGTTTGTCATTGCTGTTCAGTATTTGCCACTAAGGTGATCTAACTGTCAGAAACGGCTGTTTTGTCCCGTGTGTTTGGGGACGGGTGACTTGTCCAGTTTGAGACAAAGGTTAGTCTCCAAATTAGAAATATCTTTTGGGACAGTGGTTACGGTTAGGTAAGGTTTAGGTTAAGAAAATGTATGTGAGGCCTGGTAGACTGTCTAGATATGAATGGGGGGGCAGTAAGCCAGCCAATGCCGAGCCTTGTGTAGATCACATGACACATTTCAGGAAGTCAGAAGGACTTGGTTATTCTCCTTTTGAAATGTATCTGAGATTTTTACCTGTATAAATAAACTAAAAGGTTTGAGAACACTGTCTGTTACTCTATTTTGATATATGGAGACACAAAGCATGCTGGGTGATTTACTGGATCTGTCCTACAAGCTGTAGACAGGAAACCCTCCAGTGAATACTGCTTCAGTTTTGGCGGACACACACACACACACACACACACACACACACACACACACACACACACACACACACACACACACACACACGCCAACACAGAGGCAGTATTGTGCACCTAACATTAGCATGGCCTGGTGTTTTTCCTGTATTTGACTTCCTGTGTGGGCAGGAAGTAGCAGGAAACATAATTTAGTGACAAATTATTTTTGAATACCTACACTTCCTCTGTGCTTGCTCTCTCTGTGTCTCTCTATATGTCCCTCTGTTTCTCTCTATTTCTCTGTCTTCCCCTATCTCTCTCTGTCTCCTCTCTTTTTCACACACACACACACACACACACACACACACACACACACACACACACACACACACACACACACACACACGTACGCACAGAGAGAGAGACCTGTGATTACCTCAAACACAAATGCACAGTCACACCTGCTCCCAGGTCTGATTATCTTGACCTCCCAGGTCTGATCAGCTGGACCCAGGTCAGGTGTGGCTGCTCCCAGGTCTGATTAGAATTCACACACAGTAGTTATTCCTGCTTCAGGACAGGTCGTCAGTATTTGTGAACACAGCCACTCTCTCCTAAAGCTAGGCATCAAAGAGCAAGAACCCTCCAATCAGTTATGTCACTGAGATATAAAATCTGGGGCTGCTCTTTTTTGAGGGAATAAAATAGTTGTGTAAGGAGCTCTTACACCCAAATGAGGTTTATTGTAGGGCTGGGCGATATGGCCAAAAATGATATCGCGATAACGATTTTTTTTTTTAAACGGTTGTATGTTTATTTTGCAATTCTTTGTCGTTGCCGCCATCTTTAGTGTTACAGCCCCTCACACTCCAGTTCTCAGGCTGCAGCTGGTTTGAAAGCGAAAGTAAACGGGCTTCTCTGCTGGCTGTGGCTCCAGGGGAGTTGAACAGTTCTGGCTCTGCTAGTTTATTTTCTATCTTTTGGCGCTTTTTTGGTGGACAAACCACCGCACATGTGCACCGTGACTCGTGATTGGAGTCTAGCTCTGCTAGCACACATAGCCTACTGTGTACATACGGTTTCAAACTGTATTTTAAATTAAATAGCAAACAAAATAAATGGACAAGAGAAAAATAAATCTCAATTTGGTCTGTATTGTCATTTGGACAAGCAAAGCCATTACTTTAAGTTGCAGGCAAGAAAGACAAGTCTGTCCACTGTCTCTGGTTTTAAAACTGCCCTGTTGCAGGTCAAAAAAAAAAAAAAAAAAAAATATTAATATTTTTTTTCCGATATTTTATTTTTTTATATCAATTATTGAAATATATCGTGATAATTATCGTTATCGTTATATCTCCCAGCCCTAGTTTATTGTAGCATTGCTAGAAGGTCTGGATCAGAAGTGAAAGCTGTTTGCTGCTTGAGGTCAGCTAGTCTTGGTGTTGAAGTAAAGAAGGATCCTCTCGTTATTCGGCTCATATTTCTAGGAGACAGGAAATGCAGCAGATTCCTCTGGAGGAGACACAGACGGCACTGTTCAATGTCCAGATCTCAGAGGAATAAAGCTGCGTGTCTCGGCCTAAACAACAAGGCCCATCAGTCCAGTAGAGTCCAGCTGGCTACGAGAAGCTCAACGGTAGAGTCCAGCTGACTAGTAGAAGCTCAACAGTAGAGTCCAGCTGACTAGTAGAAGCTCAACGGTAGAGTCCAGCTGACTAGTAGAAGCTCAACAGTAGAGTCCAGCTGACTACTAGAAGCTCAACAGTAGAGTCCAGCTGACTACTAGAAGCTCAACGGTAGAGTCCAGCTGACTACTAGAAGCTCAACGGTAGAGTCCAGCTGACTACTAGAAGCTCAACAGTAGAGTCCAGCTGACTAGTAGAAGCTCAACAGTAGAGTCCAGCTGACTAGTAGAAGCTCAACAGTAGAGTCCAGCTGACTACTAGAAGCTCAACAGTAGAGTCCAGCTGACTACTAGAAGCTCAACAGTAGAGTCCAGCTGACTAGTAGAAGCTCAACGGTAGAGTCCAGCTGACTACTAGAAGCTCAACGGTAGAGTCCAGCTGACTACTAGAAGCTCAACAGTAGAGTCCAGCTGACTAGTAGAAGCTCAACGGTAGAGTCCAGCTGACTACTAGAAGCTCAACAGTAGAGTCCAGCTGACTACTATAAGCTCAACAGTAGAGTCCAGCTGACTACTAGAAGCTCAACGGTAGAGTCCAGCTGACTACTAGAAGCTCAACGGTAGAGTCCAGCTGACTACTAGAAGCTCAACAGTAGAGTCCAGCTGACTACTAGAAGCTCAACGGTAGAGTCCAGCTGACTACTAGAAGCTCAACGGTAGAGTCCAGCTGACTACTAGAAGCTCAACGGTAGAGTCCAGCTGACTACTAGAAGCTCAACGGTAGAGTCCAGCTGACTACTAGAAGCTCAACAGTAGAGTCCAGCTGACTACTAGAAGCTCAACGGTAGAGTCCAGCTGACTACTAGAAGCTCAACGGTAGAGTCCAGCTGACTACTAGAAGCTCAACGGTAAAGGCTAGTCCTGCCGGAGTATTTAAACCCCGCCCGCACGGCTCAGATCGGCCCGGAAAAGAAACTACACCATTTCTAATAGAGTGCAATACCGGCGGCGGTATTTGCCCTTTTGCGAGCTCAGACCCATTCCCAATGATAACATCAGGCTGGATGGATGAAAAATGAATGGATGTAGCTAATAAAATAAATAACGATTAAAACCAGAGTCTTCTCGTGATTGGCACTGAACGGTTGGCGAGTTAACCCGACTTTTCTCGTGACTGGCGTTGAATGAGTTAATGTGGCAGCGATCATGCTGCCTAACGTTTAGAGCGGTTGTTTCTGTAATGGCTTCTTCAGGGCTTTAGCCTGCAAGCTGCAAGTAGAATGGATAATATGAAACCTTTTTTGGGGAAAGTGCAGCATGTTCATATTTGAGTTGGTGGCGCTAGTGCGAGTGAGGAGAGAAATCACATATGGCGATGCAACGGTCACCATCGGATTTAGCACTCAGATCCTTGGGAATGTAGGGTGCGTTACAAATGAAATGTATTATTATTATTTGTGCTACATAACTGAGTGTGCTCAGGCACACTAGTAGTCTGCTGTCAGGGATGTGGCCATATTACTTTTAAGCTTGATTGTTGGAATGAGTGACTCTGAGGGAAATGGTTTTGCTTCAGATTCCATTCTCATGTGTCTGTCTCTCTCTCAATCTCTCTACCCCCCCCCCCCTCCAGGGTGCTGGTCAGGAGAAACTTGGTATTTACGTCAAGTCTGTTGTCAAGGGAGGGGCAGCCGACGTGGTAAGTACACATACACAGACACACACCAGTCAATGTCATGTTTGAATGTGCATGGTTAATGCTTTCAGGTCATGACATCATCCAGTGACCTCACTAAAACCACAGGAACAATGTACACAACACTATAAGACTGACTCTCTCTCTCTCTAGGATGGTCGCCTGGCGGCAGGGGACCAGTTGTTGAGTGTTGACGGTCGCAGTCTGGTTGGCCTATCACAGGAGAGGTAAGACGCACACAGACTGACCAATCACACAACCACTTCCTCGACTTTGCAAAACTACATGGGTTAAACTACAACACACACTGATTAGGGTTAAACTACAACACACACTGATCAGGGTTAAACTACAACACACACTGATCAGGGTTAAACTACAACACACACTGATCAGGGTTAAACTACAACACACACTGATCAGGGTTAAACTACAACACACTCTGATCAGGGTTAAACTACAACACACACTGATCAGGGTTAAACTACAACACACTCTGATCAGGGTTAAACTACAACACACTCTGATCAGGGTTAAACTACAACACGCTCTGATCAGGGTTAAACTACAACACACTCTGATCAGGGTTAAACTACAACACACTCTGATCAGGGTTAAACTACAACACACTCTGATCAGTGTTAAACTACAACACACTCTGATCAGGGTTAAACTACAACACACACTGATCAGGGTTAAACTACAACACACTGATCAGGGTTAAACTACAACACACTGATCAGGGTTAAACTACAACACACTGATCAGGGTTAAACTATAACACACTCTGATCAGGGTTAAACTACAACACACTCTGATCAGGGTTAAACTACAACACACTCTGATCAGGGTTAAACTACAACACACTCTGATCAGGGTTAAACTACAACACACTCTGATCAGGGTTAAACTACAACACACTCTGATCAGGGTTAAACTACAACACACACTGATCAGGGTTAAACTACAACACACTCTGATCAGGGTTAAACTACAACACACACTGATCAGGGTTAAACTACAACACACACTGATCAGGGTTAAACTACAACACACACTGATCAGGGTTAAACTACAACACACTGATCAGCGTTAAACTACAACACACACTGATCAGGGTTAAACTACAACACACTCTGATCAGGGTTAAACTACAACACACTCTGATCAGGGTTAAACTACAACACACTCTGATCAGGGTTAAACTATAACACACTCTGATCAGGGTTAAACTATAACAATATCTTGCCAGGGTTAGCAGACTCTGACCAGGGTTAAACTATAATAGTATCTAACCAGTATCTCTCTCTCTCCCCCCCCCCCCCTCTTTCAGGGCGGCTGAGTTGATGACCAGGACAGGCGCTGTTGTGACTCTGGAGGTGGCGAAGCAGGGAGCCATCTACCACGGCCTGGCCACTCTGTTGAACCAGCCGAGCCCCCTGATGCCCAGAGGTAGAGATACAAATATAGAAATACCAAATCCAAATATTTTAACTCACAATGAACGTTTTTTTTTTTTCTTTTTTTTTTTTTTTTTTTTTTTTCTTACTAGACTTCACTCAGGTGTATTATTGATGCTCTCATTGATACTGTGTGTGTGTGTGTGTGTGTGTGTGTGTGTGTGTGTGTGTGTGTGTGTGTGTGTGTGATATATAGAGAGAGAGGGGGGGGTGAGGGATGAGGAAGGGGCAAGAGAGAAAGAGAGCTGGGAGAGTGTGTGTGAGAGAGGGAGAGAGGGGGGGTATGTGAGTACTCAGCCCTTGTGTGGGTGAATGTAACGTTTTCTTTCCCCTATTATTTCATCCACACTTTATTCATTGTTTTAAATTATTATTTTCTTTTAAGTTATTTTGTGCATCACTCTGTTTTGAATTTGATGCAAATTTGCAATGCATGAGGGTCATCCTTTTGTGTTAAATGGCTGCATAAAGCAAGCATTTGTTGACTCATGTAGAGTATTAAAACTTGGAACTTGAAAAAGATCCGTTTAAGATAGATAAAAAAAAAATGCGATTAATCGCGAGTTAACTATGGACAATCATGCAATTAATCGCAATTAAATATTTTAATCGATTGACAGCACTAATACACACGTGACGTTCAAACCCCGTGTCTCCAGACCGGCTCATTCACAGGCTGACTCATGTTAACCCTTTCACTGTCGCACTACCAAACGGTTAAGTGTGTCAGGCTACATTACTGTTTTCTCATTTAAACTGTCACCACTAACATACTCTACTGGAATCTACTCTGTCGCTCTCCTCTCCTCTCCCCCTCTTTCTCCTCTCCTTCTCCTCTCCTCTCCTCAGCATCAGATAGAGGACGTGATAAGAACGGTAAGATGAGGCCAAAGAGTGAGGGTTTTGAGTTGTACAACAACTCTGTGCAGAATGGTTCTCCAGAGAGTCCTCAGCCCGGCTGGGACTCGTACCCAGAACCAAAGAAGACGAGCGGAGAGGAGCGGCTGCTGAAGAACCGAGCAGACCATCGCTCCAGTCCCAACGTGGCCAGTAAGTACCATGGGGGTCGGGGGGGTTAAAGGGGCACTTCACCAAAAAAACAATGCTGATTTATTTTGCACATAATCTCACACACATCCAAAAACAAAACAAAAAAATTATTCAGAGTAAATGTTTGAATATGGCCACCAGTGATGTCATCGGGGACATTGAATCCTTGTGTTAATTACATTTGATCACATCCATATGAGAAGCCTCTTATGATGAGTCTGAGTTTCTCCATTTTAAGATGCTTAAAATGTTATATTTCCCTTACTTTTTCTCATAGTAATAATAATTTGTGTGCATATTGTATTTAATATGTATAAAGTTGTATTGAAGCCGTACCCCCCCCCTCCCCCAGACCAGGGCCAGAGTCCAGGCGGTAAGGTGGTCTACCCAGGAGGTCCCGGCACCAAGATCACCTCCGTCTCCACTGGAAACCTATGCGCTGATGTGAGTAACCATGGTAACCCAGCCGGCAGCACCCAGAGTTTTCCTCTCTCCAGTAGTTTGGTCCTTCATACTTTGTTTCACAGGAGGATTGTGAAATAATTAGTTGACTAGTCTATTTTTTTTTTTTTTTTTTTTTGTCTTTTTCCCCCTCCATTTTCCTCCGATTTTTCTCCCATCCCAATGTTAGTCGTATGCCAATTCCCAGTCCCTTCCTGGTCGCTGCGCTTTACCCCCCACAGTCAGATCATTTGGGAGAGTGGAGGCTACCACGTGCTTCCTCCGACACACGTCCAGCCAATCACCGCTTCTTTTCACCTGGCAGCGCGGATTCTCATTGAGAGGGCGTAGCGTGTGGGAGGACCACACTATCCCCCTCACGTCCAATCCGCGCTTAGCAGGCGCCCCGACCGAACTGTAGGAGTCGCTGTTTACAACGACCCGGACCCACCCCGCCAGCTTCTCCCACCCTCTGATACAGCCAATTGTATCAGTGCAGACTGCCAGCCAAGCTGGTGACAACCCCGGAGCTGTGAGCTGGATTCGAACAGGCGAACCAAGCTCACAGCTCCGGGGCTGGTGACGAACGCAATCTCCGCTCGACCACCTAACCGCCCGACTAGTCTATTTCTAAGAGCCACGTTGCACACTCTAGAGCAGGGGTAGGCAACCCTAGGCACTCGAAAAAACAACATGATTTGGACGTATATACTATTATACAACCATACTGCACCTCATGTGACACTGTGAATAATGTGAATATTCCTCAGCTAGTCAGATAGTAAATTATATTGACCATATTGATCAAATTGTTTACACTGCCTGTGTTGTCTTTTACTACCTGTATACTGTGTTGTTTTACTACCTGTACCCCTCCCCCTCCCCCCCATGCTGCTATGATGCCTGAATTTCCCCAAGGGGATCAATAAAGGAATATCTTATCTTATCTTATCTTATCTTGAAATAGATCCGGTATTTCGACATCCCATAATTGAAAACCGTCTACTCCACGCTGATCGCCCAACGGCCCGAGGAGACTGGGGTGAGTTTTAGCGTTATATTCTAACGTGTTCTTTACTAACTGCTATGATGAACATATGACCCACATTAGATGAATGGTATAACGTTGCCCACGGAATTATAAACGCCCCCTCGCCCATCCGGTCAACATCAGATGACGTGTAGTAAATTCTAGAAGTACGTCCAATTGAAATTTTTGATCTCGAACAGATTCCTACCAAACTGTATTGCATCATCAATATAATGCATTTGGGGCTATAAATCACGTTCTGGAGAAAGCTGCAGAAAGAGATGAAAACATACTTATACTTTAGACCATATTTTAGTATGAATATGTGAATGAAAAAGTTTAACGTTGCTACACCATGAACAATACATATAGGACCTTGAATGGGCCCTAATAATGGCAATCTAGCAATAGAATTTAAAAAGTTATAGCCCTGCAAAGAAGGGGAACTTCTCCATGTTAAATAGAGCTGGCAACGGATGGTATATCATGAATTTAACCTTAGGCAATCAAAGTGTTAACACTTTAATTGCCATGGGTTAAATTCATAATTTACCATCCCTCGCCAGCTCTATTTGTCTATGGAGAAGTTCCCCTTCTTTGCAGGGCTATAACTTTTTAAATTCTATTGCTACATTGCCATTATTATGGCCCATTCAATGTCCTATATGTATTGTTCAGGGTGTAGCAATGTTAAACTTTTTCATTCACATATTCATACTAAAATATGGTCTAAAGTATAAGTATGTTTTTATCGTTTTCTGCAGCTTTCTTCAGAACGTGATTTATAGCCCTAAATGCATTATATTGATGATCAAATACAGTTTGGTAGGAATCTGTGCGAGATAAAAAGTTTCAACTGGACGTGGTTCTAGAAGTTTCTACGCATCATCTGATGGTGACCGGATGGGCGGGGGATCGTTTATAATTCCGTGGGCAGCGTTAGATGATTCATCCAGAGTGGGTCATATGTTCATCAGATCAGTTAGTATAGAATACGTTAGAAAATAACGCTGAATCTTACCGTGGCTTCCTCGCGCCGCTGGCAGATGAGTGTGGAACAGATTTTTTTCTATTATGGGATGTAGAAATGCCCGATCCATTTCCAGGTTGTATAATAGTATATACGTCCAAATAACGTTGTTTATTGAGTTAGGGCGAGCGATCTATTATCCAGTGTTTCAAGATGGAGTCGCGGGAGCTATAGCGAGTGGCCGGATCACATTTGGATGAGTACTACCGGTTCAAAGGTTAATATCCGGTTGGCGATCTGCCGATCGGCCACCAGATGGCGCTCTTGAACCGCTAGAGAGTTGAGAGGAGATCAGCACTGCGTCTCAGGGCTCCGGAAAGGAAATATGATTGCGATGACAGATTTTTGAAATATTGACATCAAAGACGAGTTACGGCGTCTTCGGCAGAATGAGCATGGCTCGGAATGACGTGAAAACTCGTTCCCGGCGATCATAGTGTTAAAAGCCATTTTTTTACTCAAAATGTGAGTATTACCAAGTCAACTTGTGTTCTTAAAAAAAATGACAATAAACATAGTTTTATTAGGTTGAAATAATGTGGTTGTGTACTTATTTTTCTGTTAACTTATTATGGATTGAAAACTGAAAACCTTAATGCACAGTAACTGAACTCAATATCTTTAAGTTCTGGTAACTTATTATTATTTATTTTTTTACAGTGTAGTCTTGCGATCAATCAAAACTTATTTACACTATATACCTCACATTCACCCTCCATTCACATCCTGGTGTTCTCCTGGTGTTCTCCATTAGGCCTGTAGGTGGAGCTATGACAGCACACGTACAGTACACACACCGATGGTGTGTGATGTGTCCAAAGATTAATGGGCAAATGTGAGTGAAATGGTCGCACTGTATGCAGCTGTTTGTCTGCATTGCACCCCCCCCCCCCCAACTCAGATTTAGGGTTGATACAACCATCATAATAATATTGTTAATAATAACAATAACAATAATGATGTAATAATGTAAAAATTATCATAAAAAATACCTGATTATGAGAAAAAAGATTACGATGCATGGAATATTGTTGAGGCACACTAGTTACAACTATATTTCAAACAGGCACTCCATGTCAAAAAGGTTGCTGACCCCTGCTCTAGAGGATGGGTTGTTGCTAGGGGTGTAACGGTACACAAAAACAACGGTACGTACCTCTGTTTCGAAGTCAAGGTTCGGTACAGGTTTTCGGTACAGTGTGGGAAAAGTTTGGCTTTCCATGTTCCACTCAGGGGTGATGTAGTGTGCAGTAACTAATTGTACTGTCAACGAATATTCTATATTGAAATTAATAATCGACTTGTAAAAAAAATTCAAAAATTATAATAATTATATTAGATTGTGGAAAAAAACAGCCCCCGGTGGGCGGTCGTTAGTGGTTAACATACCGTTGTATTTGTTCGGTACACTACACAGCCGTACGGTACGGTACGGTACAGCACTGAAACGGTTCGGTACGGATACATGTACCTTTACACCCCTAGTTGTTGCAGTTTTATGTTGTTCTGCGACGAGGTCACACTGAAGCTGGTGATATCAGAGGACCTGAGCTGCAATGCTAAGCTAGTTTTGACTAGCAAATGTTGTAACTATTTTTAAACTAGTCCCCTACCTTATCAGAGAGAAAAACCACAGAAGAAGCTAGTCTAAATGTCTCTTTTGTTTCCTCTTCTTCAGGAGGAGCCGTCCCCACCTCGTGCCGAGGCGTACCCCATCCCCACCCAGACTTATCCCAGAGACTACTTCACCGTCCCAGCCTCGAAGAGCCAGGACCGGGTGGTGGCTCCGGGGCAGGGCCAGGGGCCTGGGGGGCCAACCCAGCACTGGCAGGGTCTGGACGACAGAGACAGACTGCCTGGAGGCATGCCTGCAGACCTCCACAACAATAGCATACAGGTAATAAAGACACTGTTGGACATCTTCTTTACTACTACCACTAGTGGCAAAGACCAGTGTTGTAGGCTAAGGATAGATGGATACTGTATGTGTACAACGTGTTGTGTCAGTTAGACATACAGTGTGGTGGTATTGCCATGTCAAAGTAGTGCGTCAGTCAGACAGACGGTGTGGTAGTATCAGCCTGTCAAAGTGTTTGACCACCATTTGGCCAACAGGTGTGTAATTTGGTGTGAGGCATCAGAACACCATTATCTGTCATTGTGGCAGATTTTATGTCTCCATCGTGGGATTTTTGTGAATCACAGCCACCAGGTGGCTGAATGACACAAACCCTTTACACACCTCTTCCCCATCTGAGTGGGCAACTGAAATGAAAAGAGGTTCTGCAGTGCACACGCACTGCTCAGGTGGGCGCTGTGTCCCGGGCCTTATACTGCCCGCTTGGTCACATCTAGAAATACATGGCAGATCTTTGAGTGGTTAATGTAAGAGCCCTTCCCTCCACAGCGGGTGGGCCACTCTCAGGAGGAGCTGTACCCCCCAGCCGGAGGTCTCAGACCTGAGGACCTGGTCCACCTACAGCCACATCACAGAGAGGAGCCCCACTATCAGCAAGAGTACCAGCAGGAGTACCAGCACCCACATGACTACCAGCCCAGAGACCCAGACTACCAGCCCAGAGACCCAGACTACCAGCCCAGGGACCCAGACTACCAGCCCAGGGATCCAGACTACCAGCCCAGGGACCCAGACTACTCTCACCGAGACCTGGACTATCAGAGAGGTAGTGTGGGTCTTCTTTGTCTTTAGTACATTGAGGGTTTGTCTTTAGTACTTAGTACATTGAGGGTTTGTCTTTACTACTTAGTACATTGAAGGTTACTTTTATTTGTCACTGTGCAAGATATATAGAATAATATCAAGAGTAGATTTGACTCCTATTGGACAATTTTCTTGATGGCATTTCTATTAACTTTTGAAGCAATTCTCTTTTCCATTAAGTCTATAGTGAGCCTATAATGTTCTTGAGTGGCAGATGAGATGTCATTTGTAAGATGTGACCGATTAAAAATATTAGACAATATTAGTAATTAATTATCTTGGAAGATTTTAGGGCATTTTGTCTGCCAATTTAAGGTTAAAGGTGCTATAAAAAAAATTGATGTAGACTAATCATAAAAGAAAATCCACAGAGCTTTTAGAAAGGTGTGGAATAAGAGGATTGCTTTCCTCCCCCCAAAAAGATTGATACATGAATTTAAGATTTAAAATAATGTTGGCGGGTCCAACATGAATGTTATTTACATATGATGTGCATGCTGTGTGCATGTATCCCCTCCCTACCTCCCATTCCCCGACACAGAAGCCTCCCGATTAGATAAACATGCTGCTAGTCGAGAGGTTCCCGTGTCTCTGCTCCCGTTTTCAAAATGAAAATGGCGGCTTGTTCGCTTGTCAACTTACTCTTTTTCTACCGAAGGTTGAACCTAAAATATGTGTCTGACTGAAACTAGCATGCACTAGTTTGTATAAACTTGTTTTACATTTTGATCTGAACTTAGTTTGATGGTACAGCAGCATACGGTAATTACAATAATTGTCATACCCTATGTTTTGGTCTGACATGCTGGTGCTCTAGTGCGACATCTAGCGGCTGAATGTTATCTATAGCACCTTTGATATTTGATTGATGGGGGACATGCAGATGCTCCATCAGTGTTGCTCTCTCATGTGCCTACTGTCCTGTGTGTGTAGGTGGAGGAGGTGACCCCTGGGGGAACCACCAGCAGATCTCCTCCTCTGTGGAGTCGTCCACCTCCAGCCAGGAGCACCTCAACTTCTCCTCCTCCAACAAGGCCCAGAACCATAAGAGTGGTCCGGGCCGCTGGAAGACCCCCAACGCCCCCACCCACGCCCAGCCCCCGTCCCGGTCGGACCTGCCCCCTCCCCCGCCGCCCCCTCCCCCGGCACACTACCCTGACCCCTATGAGCCCCAGACCGAACTCCCCCTCCCTCCCCCTCCCGCGGTCACCGCCGTAACGGCCCAGCAGGTGGCCGACCGCAAGAAGAGAGAGGAACAGCAGCGTTGGTACGAGAAGGAGAAGGCTCGCCTGGAGGAAGAGAGGTAACTGGTTTATAATGATAATGGTGGGGGGGGGCTCGCCTGGAGGAGGAGAGGTAACTAGTTTATAATGATAATGGTGGGGGGGGCTCGCCTGGAGGAAGAGAGGTAACTAGTTTATAATGATAATGGTGGGGGGGGGGGGGGGGGGCTCGCCTGGAGGAAGAGAGGTAACTGGTTTATAATGATAATGGTGGGGGGGCTCGCCTGGAGGAGGAGAGGTAACTAGTTTATAATGATAATGGTGGGGGGGGGGGGCTCGCCTGGAGGAGGAGAGGTAACTAGTTTATAATGATGATGGTGGGGGGGGGGCTCGCCTGGAGGAGGAGAGGTAACTAGTTTATAATGATAATGGTGGGGGGGGCTCGCTTGGAGGAAGAGAGGTAACTGGTTTATAATGATAATGGTGGGGGGGGGGCTCGCCTGGAGGAAGAGAGGTAACTAGTTTATAATGATAATGGTGGGGGGGGGGGGCTCGCCTGGAGGAAGAGAGGTAACTGGTTTATAATGATAATGGTGGGGGGGCTCGCCTGGAGGAGGAGAGGTAACTAGTTTATAATGATAATGGTGGGGGGGGGCTCGCCTGGAGGAGGAGAGGTAACTAGTTTATAATGATAATGGTGGGGGGGGCTCGCCTGGAGGAAGAGAGGTAACTGGTTTATAATGATAATGGTGGGGGGGGCTCGCCTGGAGGAAGAGAGGTAACTAGTTTATAATGATAATGGTGGGGGGGGGCTCGCCTGGAGGAGGAGAGGTAACTAGTTTATAATGATAATGGTGGGGGGGCTCGCCTGGAGGAGGAGAGGTAACTAGTTTATAATGATGATGGTGTGGGGGGGGGGCTCGCCTGGAGGAGGAGAGGTAACTAGTTTATAATGATAATGGTGGGGGGGGGGGCTCGCCTGGAGGAAGAGAGGTAACTAGTTTATAATGATAATGGTGGGGGGGGGGGGGCTCGCCTGGAGGAAGAGAGGTAACTAGTTTATAATGATAATGGTGGGGGGGGGGCTCGCCTGGAGGAAGAGAGGTAACTAGTTTATAATGATAATGGTGGGGGGGGGGGGCTCGCCTGGAGGAAGAGAGGTAACTGGTTTATAATGATAATGGTGGGGGGGGGGCTCGCCTGGAGGAAGAGAGGTAACTGGTTTATAATGATAATGGTGGGGGGGGGGCTCGCCTGGAGGAGGAGAGGTAACTGGTTTATAATGATAATGGTGGGGGGGGGCTCGCCTGGAGGAGGAGAGGTAACTGGTTTATAATGATAATGGTGGGGGGGGGCTCGCCTGGAGGAGGAGAGGTAACTAGTTTATAATGATAATGGTGGGGGGGGGCTCGCCTGGAGGAGGAGAGGTAACTAGTTTATAATGATAATGGTGGGGGGGGGGGCTCGCCTGGAGGAGGAGAGGTAACTAGTTTATAATGATAATGGTGGGGGGGGGGCTCGCCTGGAGGAGGAGAGGTAACTAGTTTATAATGATAATGGTGGGGGGGGGGGCTCGCCTGGAGGAGGAGAGGTAACTAGTTTATAATGATGATGGTGGGGGGGGGGGGCTCGCCTGGAGGAGGAGAGGTAACTGGTTTATAATGATAATGGTGGGGGGGGGCTCGCCTGGAGGAGGAGAGGTAACTAGTTTATAATGATAATGGTGGGGGGGGGCTCGCCTGGAGGAGGAGAGGTAACTAGTTTATAATGATAATGGTGGGGGGGGGGGGCTTCCCTGGAGGAAGAGAGGTAACTAGTTTATAATGATAATGGTGGGGGGGGGCTCGCCTGGAGGAAGAGAGGTAACTAGTTTATAATGATAATGGTGGGGGGGGCTCGCCTGGAGGAAGAGAGGTAACTAGTTTATAATGATAATGGTGGGGGGGGCTCGCCTGGAGGAAGAGAGGTAACTGGTTTATAATGATAATGGTTGGGGGGGGGGCTCGCCTGGAGGAAGAGAGGTAACTGGTTTATAATGATAATGGTGGGGGGGGGGGCTCGCCTGGAGGAAGAGAGGTAACTAGTTTATAATGATAATGGTGGGGGGGGGGGGCTCGCCTGGAGGAAGAGAGGTAACTGGTTTATAATGATAATGGTGGGGGGGGGGGGGCTCGCCTGGAGGAGGAGAGGTAACTAGTTTATAATGATGATGGTGGGGGGGGGGGCTCGCCTGGAGGAGGAGAGGTAACTAGTTTATAATGATAATGGTGGGGGGGCTCGCCTGGAGGAGGAGAGGTAACTAGTTTATAATGATGATGGTGTGGGGGGGGGGGCTCGCCTGGAGGAGGAGAGGTAACTAGTTTATAATGATAATGGTGGGGGGGGGGGCTCGCCTGGAGGAAGAGAGGTAACTAGTTTATAATGATAATGGTGGGGGGGGGGGGGGGGCTCGCCTGGAGGAAGAGAGGTAACTAGTTTATAATGATAATGGTGGGGGGGGGGCTCGCCTGGAGGAAGAGAGGTAACTAGTTTATAATGATAATGGTGGGGGGGGGGGGCTCGCCTGGAGGAAGAGAGGTAACTGGTTTATAATGATAATGGTGGGGGGGGGGCTCGCCTGGAGGAAGAGAGGTAACTGGTTTATAATGATAATGGTGGGGGGGGGGGCTCGCCTGGAGGAGGAGAGGTAACTGGTTTATAATGATAATGGTGGGGGGGGGCTCGCCTGGAGGAGGAGAGGTAACTGGTTTATAATGATAATGGTGGGGGGGGGCTCGCCTGGAGGAGGAGAGGTAACTAGTTTATAATGATAATGGTGGGGGGGGGGCTCGCCTGGAGGAGGAGAGGTAACTAGTTTATAATGATAATGGTGGGGGGGGGGCTCGCCTGGAGGAGGAGAGGTAACTAGTTTATAATGATAATGGTGGGGGGGGGGCTCGCCTGGAGGAGGAGAGGTAACTAGTTTATAATGATAATGGTGGGGGGGGGGCTCGCCTGGAGGAGGAGAGGTAACTAGTTTATAATGATGATGGTGGGGGGGGGGGGCTCGCCTGGAGGAGGAGAGGTAACTGGTTTATAATGATAATGGTGGGGGGGGGCTCGCCTGGAGGAGGAGAGGTAACTAGTTTATAATGATAATGGTGGGGGGGGGCTCGCCTGGAGGAGGAGAGGTAACTAGTTTATAATGATAATGGTGGGGGGGGGGGGCTTCCCTGGAGGAAGAGAGGTAACTAGTTTATAATGATAATGGTGGGGGGGGGCTCGCCTGGAGGAAGAGAGGTAACTAGTTTATAATGATAATGGTGGGGGGGGCTCGCCTGGAGGAAGAGAGGTAACTAGTTTATAATGATAATGGTGGGGGGGGCTCGCCTGGAGGAAGAGAGGTAACTGGTTTATAATGATAATGGTTGGGGGGGGGGCTCGCCTGGAGGAAGAGAGGTAACTGGTTTATAATGATAATGGTGGGGGGGGGGGCTCGCCTGGAGGAAGAGAGGTAACTAGTTTATAATGATAATGGTGGGGGGGGGGGGCTCGCCTGGAGGAAGAGAGGTAACTGGTTTATAATGATAATGGTGGGGGGGGGGGGGCTCGCCTGGAGGAGGAGAGGTAACTAGTTTATAATGATGATGGTGGGGGGGGGGGGCTCGCCTGGAGGAGGAGAGGTAACTAGTTTATAATGATAATGGTGGGGGGGGGCTCGCCTGGAGGAAGAGAGGTAACTAGTTTATAATGATAATGGTGGGGGGGGCTCGCCTGGAGGAGGAGAGGTAACTAGTTTATAATGATAATGGTGGGGGGGGGGGGGCTCGCCTGGAGGAAGAGAGGTAACTAGTTTATAATGATAATGGTGGGGGGGGGGCTCGCCTGGAGGAAGAGAGGTAACTAGTTTATAATGATAATGGTGGGGGGGGGGGGCTTCCCTGGAGGAGGAGAGGTAACTCGTTTATAATGATAATGGTGGGGGGGGGGGGGTCGCCTGGAGGAAGAGAGGTAACTAGTTTATAATGATAATGGTGGGGGGGGGTCGCCTGGAGGAAGAGAGGTAACTAGTTTATAATGATAATGGTGGGGGGGGGGGCTTCCCTGGAGGAGGAGAGGTAACTAGTTTATAATGATAATGGTGGGGGGGGGGGGTCGCCTGGAGGAAGAGAGGTAACTGGTTTATAATGATAATGGTGGGGGGGCTCGCCTGGAGGAAGAGAGGTAACTAGTTTATAATGATAATGGTGGGGGGGGGGGTTCGCCTGGAGGAAGAGAGGTAACTAGTTTATAATGATAATGGTGGGGGGGGGGCTCGCCTGGAGGAAGAGAGGTAACTAGTTTATAATGATAATGGTGGGGGGGGGGGCTCGCCTGGAGGAGGAGAGGTAACTAGTTTATAATGATAATGGTGGGGGGGGGGCTCGCCTGGAGGAAGAGAGGTAACTAGTTTATAATGATAATGGTGGGGGGGGCTCACCTGGAGGAAGAGAGGTAACTAGTTTATAATGATAATGGTGGGGGGGGCTCACCTGGAGGAAGAGAGGTAACTGGTTTATAATGATAATGGTGGGGGGGGGGGGTCGCCTGGAGGAAGAGAGGTAACTAGTTTATAATGATAATGGTGGGGGGGGGGGGCTCGCCTGGAGGAAGAGAGGTAACTAGTTTATAATGATAATGGTGGGGGGGGCTCACCTGGAGGAAGAGAGGTAACTGGTTTATAATGATAATGGTGGGGGGGGGGGGTCGCCTGGAGGAAGAGAGGTAACTAGTTTATAATGATAATGGTGGGGGGGGGGCTCACCTGGAGGAAGAGAGGTAACTAGTTTATAATGATAATGGTGGGGGGGGGGGCTCGCCTGGAGGAGGAGAGGTAACTAGTTTATAATGATAATGGTGGGGGGGGGGGGGCTCGCCTGGAGGAAGAGAGGTAACTGGTTTATAATGATAATGGTGGGGGGGGGGGCTCGCCTGGAGGAAGAGAGGTAACTAGTTTATAATGATAATGGTGGGGGGGGGGGGCTCGCCTGGAGGAAGAGAGGTAACTGGTTTATAATGATAATGGTGGGGGGGGGGGGCTCGCCTGGAGGAAGAGAGGTAACTAGTTTATAATGATAATGGTGGGGGGGGGCTCGCCTGGAGGAAGAGAGGTAACTAGTTTATAATGGTGGGGGGGGGGGCTCGCCTGGAGGAAGAGAGGTAACTGGTTTATAATGATGATGGTGGGGGGGGCTCGCCTGGAGGAAGAGAGGTAACTGGCTTATAATGATAATGGTGGGGGGGGGGCTCGCCTGGAGGAGGAGAGGTAACTGGTTTATAATGATAATGGTGGGGGGGGGGCTCGTCTGGAGGAGGAGAGGTAACTGGTTTATAATGATAATGGTGGGGGGGGGGGGGCTCGCCTGGAGGAGGAGAGGTAACTGGTTTATAATGATAATGGTGGGGGGGGGGCTCGCCTGGAGAAGAGAGGTAACTAGTTTATAATGATAATGGTGGGGGGGGGGCTCGCCTGGAGGAAGAGAGGTAACTGGTTTATAATGATAATGGTGGGGGGGGGGGGGGGCTCGCCTGGAGGAGGAGAGGTAACTGGTTTATAATGATAATGGTGGGGGGGGGGCTCGCCTGGAGGAAGAGAGGTAACTGGTTTATAATGATAATGGTGGGGGGGGGCTCGCCTGGAGGAAGAGAGGTAACTGGTTTATAATGATAATGGTGGGGGGGGGGGGCTCGCCTGGAGGAAGAGAGGTAACTAGTTTATAATGATAATGGTGGGGGGGGGGGGCTCGCCTGGAGGAGGAGAGGTAACTGGTTATAATGATAATGGTGGGGGGGGGGCTCGCCTGGAGGAAGAGAGGTAACTGGTTTATAATGATAATGGTGGGGGGGGGGCTCGCCTGGAGGAGGAGAGGTAACTGGTTTATAATGATAATGGTGGGGGGGGGGCTCGCCTGGAGGAAGAGAGGTAACTGGTTTATAATGATAATGGTGGGGGGGGGCTCGCCTGGAGGAAGAGAGGTAACTGGTTTAATGATAATGGTGGGGGGGGGCTCGCCTGGAGGAAGAGAGGTAACTAGTTTATAATGATAATGGTGGGGGGGGGGGCTCGCCTGGAGGAAGAGAGGTAACTGGTTTATAATGATAATGGTGGGGGGGGGGCTCGCCTGGAGGAAGAGAGGTAACTAGTTTATAATGATAATGGTGGGGGGGGGGGCTCGCCTGGAGGAAGAGAGGTAACTGGTTTATAATGATAATGGTGGGGGGGGGCTCACCTGGAGGAGGAGAGGTAACTGGTTTATAATGATAATGGTGGGGGGGGGCTCACCTGGAGGAGGAGAGGTAACTGGTTTATAATGATAATGGTGGGGGGGGGGCTCGCCTGGAGGAGGAGAGGTAACTAGTTTATAATGATAATGGTGGGGGGGGGGCTCGCCTGGAGGAGGAGAGGTAACTAGTTTATAATGATAATGGTGGGGGGGGGGCTCGCCTGGAGGAGGAGAGGTAACTAGTTTATAATGATAATGGTGGGGGGGGGCTCGCCTGGAGGAGGAGAGGCAACTAGTTTATAATGATAATGGTGGGGGGGGGGGCTCGCCTGGAGGAGGAGAGGTAACTAGTTTATAATGATAATGGTGGGGGGGCTCGCCTGGAGGAGGAGAGGTAACTAGTTTATAATGATAATGGTGGGGGGGGGGCTCGCCTGGAGGATGAGAGGTAACTAGTTTATAATGATAATGGTGGGGGGGGGGGGCTCGCCTGGAGGAAGAGAGGTAACTAGTTTATAATGATAATGGTGGGGGGGGGGCTCGCCTGGAGGAGGAGAGGTAACTAGTTTATAATGATAATGGTGGGGGGGGGGCTCGCCTGGAGGAGGAGAGGTAACTAGTTTATAATGATAATGGTGGGGGGGGGGGCTCGCCTGGAGGAGGAGAGGCAACTAGTTTATAATGATAATGGTGGGGGGGGGGCTCGCCTGGAGGAGGAGAGGTAACTAGTTTATAATGATAATGGTGGGGGGGCTCGCCTGGAGGAGGAGAGGTAACTAGTTTATAATGATAATGGTGGGGGGGCGGCTCGCCTGGAGGATGAGAGGTAACTAGTTTATAATGATAATGGTGGGGGGGGGGGGGCTCGCCTGGAGGAAGAGAGGTAACTAGTTTATAATGATAATGGTGGGGGGGGGGCTCGCCTGGAGGAAGAGAGGTAACTAGTTTATAATGATAATGGTGGGGGGGGGGCTCGCCTGGAGGAAGAGAGGTAACTGGTTTATAATGATAATGGTGGGGGGGGGCTCGCCTGGAGGAAGAGAGGTAACTAGTTTATAATGATAATGGTGGGGGGGGGGCTCGCCTGGAGGAAGAGAGGTAACTAGTTTATAATGATAATGGTGGGGGGGGCTCGCCTGGAGGAAGAGAGGTAACTAGTTTATAATGATAATGGTGGGGGGGGGGCTCGCCTGGAGGAAGAGAGGTAACTAGTTTATAATGATAATGGTGGGGGGGGGCTCGCCTGGAGGAAGAGAGGTAACTAGTTTATAATGATAATGGTGGGGGGGGGGCTCGCCTGGAGGAAGAGAGGTAACTGGTTTATAATGATAATGGTGGGGGGGGGGCTCGCCTGGAGGAAGAGAGGTAACTAGTTTATAATGATAATGGTGGGGGGGGGGCTCGCCTGGAGGAAGAGAGGTAACTGGTTTATAATGATAATGGTGGGGGGGGGCTCGCCTGGAGGAAGAGAGGTAACTAGTTTATAATGATAATGGTGGGGGGGGGGCTCGCCTGGAGGAAGAGAGGTAACTAGTTTATAATGATAATGGTGGGGGGGGCTCGCCTGGAGGAAGAGAGGTAACTAGTTTATAATGATAATGGTGGGGGGGGGCTCGCCTGGAGGAAGAGAGGTAACTAGTTTATAATGATAATGGTGGGGGGGGGCTCGCCTGGAGGAAGAGAGGTAACTAGTTTATAATGATAATGGTGGGGGGGGGCTCGCCTGGAGGAAGAGAGGTAACTGGTTTATAATGATAATGGTGGGGGGGGGGCTCGCCTGGAGGAGGAGAGGTAACTAGTTTATAATGATAATGGTGGGGGGGGGGCTCGCCTGGAGGAAGAGAGGTAACTAGTTTATAATGATAATGGTGGGGGGGGGCTCGCCTGGAGGAAGAGAGGTAACTGGTTTATAATGATAATGGTGGGGGGGGCTCGCCTGGAGGAAGAGAGGTAACTAGTTTATAATGATAATGGTGGGGGGGGCTCGCCTGGAGGAGGAGAGGTAACTAGTTTATAATGATAATGGTGGGGGGGGGGCTCGCCTGGAGGAAGAGAGGTAACTAGTTTATAATGATAATGGTGGGGGGGGGGGCTCGCCTGGAGGAAGAGAGGTAACTGGTTTATAATGATAATAGTGGGGGGGGGGCTCGCCTGGAGGAAGAGAGGTAACTAGTTTATAATGATAATGGTGGGGGGGGCTCGCCTGGAGGAGGAGAGGTAACTAGTTTATAATGATAATGGTGGGGGGGGGGCTCGCCTGGAGGAAGAGAGGTAACTGGTTTATAATGATAATAGTGGGGGGGGGGGCTCGCCTGGAGGAAGAGAGGTAACTAGTTTATAATGATAATGGTGGGGGGGGGGCTCGCCTGGAGGAGGAGAGGTAACTAGTTTATAATGATAATGGTGGGGGGGGCTCGCCTGGAGGAAGAGAGGTAACTAGTTTATAATGATAATGGTGGGGGGGGGGCTCGCCTGGAGGAAGAGGGGTAACTAGTTTATAATGATAATGGTGGGGGGGGGCTCGCCTGGAGGAAGAGAGGTAACTAGTTTATAATGATAATGGTGGGGGGGGGGCTCGCCTGGAGGAGGAGAGGTAACTAGTTTATAATGATAATGGTGGGGGGGGGCTCGCCTGGAGGAAGAGAGGTAACTAGTTTATAATGATAATGGTGGGGGGGGGGCTCGCCTGGAGGAAGAGAGGTAACTAGTTTATAATGATAATGGTGGGGGGGGGGCTCGCCTGGAGGAGGAGAGGTAACTAGTTTATAATGATAATGGTGGGGGGGGGCTCGCCTGGAGGAGGAGAGGTAACTAGTTTATAATGATAATGGTGGGGGGGGGGCTCGCCTGGAGGAGGAGAGGTAACTAGTTTATAATGATGATGGTGGGGGGGGCTCGCCTGGAGGAGGAGAGGTAACTAGTTTATAATGGTGGGGGGGGGGGCTCGCCTGGAGGAAGAGAGGTAACTGGTTTATAATGATAATGGTGGGGGGGGGGCTCGCCTGGAGGAAGAGAGGTAACTGGTTTATAATGATAATGGTGGGGGGGGGGGGGCTCGCCTGGAGGAGGAGAGGTAACTAGTTTATAATGATAATGGTGGGGGGGGGGGGCTCGCCTGGAGGAAGAGAGGTAACTGGTTTATAATGATAATGGTGGGGGGGGGGCTCGCCTGGAGGAAGAGAGGTAACTGGTTTATAATGATAATGGTGGGGGGGGGGCTCGCCTGGAGGAGGAGAGGTAACTAGTTTATAATGATAATGGTGGGGGGGGGGGCTCGCCTGGAGGAGGAGAGGTAACTAGTTTATAATGATAATGGTGGGGGGGGGGGCTCGCCTGGAGGAGGAGAGGTAACTAGTTTATAATGATAATGGTGGGGGGGGCTCGCCTGGAGGAAGAGAGGTAACTAGTTTATAATGATAATGGTGGGGGGGGCTCGCCTGGAGGAAGAGAGGTAACTAGTTTATAATGATAATGGTGGGGGGGGGGCTCGCCTGGAGGAAGAGAGGTAACTAGTTTATAATGATAATGGTGGGGGCGGGCTCGCCTGGAGGAGGAGAGGTAACTAGTTTATAATGATAATGGTGGGGGGGGGCTCGCCTGGAGGAAGAGAGGTAACTGGTTTATAATGATAATAGTGGGGGGGGGGCTCGCCTGGAGGAAGAGAGGTAACTAGTTTATAATGATAATGGTGGGGGGGCTCGCCTGGAGGAGGAGAGGTAACTAGTTTATAATGATAATGGTGGGGGGGGGGGCTCGCCTGGAGGAAGAGAGGTAACTGGTTTATAATGATAATAGTGGGGGGGGGGCTCGCCTGGAGGAAGAGAGGTAACTAGTTTATAATGATAATGGTGGGGGGGGGGGCTCGCCTGGAGGAGGAGAGGTAACTAGTTTATAATGATAATGGTGGGGGGGGCTCGCCTGGAGGAAGGGAGGTAACTAGTTTATAATGATAATGGTGGGGGGGGGGCTCGCCTGGAGGAAGAGGGGTAACTAGTTTATAATGATAATGGTGGGGGGGGGGCTCGCCTGGAGGAAGAGAGGTAACTAGTTTATAATGATAATGGTGGGGGGGGGGTTCGCCTGGAGGAAGAGAGGTAACTAGTTTATAATGATAATGGTGGGGGGGGGGGGCTCGCCTGGAGGAGGAGAGGTAACTAGTTTATAATGATAATGGTGGGGGGGGCTCGCCTGGAGGAGGAGAGGTAACTAGTTTATAATGATAATGGTGGGGGGGGGGCTCGCCTGGAGGAGGAGAGGTAACTAGTTTATAATGATGATGGTGGGGGGGGGGCTCGCCTGGAGGAAGAGAGGTAACTAGTTTATAATGATAATGGTGGGGGGGGCTCGCCTGGAGGAGGAGAGGTAACTAGTTTATAATGATAATGGTGGGGGGGGGGCTCGCCTGGAGGAAGAGAGGTAACTGGTTTATAATGATAATGGTGGGGGGGGGGCTCGCCTGGAGGAAGAGAGGTAACTGGTTTATAATGATAATGGTGGGGGGGGGGGCTCGCCTGGAGGAGGAGAGGTAACTAGTTTATAATGATAATGGTGGGGGGGGGGGCTCGCCTGGAGGAAGAGAGGTAACTGGTTTATAATGATAATGGTGGGGGGGGGGGGCTCGCCTGGAGGAAGAGAGGTAACTGGTTTATAATGATAATGGTGGGGGGGGGCTCGCCTGTAGGAGGAGAGGTAACTAGTTTATAATGATAATGGTGGGGGGGGGCTCGCCTGGAGGAGGAGAGGTAACTAGTTTATAATGATAATGGTGGGGGGGAGGGGGGCTCGCCTGGAGGAAGAGAGGTAACTAGTTTATAATGATAATGGTGGGGGGGGGCTCGCCTGGAGGAGGAGAGGTAACTAGTCTATAATGATAATGGTGGGGGGGGCTCGCCTGGAGGAAGAGAGGTAACTGGTTTATAATGATAATGGTGGGGGGGGGGCTCGCCTGGAGGAAGAGAGGTAACTAGTTTATAATGATAATGGTGGGGGGGGGGGGGGGGCTCGCCTGGAGGAAGAGAGGTAACTGGTTTATAATGATAATGGTGGGGGGGGGGGGGGGGGCTGACGACCACGATGACGATGACAACAGTAACGTTTGTTGTGATTCTGCCCTCCAGGGAGAGGAAGAGGCGGGAGCAAGAGAGGAAGCTCGGTCAGATCCGGGCCAACCCCGTCATGCCAGTCCCTCCTCACAACAACGGGGGAGCCGTGCCCCCCCCCTCTCTGCCCCAGACGCAACCCCCGCCCCCTCCCATCAGGCCGGAGAAGCTGTCCAGCCTGCCTCGCTCTGCGGTGCCTCCCTCTGCCCCCTCCAGCGTCCCCCCCAAGCCTGTCGGTAAGACCCTCAAACACAGCTGTTTACATAAAGGGCTTTGATGGTATCGGGCCGTCCATAGAAATATAATGATGGTCAAATTAGTATCATAAGCTTTAGTTTTTTTCATTTGTCATTTGGAGGATGAATGATATAATATTTTGTACCAAAGTATACACCTTTTAATGTGTTTAACTATGAATATATGTTACGGGCCAACTTACAGCTTGTAGTTGATGAGATTTAAAGACTCATCATTCTACAACCTATCATGGTCCTGTGTAGCTCCGTGGGCAGAGTGCTTGTTGTAAGGCAGGGGTGGCCAACCTTTTTTGAACCAAGATCTACTTTTTTATTTACCACCTAGCCCGAGAGCTACCAGCCAAAATTGTATATTGTAAGCCGTCATTTGAGGCTTTATAAAAGCAGCATAATGAACACAAATCTGTCAGTGCCGAGTCCAACCTCATCTTAAATAACAAACAGCATTGCTTGTTGTAGTTAACAAAACATTTTTTTTTTTTTTTTTAAATAATCAAATTTTATTAATCAAGATCTACTTGAAATCAGCCCGCGATCTACCTGTCGATCGCGATCGACTGGTTGGGCACCACTGTTGTAAGGGTTCAGGCTTTTAGTCCCACTAGAGCAGGGGTTCTCAAACTGTTTTATACCACAACCCCATTTTATTTAGGATTTCTTTTTGGCGACCCCACACTTAATATATCGCGTAATTTCAACGTGGAATTAAGGAATATCAAAATAAAAGCACACGTTGAACTTGATCATGCATATTTATTCGAAAATTGTATTACAGCACTATATTATCAATACAGATTTATAAAACGAGGCATATTTAGCCAAAATATGTTGCCAGATTTTTTTTTTTTTTAAATGCCAATGTGCGACCTATCCACAACCCCACTTTGGGTCGTGACCTGTAGTTTGAGAACCGCTGCACTAGGGCCACTCCATACTGAAAGATCTATACAGTCATTCCAGTGTCCTATCACTAGAAAAGCACTATAGAAATGCAGTGAGTGATTGATTGGTTGATTGATTGGTGAACATTCCAGGCACAGGCGGTGACACGGTGATCAGGGAGCTCCTTCCTCAGCAGCAGCCTCGGACCATTGAGAGACGAGACCTGCAGTACATCACCATCAGCAAGGAGGAGCTGTCCTCCAGCGACAGTCTGTCTCCCGACCCCTGGAAGAGAGATGCCCGAGAGAAGGCCGAGAAGCAGCAGCAGCTGCACATCGTGGACCTTCTCGACAAGGAGATCCAGGACCTGCAGGTAACTATCCACCATCACAGTCCCACTAGAAGGACCAGGACCTGCAGGTAACTATCCACCATCACAGTCCCACTAGAGGGACCTGGAGGTAACTATCCACCATCACAGTCCCACTAGAGGGACCTGGAGGTAACTATCCACCATCACAGTCCCACTAGAGGGACCTGCAGGTAACTATTCACCATCACAGTCACACTAAGGACCAGAACAGTGAGCAGAGCGGTCTGTTGTCACCGCAAACTCATTACCTCACCCCTGAAACACACCGGATGTTCCCCTGAAACTGACTGGATATTCCCCTGAAACAGACTGGAAGTACCCCTGAAACACACCGGATGTTCCCCTGAAACTGACTGGATATTCCCCTGAAACAGACTGGAAGTACCCCTGAAACACACTGGAAGTACCCCTGAAACACACTGGAAGTACCCCTGAAACACACCGGATATTCCCCTGAAACACACCGGATATTCCCCTGAAACTGACTCGATGTTCCCCTGAAACACTTTGGAAATACCCCTGAAACAGACTGGAACTACCCCTGAAACTGACTGGAAGTACCCCTGAAACAGACTGGAAGTACCCCTGAAACAGACTGGATGTTCCCCTGAAACAGACTGGAAGTACCCCTGAAACAGACTGGAAGTACCCCTGAAACACACTGGATGTTCCCCTGAAACAGACTGGATGTTCCCCTGAAACAGACTGGAAGTACCCCTGAAACAGATTGGAAGTACCCCTGAAACACACTGGATGTTCCCCTGAAACAGACTGGATGTTCCCCTGAAACAGACTGGAAGTACCCCTGAAACACGCTGGATGTTCCCCTGAAACACACTGGAAATACCCCTGTGTACTTCCGGTGTGTTTCAGGGCAACTTCCAGTCCATAATCTTAACATATCCCAAAAAGTATAAACTACAAATGACAATCTGGTTAGAAAGTTATTTAGATTAAGTTGTTTCATTTTAAACCTTTATTTAAACTTGAAAGGCAACTGACGTTTTCCTCATTTACACTCCTGTCGAGTGTACATATAGAAATGAGCAAAAGAAAGCAGATAAAATCACACAGCATATAAAATCATAACAATAAGACAACAAGATGAGGCTAAAAGCAACTCATTTACAACAAGTACAACTTGATTGACACATTTTGGAGATCAAGGTTTTAAACTCTGATTACAAAATTCCATTCTAATATTGATAAGGAGGTAGTTTACCAATAACGGCCTTACAAATACCAGTATCTGTTGCGCCTCTCCATCAGAGAGGGCCAACCAACCTTCTCATAAAGGACACAGTGATGAGTCATTAGTGATGAATCTGAGGGCAGTATCACCAGAATGATGGATTTAAGGGCTGATGCCGCAGCATGCCTATCGATTACATCACCATAGTGATTCAAAAGAAACTGCTTCAACAACTCTCTTCCTACTAATCAAAGGAAAGCTACTAAGTGGCAGGAAAGGTGAGAAATTATGAATTTAGAAACGTGTTTAATTGTAATAATCATAACTAACAGGCCAAGCCGGAGCGCACGGCAGAGGAGAGCGACCGTCTGAGGAAGCTGATGCTGGAGTGGCAGTTCCAGAAACGCCTGCAGGAGTCTAAACAAAGCGATGAAGACGAGGAGGAGGAGGACGATGAAGATGTGGACACCATGATGATCATGCAGAGACTGGAGGCCGAGAAAAGAGCCAGGGTGAGAGAGAAAGAGAGAGAGGGGTGGATGGATGGATGGATGGAGGGAGAGAGGAAGGGAAGAGAGAGAGAGGGAGGGATGGATGGAGAGGGATAGATGGAGAGAGGGATGGATGAGGGGAGAGGAGAGATGAAGGGAGATACGGGGGAGAAGAGGAGAGAGGGGGATGAAGAGAGTGAGAAAAGGAGAGGGATGGAGGGGAGAGGGTGAGTAGATTTTAGTTGAATGGGTGAAGAAAGGAGTGGAATGGAAGGAGTGAGAGAGACACGGACGGACGGAGGGAGTGAGTGAGAGGGGGATGGAGGGATCATCATTTTACGATCATTCTGAAGTATAATCAAGATATTTTTGTAAAATGTTATCAGCAGTGTTGCCCCAAGTCAGGCTCATGGGCCGAAACTGGCCCCCTGCCAGACGCATACTGGCCCTCCAAAGGGCTCCAGAGAATTAGAAGACATTATTTAGTCCGTTTCTATCTAATTGAACTATATTTGAGCAGAAGAAGTAACATGCAGGTTATTGGAGCATAGTGCAGCAGGAAGGCTGGTCAGCTAGCAGGGAAACCAATGGGGGAATGGTTTCCCTCAGGAGGAAGCTCTCATTGCAGCTCACACAATGAGTGTTCTGCAATGTGCACCTGCAACTGCAACATGCTTATGTCATTGCTTTGCCATGCTGAGCTGCTTACATTTGATTGGCTGGAGGAATGCAAGGTGTTGCTAAACTCTGCGCTGCATAGCAACATGGAACCATGAACATAGCGTTGCTGGGCTAATTTTAACTAAGGTCATGTGTCTCAATGTGCTGTAAAATAGTTTGGTGGCCTGATGACAGGGTGACGTAACTGCTATAATATATGGCTCTGGGCCATATCGACACACGGGGGATGATGTAATGTGTAACCACAGTTTAGGAGCGCTGGGTTTCCTCGATACATCTTCAAGTTGAATGGAAACATTAACCCGGCCGTTACATGTTTATTTATGTCATATTACTGGTCACATGGTGGACAAACAATTTCCTCACCTCTCTCAGCCACTGGGTATTGTGCCAATCTTAATCAGAATGTAATCAAAGTGGGCAAGGCGCTCTCCACCAACGCAGTATATGCTGGGTTCGAGCCCAGCTCTCTGCGTTGCTTCCGGCTTGGCTGGTCGTTCATACTAATACAATTGGCAGTATTAGGGGGTGGGAAAGCCGGTGGGTGGGGATCGGACGTTGTGGACAGCGACTCCTACAGGTCGGTTGGTGCGCGTGTACAACAGAATCAGGAAGCAACGGGGGCAGCCGACCAGTGGGAGGCATGGTCTAACAACGTTCGAGACAGGGGAGGGTAGAATTGGATTATACGAAAATTGGGATGGGAGAAAAATAGAAAATGGGGAGAAAAAGTAGATAAAAAATGTTTAAAAAATGTGAAGCTGTTTGAGATGGTTATAAGACGGCTTTTGAGGAGGGACATGTTGTACTCAACCCTGAACGAGACAAGAAGCCAGTGGAGTGATTTGAGGTTGTATATAAGATGTTTTTTAAGACGGCCTTTAAGATGGTCTTTAAGATAGTATTTAAGATAGCCCATACTCATTGAATGGAATGTGTTCTATAGAAAGATGCAGGGGAATATATAAGTCTATATAATGGCAGTTCTATATCTCTGATGGAATCTGGGACAGGTGGGTGCAGGGTGTGGTGGAGGATTCCTTTCTTTGACATCCAGATATATGCGGTGGGCAATGTTCTTCAACCAGGGAGGGGTTGGATGGAGGAGTGTGTAGCGGTGTCTACTTATAGTGCCTATAATATTTTTCCCGTTGGGCGCCAGACAGGGCCAAACCCTGCCAATGCAAATCAAATTACCTTTTTAATTGGTTAATTAGGCCTATAGCTCCGGCATAAGACTGTACCACATAAAGGTAGACAAATAATCTGATAAATAGTAGGACTAGACTACTGAGCAAGCTAAATCATAGGTTAGTTTGCTAAAATATATCAATTACCTTTTCATACATTCAAAAAAACACTTGAGTCATGCTCAATTCAAAATGTCCATGTATTGGATTCAAGTCAAAATCATAAGCAAACATTTCATAAAACAAAACAAATCATTTTCTGTCCAGCATGTGATTAAACTCTCATAAACCAGTCGGGTCACTCAGTTCAGTTCAGTTCGTGAACATGTATATGCGTTTGTCAATAGTTCAGACTTTCAATAGTTTGTGATGACCGCAACGCAAATGAGCGAATGAATGAAAAATAGAAAGTCTCAAAAGAAAAGGTGTGTGTGTGTGCGTGTGTGCGTGTGTGTGTGTGTGTGTGTGTGTGTGTGTGTGTGTGTGTGTGTGTGTGTGTGTGTGTGTGTGTGTGTGTGTGTGTGTGTGTGTGTGTGTGTGTGTGTGTGTGTGTGTGTGTGTGTGTGTGTGTGTGTGTGTGTGTGTGTGTGTGTGTGTGTGTGTGTGTGTGTGTGTGTGTGTGTGATGCGAGTGCAGGGGGGAGAGAGGGGCGTTTGGCTTGGGGGCTGATGCGAGTGCAGGGGGGAGAGAGGGGCGTTTGGGGCTGGAGAGGACCGTGAGTTGTCGGCTATGTGTAGCCACCTGTAGGAAGCTTGGAGAGGGGAATGTTGGAGTTGGAGACGCTTGCGTCACAGCCTCGGAACAGGGGCAAACAAACAGTGCAGCGTGTAGCCTACCGCACCGAAGTTCGCGTTGGGTGAAGAAGATGATCAGGTAGATGTCCGGACTAATCCACGTTGGTCATCCCGTGCCAGGTAAGGTTTACTTGCGCGTTTTCAACATTATCTAATACGGTTCACTTTCTCACTGTTCTTTATATCGGCTGCACGTCTTCCTTCATTGAAACAAACATCCAAACTCGCCGCTCTCTCCTATCCGCTCAGGGCTCTACAGTGCGAACGCCTGCAGGAGTCTACGGTCGCTTTCACATATAGTTTTGGTGGACTCGGTGCGGTTCTGGGGGTGAAGTTGCAACATTGTTGCATTCTTCATTTGGTTCGCCTGCGTTCACATAGGCGGACCGAGACCTTCTGAACAATGTCACGCGGTCGAAAAGGGCGCTTGTCTATTGGACAGTGGAAATGTGTGTGTGGCTGCAAGCCGTGTGTGCGCGCGCGCGTGTGTGAGTCTGTGTGTGGACTGTATGCGAGCCCTCCAGATCAGCGGAGCGAGTTTTGACATGGCATTGATCCATTGTTCTATTGAAGCACATTACCACCATCCTCTCGCTAAACTTGTAGACCAATAATAATAATATAATAATAATAGTATTGACGTGGCATTGATCCATTATTAATGCAGTGCGCCTCGGTAATAATAATAAGCCGCGTTTTTTCTTCCTTCTTCCCAAGATGCACAGTTAGATAGATAGATAGATAGATAGATAGATAGATAGATAGATAGATAGATAGATAGATAGATTAGATGCAGTGTGCTTGTTTTGCAGTGAGTGCTGCGAGCAGTGGTAATAATAATCACTTCCTATATTTGGTTCGCGTTTGGTCCGCTGAAGCCGAACCGAGACCGACGTTTTCAGGCGGACCAGAGTTCGACTGTTTGGTCCGCGAACCGAGTTCGACGCGCATTCACACAGACCCGAAAAACCGGACTATCGAATTCTGGTCCGAAAGTCCGGACCAAACAGCCCCTGTGTGAAAGCGACCTAAACAAAGCGATGAAGACGAGGAGGAGGACGATGAAGATGTGGACACCATGATGATCATGCAGAGACTGGAGGCCGAGAAAAGAGCCAGGGCTCTACAGTGCGACCATATTGCAAAAATATTGTGTGTGCGAACCTGAAAAATCAATTACTCGCACGGTGTGCGAGTGCAGATTACAGCCTCAGTCGTTCTTTTTCGTTCTTTTTATTTCTCCGCTGAGAATCGTTAAACTACAAGTCCCACATTGCACTCAAGCCAATGGTCCAATCACAGTAGAGTGACGTGACTGGTTTCATGGGAAATAAAGCAAATGACCAATCGGAAGCTCTCATTTGGCTTGTTTACTTCCTGAAAGTCTGCCATTGCGATCAGGGCTCTGATTGCGATATGCAAGCGTTTTCCGAGACACTAACTTATTATAGTCTTAGTTACCAATAGCAATAGATTTTAGAACACCTAGATTTATCGATAGCAATAGTAATATAACGTTAATGCAACAAAACGAATGCCTTGCTTTGTTAATCATAACATTGATGCAGTAGCGTATGTCGTTGTGTTGACTGTAACGGACATGATAACAACATAACACTGTGTACACATTCAAATTGCGATAATCGATTCTAGCATTTTCAAATCGATGCAGTTGAATTTTCCCCTTAGGATCGATGCATTGTTACACCCCTACACCAAAGTAACTGGCCCACTGTGTATGTGTGTACAGCTAACTTGTCTAGCGTGTGACGTAATTGGCAGACTCGACTGTCAATCAATGGTCTACCTGACACGCAAACTCATAAACAATGTTTCTGTACTGGAGGTGTACTGTATTTCAATAGGCAACCCTGAAAGGATTATTTTTCTAGAAGAGCAACACAGCCAAAACATAGGCATTGTATGCATAAAAGGGGCAAAAGCTAAAGTTAAGTGACTGTTACTTTTGTAGCAGTAGTTTGATTTGATAGTTTATTTGATAGGGACAGCACATGTTAATGGACATCGAGTACAAAATACAAAATGTAAACATGCAGGGTTGTAGCAAGAGCTAATTTGCACAGATGTGTGTCCCGTTCCCGTTTGCACATGCACGCACAGTACAAATATAAATTTATAAAAAAAAAAAAAAAAAAAAACTGTTACTTGAAATATTTTCACTGTGCTCCTAAATATTTTTGGGTGCTCCTAAATTTTTTCATTTAGGAGCACATGTGCTCCTTGGGAAAAAGGTTAGCGTAGAGCCCTGCCGCTATCGGAGCCCATATGAGCGCATCCGTAATTGACAGCCATAAAGGGACAGGCGCACTTTTACCAGGCAGGTTAAAGCCGCTCTGTTACACCCCCCCCCCCCCCATTGTGAAAAACCACCTTTGGTGGTGAACATCAGTTACTCAAATCCCAGGAACTCGTCTTCCGAGCTATCTTCATTCAGGATTTCCAGGACTTCCTTCTTTTCCCGTTCGTCCAAATCCTCGGCTGTAGGGTAGAAAGGTTTGAGGTTACAGACATGTACTGTCCTCACATCTCCACCAGTGTCCTCTCGTACAACTTGGTAGTTGACGGGACCAGTTTGTGTTATTACGCGATAGGGTCCTTTCCACTTGCTGGCCAGCTTGGCAGTAAAGTTCTTGGCTGCACTGAACTGTGGAAAGTTCCTTACCCACACCCTTTCTTGGAACTTGAAACTGACATCCCTCCTGTTCTTGTGGTAATTCTGTAGCTGTCTCACACAAGCCTTCTTGCTACTTTCCTCGGCTTTGGCGTGGAGAGTCTTCAGCTGATGAACCACATCATATGCTTGAGCATCAGGAGGAAGAGTCTTGCCTCTCAGTACCTTATCCATTGGACTGTTCAGTTTCCTTCCAAGCTGCAACTCTGCAGGGGTAACTCCTGTGGTTTCCTCAACGGCCGAATTCAAGGCAAATCTGAACTCTGGTAAGTACTGGTCCCACTTCCTGTGGTTGTCTTCCACGTAGGAGGAGATCATACTTTTCAGAGTGCGATTCACCCGTTCAGTCATGTTTGTCTGTGGGTGATAGGCTGTCGTAAGTTTGGGTGTCACTGTCCATTTCTCACAGAGTTCCTTGAATAAAGACGACACAAACTGTGATCCTCTGTCTGACAGTATAAAATCTGGCACACCATCTCGTAAAGATTTCTTTCTTCAGGATGCGGGCGATGGTCTGGGAGTTTGCTTGTCGCATGGGGAAGAATTCCACCCATTTTGTGAAATAGTCCACTAGGACAAGAAGATATTCATTCTGTTCTGGACTGCGTGGAAGGGGTCCCATTATATCCACTCCTAGCAACTAATTTGGTCCCCTTACTGAGTGTTGCTGAATCATTCCTGCAGGCTTCCTGTTGTCGGACTTCAGGCTCTGACACTTCACACAGCATTTAACATGTGCCTTGACATCGGTCCACATTCCTGGCCAGAATGCCACTTCCTGAAGCCTCTTGTAGGTTTTGAAGATACCCCCATGTCCACATAGCAGGTTCTCATGGTAAGCCTGGAGGACTTGCAGAATCAGGGTTGCTGGGACATAGACCCGATAATGAAACTGTCCATCTTGTCCTTGAGTTTTTCGGTACACCTTATCTTCCAGGACTGCGTAGTCATTTTCCACAGAACTTCCTTCCTCTGCCAGAGCCTTAAAGATGGTCTCAATCTTGGCATCTTTGTGTTGTTCCTCCCATACCTGTGCAAGGGATATCGGAAGTGTTCCAGAATCCTTCTTGCTGGAATAAAGGTTGAATCCAGCACCTGTTGGAAGGAGGAGGAGGAGCTGTTGGAAGGAGGAGGAGGAGCTGCTCCCCCAGCCTCCAGAGGCGGCGGGGCCTCCATCTTCGGCGCGGCCAAGCCGGTGGACACTGCCTCCAAGGAGCGAGAGGAGGAGGAAGAGCACTCATCAGGTATAATTTCCTTGTGTAGTGTCGTTTCTCCTTCCTAGGACCATTAGCACTACCTGGTTGAAATGGAAAGACTTCTGCAGGGTTAGACTTGAAACTATATTCTCCGTCAGCCACGTTGATTTGCAGCCCACTGAGAGAAATTAAGTTCAACCCCAGGACAACTCCAAAAGCCAGGCCTCTCTGATCCAGCACGACCACCGGTAAGGTGAAGAGTTTCCCGTGAAGGTCGATTTCCAGCTTCCCCCAACCAAGTGGAACTTGTGCCTGTCCATTAGCGAGATACAAAGGTCCATCTTCCCAGGGAGTAAGCTCTTCTTTGGTTCTGTTGAGCTCCGCCCATAGATACTCATGGAGAAGGGTGTAACTTGCACCTGTATCCAAGACAACCTTTCCCCGCCATGCTCCCTGAGTGATGGGTACCACCAATAGGGTAGGGGGGCCACAAGGAAAACTTTGTTTTGAAGTACTCTGAACCGGAGATAGGTTCTCCACGGAAGGTTGTGCCGACTTGTCACGTCGTTTTGAGGTGACATCTGTGGACACCAAGCTGTTACTTGGGTGTTGACCTTTCGGCGCAGAATATGTTTTTTGTTGTCGATTGAAAGGTTTGGAGTGGTCAGGAGGTTTATATTGGGGACAAGAACCAGGAGGATGTTGTCCTTTACATCTCCAACAAATCACAGGCGGTCCATCCTGGACTCGATTTGGAACGCTGGGCGTCCTATTCTGAGTTTGAGGAGCTCTTAGGTTGGCCCTCTTTAGATCCAACTCTAGACCTTCTGTTTTTGTGTCTAGGTCTGGTGGGGTTGGGGACGGTTTGCTTGGTGCAGGTGCAGCATCAGCGCCTTTAGACATTGTGAAATCAGTGGGTGGAATGTGCTTTATGTAAGGTTAAAAACCAAAATCAATTATTTAGAGCAGCACACAGCACATTAATGAACCCACATAGCAGAGCAATGCTTCAAACCTTCACAATATCAATTTCTTTCACTTTTCAAAAAGTTGTCAACTGCACCTTTAACCAAAGTAGCGTAATGCACCTTTAAACAAAATAGCGTAATGCACCTTTAAACAAAATAGTGTAATGCACCTTTAAACAAAATAGCGTAATGCACCTTTAAAGAAAATAGTGTCATGCACCTTTAACACTTTGAATGCCCAGGTGGGCGGCTACGTGGTGCAGTGGGCAAGGCGCTCACCACGAATACTGGAGACGCTGGGTTCGCCTGTTCGAGCCCAGCGCTCCACATTGCTTTTCAGTTTAGCTGGTCATCCGTACTAATACACATTGGCAGTATTAGGGGGTGGGAAACTGATGGGTGGGGATCGGGCGTTGTGGACAGTGACTCCTACAGGTCGGTTGGTGCGCCTGCGCAGTAGAATCAGGAAGCGATGGGGGCGGCGCCCTTCCAAAGCGCAGACCCCTGACGCTGAAAGATCGCGCCGCGCAGGTGAAAAGATGCGACTGCTGTTACCTCGAGTATCGGAGGGGACTCGTGCTATGTATGACTTAGTCCACATTGCAGCCGGCTTGTGGGAGGCAAGAAACAACGTTCGAGACAGGGGAGGGTTGAATTGGATGATACAAAATTGGGATGGGAAAAAATTTGAAAAATGGGAGAAAAAGTGGATTAAAAAAAAAACACTTTGAATGCCCAGCAGGGGGCGCACATTTAGTGCTTGAATGCCCACATCCACTCCAATGTTAACGTTAATATCGCCTAATCTATGTTTTAAATTATGGCTATGTGTCTAATCTGCCCGTCGCATTATCAATGACCCATTTCCAGTCAACATTGTCGAAGCAGATTGTTTTTTTATCGGTTCATTTCCGTTTGATAGCATTTTGAAAAGCCCTAGTTTTCACGGGAAAAAGAAGACATTCTATGATAATCGCCCTTTACTGGAATATTCTAGAACGTTGTCATTTTGCGGCCTATTTATGGATCGTTTTCAAATAAACGCTAGATTATCGATAGTATATGTGTACGTGTGCACGCTAGTGCCACGCGCTGAAAATCGATGCTCTCAGTTCCTGATCACTCTTAGAGTCAAACAGCCATATCACATAATCACATAAAAGCTTATATCTCCGTGAAAACGGGTCTGATTATCCTAATACTGGTAACATAGATTCCTTACCTGAGATCAGATGGTATCCAAATGGATTATTCCAATTCCTGATCGCCATTTGAAAAAATCGATCCTTTTATTGATCCCACGAGTATACTGTAAAAACACATAATCCCGCTGCTCTGAGGGTCCAGAGTGGAGCTGATCAACCCCAATTTCCAACGGTAGACTCGGTTGATGAAATATTATTTCAGATCGCTAATAAAAAAAAAATGAGAAAAAACGACAATTCTCGTGAGTGGGCATTCAACCCACGGGGGGTAAACCCGAGAAAACTCGGGTTGGGCAATCAAAGTGTTAAACAAAATAACAAAGTAACATAATTTTATTTTTTTTTTTTTTTTTCCTACTTATAGTGCCTATAATATTTTTCCCGTTGGGCGCCAGACAGGGCCAAACCCTGCCAATGCAAATCAAATTACCTTTTTAATTGGTTAATTAGGCCTATAGCTCCGGCATAAGACTGTACCACATAAAGGTAGACAAATAATCTGATAAATAGTAGGACTAGACTACTGAGCATGCTAAATCATAGGTTAGTTTGCTAAAATATAACAATCAATTACCTTTTCATAAATTAAAAAAAAACACTCAAGAGTCATGCTCAATTCAAAATCAAAATATCCATGTATTGGATTCAAGTCAAAATCATAAGCAAACATTTCATAAAACAAAATAATTCATTTTCCGTCCAGCATGTGATTAAACTCCCATAAACCAGTCAGGTCACTCAGTTCAGTTCAGTTCGTGAACATGTATATGCGTTTGTCAATAGTTCAGACTTTCAATAGTTCGTGATCACCGCAACGCAAATGAGCGAATGAATGAAAAATAGAAAGTCTCAAAAGAAAAGGTGTGTGTGTGATGCGAGTGCAGGGGGGAGAGAGGGGCGTTTGGCTTGGGGGGCTGATGCGAGTGCAGGGGGGAGAGAGGGGTGTTTGGGCTTGGGGCTGGAGAGGACCGTGAGGTGTCGGCTATGTGTAGCCGCCTTTAGGAAGCTTGGAGAGGGGAATGTTGGAGTCGGAGACGCTTGCGTCACAGCCTCGGAACAGGGGCAAACAAACACAGTGCAGCGTTGTAGCCTACCGCACCGAAGTTCGCGTTGGGTGAAGAAGATGATCAGGTAGATGTCCGGACTAATCCACGTTGGTCATCCCGTGCCAGGTAAGGTTTACTTGCGCGTTTTCAACATTATCTAATACGGTTCACTTTCTCACTGTTCTTTATATCGGCTGCACGTCTTCCTTCATTGAAACAAACATCCAAACCCGCCGCTCTCACTTCCGCGTCATGTCTCCTCTCCTCTCCGCTATCAGAGCCTGTATGAGTCCGTAATTGACAGCCATAAAGGGACAGGCGCACTTTTACCAGGCAGGTTAAAGCCGCTCTGTTACAAGTGGGGGTTATTAGAGGAGGTAGAGGAAGGAAGGCAGGTTGACCAATCAGAGCCAGTATGATGGAAGCATGAAGTCTCCTCTTGGCTTCAAACCCACAGCTCCCTACCTCTCTCTTTCTCTAAATATCTCTCTCTAGATATCTCTCACTCTCTACCTCTCCATCTCTCTAGTTCTCTATCTCTCTATCTCTCTCTCTCCCTCTATGTTTCTCTCTCTCTAGCTCTATCTCTCTTTCTAGCTATCTCTCTCTAGCTCTATCTCTCTAGCTCTATCTCTCTCTTTCTAGTTATCTATCTCTCCAGCTCTATCTCTCTCTCTAGCTATCTAGCTCGCTCTCTCTAGCTCTCTCTATTGCTCTCTAGCTTTATCTATCTTTCTCTATCTAGCTCTTCCACTATCTCGCTCTGTATTCCTCCCTTTTCCCAATTTTGTTCCTTTTTATCCCTCTTTTAATTATTTACTACTTTTCTTTTATTTATATTTTTTTCATGATTTACTTCTTTCTGTTTTGGACCCCCCCCCCCCCCCCCAACTTCCTTATCATCTTTTCCTCTCTTCTTCTTCTTCTTCTTCTTCTTCTTCTTCTTCTTCTTCTTCTTCTTCTTCTTCTTCTTCTTCTTCTTCTTCTTCTTCTTCTTCTTCTTCTTCTTCTTCTTCTTCTTCTTCTTCTTCTTCTTCTTCTTCTTCTTCTTCTTCTTCTTCTTCTTCTTCTTCTTCTTCTTCTTCTTCTTCTTCTTCTTCTTCTTCTTCTTCTTCTTCTTCTTCTTCTTCTTCTTCTTCTTCTTCTTCTTCTTCTTCTTCTTCTTCTTCTTCTTCTTCTTCTTCTCTTCCTCTCAGCAGCAGTCTGCTGTCCCAGCTATCTCTGTACTAGATTTGGTATGTTCTTCCTCTTTAATGCACATGTCCTCGTCCTCTTCCTCTTACATCACTTCCTGTTTACTGTCTGGACTGCCACACCCGCAACTCGTTTTCCTATTGGTTCATTCTGACACCCCCCCCCCCCTTTTCCTCCATCTGGACTGTTGTCATCGTCTCATCGGGTGGCGGTCGGGCTCGGAGGCGGTGCTAAGCCATGATTTTAGCTTTAGGAGCAGCCTGGGATGCTTGCTGCCAATTGGCTGTGGGAACTTTCCATCTCTCTGTCCACTTAAGTTAAAAGCACTACTGCTGTGGAACACAAGCTGATGTCTCTGAGAATATAAACACCTAGACAACAACAGTAGTCAGTGTAGTAGAGGAGAGAGGCTCGCTGAGGAGAGTCAGGCTGCCGCTTCCTGCACGGGGGCCCATCACCGCCACCCATCCGTGTGAACAGCATCGCCCTCTGCTGGTCCACTCTGTGCTTGTTCCTGTGTTTTACTGCATGGCTTGACTCTGTCGCATCCTTTATTCCATCAATAATCATTTGATCACGATGTTGCTCGGAAGTTACTTTAGGTACGCTTGATTTGACTGTCCCCCGCCGCTCAGTGGGGCAGCTACATTCATATCAGCCTTGACTGCTTATCCAGTAAGGCAAATGCACCCTAACGGGCCATTGTTGTTGTTGTTGTTGTTGTTTTTGCCCTGCCAAGGAGGGTATTTAAAGGCAGGTTACACAATTTGTAACGAGTGAATTAAACGTGAATATCGCTTGTTACAGTTGTATGCCTCTTTAAATCCTCTCCTGGTTCTGTTGATGTGTTGATTCACCTGCATGCCCCCTGCTGTGTGTCTGCAGTACTGCACACTGCTCCACCCCTCAGGAGCAAAACCCCATGAGGGAAATCCAACCTATCTCACCTTTAGGCCAGATATCAGTTCCAAAGAGGTTTCATATTACTGTATGTGATGTTGTGTATAAACTAACCTCTCTATGGCAACGTCTGCAAGGAATGCATAGCATTGAGGTGCCAGGTGTACAAGGTTTTCCCACACGGGACAATACAAGGAGTGGCAGAGATTCTATGGGTGTAGATACTTCTCTGTGATTGACAGCTTACCTGACACTCTGTGAATTAGTCCTTGTGATGTAAACACTGCCCACTTAGTGTGCCAAGCGCTGTAATCGAGGAATGGTGAGTGTTACTGATGGACAGTTTCTTCATATGTTTGTTTGTTTGTGTGTACATGTGCTTCTCTGCATGTTTGTGTGTGCGTGCACATGTATGTTTGTTTACCTGTGTGTGTGTGTGTGTGTGTGTGTGTGTGTGTGTGTGTGTGTGTGTGTGTGTGGAACAGCTGCAGGATGAGGAGAGGAGGCGTAAGCAGCAGCTGGAGGAGATACGCCAGCGGGAGGCAGAGGAGCGCATCAAGCAGGAGGAGGAGAGGAGGTGGAGAGAGGAGGAGAGAACCAGACGAGAGACGGAGGAGAAGGTAAGAAAAACTGTCTGTTTACTACAGAGAGAGGAGAGGAGGATGGAGGAGAGGAAGGGAGGAGGAGAGAGAAGTATGGAAAGGAGAGAAGTATGGCGAGAAGGGAGAAGTAGGGAGAGGAGAGAGAGAAGTAGGGAGAGGACAGAGAGAAGTAGGGAGAGGATATGAGAGAGGAGAGAGGGAAGTTGGGAGAGGAGAGAGAGAGAAGTAGGGAGAGGTAAGGAGAGCGAAGTGAGGAGAGAAGTGAGGAGGGAGAGAGAAGTAGGGAGAAGTAAGGAGTGAGAAGAGGAGAGAGAGAGAAGTGAGGAGAGAGAGAAGTAGGGAGAAGTAAGGAGAGAGAAGTGAGAAGAGGAGAGAGAGAGAAGTGAGGAGAGAGAGAAGTAGGGAGAAGTAAGGAGAGAGAAGTGAGGAGAGAGAGAGAGAATAGAAATAGAATAGAAATAGAAATACTTTTATTATCCCGTGGGAAATTTGACACCGCAAATCGCTCAACATTTAAACATTTAGACAGGACAGGTCACAAATTAGAATAATAACACAAATCAATCAAGTTGCCTAGGATAAGAGTAGAGTAAAATAGAATAAAAATGAAATAAAATATACAGAAACAAATACTGTAAAAATATACTGAGCGTGGGGGAAGGGGGGGGTACAGGTAGTAAAAACAACACAGCAGTGTAAACAATTTGGTCAATATAATTTAACTATCTAACTAAATTAAATATATATTCAGGTAGTGTATTGTCCTCCTTGGGTTCCTATTAATCCAAGGTCAATGTCTGGCAGCCGTCGCTGCCCCCTGTTTTGGAGCCTGGAGGCCGTTAGTCGCGGCCTCCTGCCACTATTGAGCTGCCACTCTGTGCTCAGTGATGCAGTGAGGCACAGTGATGCATTGTATAGTCTGATGGCTGTTGGAATGAAGGACTTCCTGTGCCATTCAGTGCTGCATTTGTGTAGTGTGAGCCTAGCACTGAACATGCTCCTCCTGTCAGCCAAGTCTGTGTATAGTGGGTGGGTGGGGTTTTCCCTGATGGCCTGGAGCTTAGCAAGGCTCCTCCTCTCCGCCACCCTCGCTAGAGAGTCCAGCTCCACCCCAACCACGCTGCTGGCCTTCCTAACCAGCTTATCCAGCCTGGTTGTGTCCACTGCTCTGTCCGCTGCCCCAGCAGGTCACAGCATACAAGAAGGCGCCCGCCACCACCGACTCATAGAACATCCTCAACATCCTTGTACAGACATTGAAGGATCTCAGCCTTCTGAGGAAGTAGAGTCGGCTCTGGCCCTTCTTGTACAGTGCCTCTGCATGTTTTGACCCGTTCAGTTTGTTGTCGATGTGCACACCGAGGTATTTGTACACCTCCACCATGTCCACATCAACTCCCCTGATGGAAACGGGGGTCACAGGTGCACTCCTCCTCCTCCCCAGCTCCACAACCAGTTCCTTGGTCTTCGCCACATTTAGCTGCAGGTGGTTTTTATCGCACCATGTGACGAAGTCCACTACCAGTTCCCGGTATTCCCTCTCGTCACCGTCCTTTATACATCCCACTATCGCAGAGTCATCAGAAAACTTCTGAAGGTGGCAGGACTCTGACCGATAGTGGAAGTCGTTGGTGTAGACAGTGAAGAGGAAGGGAGAGAGGACTGTCCCCTGCGGGGCCCCGGTGTTGCTGACCAGTCTGTCTGACACACAGCTCCGTAGGCGCACATACTGTGGTCTTCCCGTCAGATAGTCCACAACCCAGGACACCAGGGGGGCCTCTACTTGCATCGCCTCCAACTTCTCACCCAGTAGCCCAGGCCTTATGGTATCAAAAGCACTGGAGAAGTCAAAGAACATGACTCTCACAGTGCTCCCCGGCTTGTCTAGGTGAGTGTAGGCTCGGTTCAGTAGGTAGATGACAGCATCCTCTACCCCCAGTCGGGGCTGGTAGGCGAACTGGAGTGGGTCTAGGTGGGGTTTGGTCACCGGGCGGAGTTGCTCCAGGACTAACCTCTCCATGGTCTTCATTATGTGAGAGGTTAGAGCCACCGGCCTGTAGTCCTTGGACGTGCTGGGAGGGAGAGAGAAGTGAGGAGTGGAGAGAGGTGAGGTGAGGTGAGGAGAGAGAGAGAAGTAGGGAGAGGTGAGGAGAGAGAAGTGAGGAGAGGAGAGAAGTAGGGAGAGGTGAGGAGAGATAAGTAGGGAGAGGAGAGAGAGAGAAGTAGGGAGAGGAGAGAAGTAGGGAGAGGTGAGGAGAGAGAAGTAAGGAGAGGAGAGGGAGAGAAGTAGGGAGAGGTGAGGAGAGAGAAGTAAGGAGAGGAGAGAGAGAGAAGTAGGGAGAGGTGAGGAGAGAGAAGAAAGGAGAGGAGAAAGAAGTGAGGAGAGGAGAGAGAAGTGAGGTGAGGAGAGAGAGAGAAGTGAGGAGTGAGGAGAGAAGTAGGGAGAGGTGAGGAGAGAGAAGTAGGGAGAGGAGAGAGAGAGAAGTAGGGAGAGGTGAGGAGAGAGAGAAGTAGGGAGAGGAGAGTAGGAGAAAGATGAGGAAACTGTTTTAATTATATAATTTTATTATAATCAGAATTATATTATTATATAATACATTCATGTTATATTGTGTTTTCTAGCTGTATTTCTGCTCAGGGGTTTAAATTACCGGTGGTCTGATGTGCTCCACCCACCCTTCTGCATCCATGTGTTAAATCAAACATACCCAGTGTCTCACCACTTTACTGTTTATGTCACTGTGGTGACCGTTGAGTCTGAGTGTTTGTTTCTGTAAAACCACTGGCAATTTAAAAACCTTTTTGTAGGAGAATAAGTCAGTTAAAACCTGAAAGATGTTAAGATCTTTGAAAGATTTTAATTATTTGATGACTATGTTTATTTTGATGATGATGATTAATGTGTGATGAATTGCATGACCTCATCATGTAAGCGCCTCCCCCTCTCCGTGACATAGTGTGTGATGTCATGTGGCCCCTCCCCTCCCTCCAAAGCATGGGTCTCCCATCCTAGTGTTGATGTTGTGGTTGTCGATGTTGTTGTCAGTGTAAGTCAGGTGGATATTTTCATTTTCTTATTTTATTTATGGAAACCAAACCATTTCCCTTTTTGTTAAGTTTTGTTTTTGACCATTCCATCTCGCATCGCTTCCGAAATGATATTTGGGAATGCCACTTGCCCTTCCACCCTCAGAGCAGAATAAACACAGAGCACAAACACACACACACACACCTACACTCTACACTTCATCTGTACCCGCCCCCACCCACTCTCTTAACCCCACCCAGCTCTGTCCGCAGGGCAGCCCGTCTCCCTCGTTCTCTGTGGCGTCAGCAGGCAGGTCTCCAGGACACAGCACCCTGAACCCTGCTGCCTGCCCACAGCCTGAGACACTCCACCACTCTGGAGGTTTGAGTTACGCACGTTATCTGAGAGTGTAGTCAGATCACAGACCAGCCGTACCACTTCACTGTGGACCCAGGGGTCTGTGGGAGGAAACATAGACATGCATACATGCACATGTATCATACATTCAGATATAGGCTAATCTCAGATATAGATAGACATATACATTAAGATACAGGCGTATACACTCGGATACAGATACAGACATATACACTCGTATAGATACAGACATATACACTCAGATATACTGTAGATACAGGCGTATACACTCAGATATACTGTAGATACAGGCGTATACACTCGGATATACTGTAGATACAGGCGTATACACTCAGATATACTGTAGATACAGGCGTATACACTCAGATATACTGTAGATACAGGCGTATACACTCAGATATACTGTAGATACAGGCGTATATACTCGGATATACTGTAGATACAGGCGTATACACTCGGATATACTGTAGATACAGGCATATACACTTGGATATACTGTAGATACAGGCGTATACACTCGGATATACTGTAGATACAGGCGTATACTCTCAGATATAGATACAGGCGTATACTCTCAGATATAGATACATGTTTATACTCTCAGATATAGATACAGGCGTATACTCTCAGATATAGATACAGGCGTATACTCTCAGATATGGATACAGGCATATACTCTCAGATATAGATACAGGCGTATACACTCAGATATACTGTAGATACAGGCGTATACTCTCAGATATAGATACATGTTTATACTCTCAGATATAGATACAGGCGTATACTCTCAGATATAGATACAGGCGTATATTCTCAGATATAGATACAGGCGTATACTCTCAGATATGGATACAGGCGTATACTCTCAGATATAGATACAGACGTATACAGTCAGATATAGACACAGACGTATACACTCAGATATAGATACAGACGTATACACTCAGATATAGATACAGACGTATACACTCAGATATAGATACAGACGTATACACTCAGATATAGATACAGGCGTATACTCTCAGATATAGATACATATACACTCAGATATAGATACAGGCGTATACTCTCAGATATAGATACAGACGTATACACTCAGATATAGATACAGACGTATACACTCAGATATAGACACAGGCGTATACACTCGGATATAGATACAGACGTATACTCTCAGATATAGATACAGACGTATACACTCAGATATAGACACAGGCGTATACACTCGGATATAGATACAGACGTATACACTCAGATATAGATACAGACGTATAGACACATATACAGGCGTACAGGAGGATATAGATAAATATACACTCTCATATAGACACATATACAGGCGTACAGGACGATATAGATACATATACACTCATATAGATACATACACTCACATATAGACACATATACACTCACATATAGACACAGATACAGGCGTACAGGAGGATATAGATACATATACACTCACATATAGACACATATACAGGCGTACAGGAGGATATAGATACATATACACTCATATAGATACATACACTCACATATAGACACAGATACAGGCGTACAGGAGGATATAGATACATATACACTCACATATAGACACAGATACAGGCGTACAGGAGGATATAGATACATGTACACTCACATATAGACACAGATACAGGCGTACAGGAGGATATAGATACATATACACTCACATATAGACACAGATACAGGCGTACAGGAGGAAGGCAGATGTCTCTGCTGACTCATGGTCCTGAGGGCATCCTCTTCTTCGCGGACCAATCAGAATAGGTCTCGCTAGTAGTGTGTCCCTGGCTGTTTTACCATCAGATCAGTCGTTCAGTAAAGAACTATGAGAGCAGAGCTCACCAACAGGTGGTGTCAGATCAGTCGTTCAGTAAAGAACTATGAGAGCAGAGCTCACCAACAGGTGGTGTCAGATCAGTCGTTCAGTAAAGAACTATGAGAGCAGAGCTCACCAACAGGTGGTTTCAGATCAGTCGTTCAGTAAAGAACTATGAGAGCAGAGCTCACCAACAGGTGGTTTCAGATCAGTCGTTCAGTAAAGAACTATGAGAGCAGAGCTCACCAACAGCTGGTGTCAGATCAGTCGTTCAGTAAAGAACTATGAGAGCAGAGCTCACCAACAGCTGGTTTCAGATCAGTCGTTCAGTAAAGAACTATGAGAGCAGAGCTCACCAACAGGTGGTTTCAGATCAGTCGTTCAGTAAAGAACTATGAGAGCGGAGCTCACCAACAGGTGGTTTCAGATCAGTGGTTCAGTAAAGAACTATGAGAGCAGAGCTCACCAACAGGTGGTTTCCTCCCTGTAGAGGAAGCAGGAACTTGTGTCCCCAGCTGGTAGCCAATTAGACTATCCCTTATTGAGGCGAAATCCAATGAGGGCTTGACTAATGAATGAACAGATGAATCAGGAAATAGTGCCCCTAGCCTGTCAGATCAATAGAGGCCTCTCACAGAATTTTTATAATACTCATTCGTCCTCCATGTTGGATGAAACGGCGGTTGCTATGCGCAAAACAGTGGTTGCTATGTGTTTTTATATATATAAGAAGTATAACAACAATAATTTTATAATTCAGGCTTATTACTGGATCTTGTAAATAAGTCCCAGTGGAACAGTGATATCATGCTGTCCCAGTGTTTTACCTACACTACCACTGCACAGAAATGTGGCATTTTCTTATGAAAGTGGTTACCAGGGTTACCAACGGTTACTTTAGGAGTGATTGTGCAGACAGATCGCTGCCTTTTCCATTCTGTTATGACCACATGCTTCTCATCGACAGCCCCAACACAGTTTGGTAAACTCCAAAACAGCCAATGGTGTTTTCTACATCAAATTCCATATCATTCTCCTTGTCTGAACTCACTGGAAACCGAAACCCAACTGGTGTGCCTGTACAGTTAGCAGAGAGGCTCTATAGAGTAGGAGAAGCCATCTTGCCACCATCTTGTTTGAGCCAATGAGGTTAGTTGAGGGCTAGTCTCGCCGCGTAGCCAGGCCTCTCTGCACGCTACAATAGTGCTGTGCCAGCGCCTAAGAGGGCTCTGGCTGAACCTGTTATCATTAAGCTGTAGTGGGGAAAACGCTCCGGCTTGTTTGTATTTCTTTAAACCAATCGCAAGCATCCTGGGCGGCGCTAAGGCAAAGTTCTACTCGGATTGGTTCACACTCGATAACATGTAGCCTCTCTTTTTAAAGAAAATATCATTTGAAAGAGGAAAGACAGTGACACAATTATTCTGTGAAAGGCCTCTGTTCTTCTAATCTGGGAAGGAATTATATAATTGGTCTGTGTATTCCAAGTCCAGGACAGATACTGAATATTAAACCATTCTGATGACAAGTAGTGAATAGTAGTAGACCAGGATGGTAGTAGTAGTAGTATATTAGAATGTTGTGTTAGTACATCAGGTAGCCATTAGTGTTGTGTAGCCAATTAAGTACAACTAGCTTGCGTCCCAAGTAGCAAATGTAGTTGATCATCATCTTGGGGCAGGAGGAGGGGCTTATTCACAGGAGGAGGGGCTTACTAACATGAGGACAAGCTTACTAACAGGCTGTCCTGCGTGAATTTTTTTCGTAGCCGCAGTACAGCGAAGACCCTCTCTGATTGGTTTAGCTCCGAAGGGCTCTGGGATAGAAATGTCCGCCGTGTACATATATATTCTCTGCTTCGAAGTGGTTATGCTTTGGCCCTCTTTCGAAGTGGGTTATGCTTAGAGTTTGCTGGTGGTCCATCGCCCTGCTCTAAAGATAAACTCTAAGCATAACCCACTTTGAAAGAGGGCCAAAGCATAACCACTTTGAAGCAGAGAATATATATGTACAAGGCGGAAGAGCCCTTCGGAGCTAAACCAATCAGAGAGGGTCTTCGCTGTACGCGGGCTAGCCAATCGGAGCGTCTTCGCAAACTACGGCTACGGAAAAAAATCACGCGGCTGTCCTCCTTGTAGAGGAGACAAGGGGAGGTGCTTATTAACAGGAGGAGGAGCTTATTAAGCGGATTATTGAGGAACCTATTAACATGAGGAAGGAGGAGCTTACTAACAGGCTGTCCTCCCTGTAGAGTAGACAGGAGGAGGAGCTTATTAATGGAAGGTAGGAGGAGCTTACTAACAGGAGGAGGGGCTTATTAACGGAAGGTAGGAGGAGCTTACTAACAGGAGGTAGGAGGAGCTTACTAACAGGTTGTCCTCCCTGTAGAGGAGACAGGAGGAGGAGCTTACTAACAGGTTGTCCTCCCTATAGAGGAGACAGGAGGAGGAGCTTACTAACAGGTTGTCCTCCCTGTAGAGGAGACAGGAGGAGGAGCTTACTAACAGGTTGTCCTCCCTATAGAGGAGACAGGAGGAGGAGCTTACTAACAGGTTGTCCTCCCTATAGAGGAGACAGGAGGAGGAGCTTACTAACAGGTTGTCCTCCCTATAGAGGAGACAGGAGGAGGAGCTTACTAACAGGTTGTCCTCCCTATAGAGGAGACAGGAGGAGGAGCTTACTAACAGGTTGTCCTCCCTGTAGAGGAGACAGGAGGAGGAGCTTACTAACAGGTTGTCCTCCCTGTAGAGGAGACAGGAGGAGGAGCTTACTAACAGGTTGTCCTCCCTATAGAGGAGACAGGAGGAGGAGCTTACTAACAGGTTGTCCTCCCTGTAGAGGAGACAGGAGGAGGAGCTTACTAACAGGTTGTCCTCCCTGTAGAGGAGACAGGAGGAGGAGCTTACTAACAGGTTGTCCTCCCTGTAGAGGAGACAGGAGGAGGAGCTTACTAACAGGTTGTCCTCCCTATAGAGGAGACAGGAGGAGGAGCTTACTAACAGGTTGTCCTCCCTATAGAGGAGACAGGAGGAGGAGCTTACTAACAGGTTGTCCTCCCTATAGAGGAGACAGGAGGAGGAGCTTACTAACAGGTTGTCCTCCCTATAGAGGAGACAGGAGGAGGAGCTTACTAACAGGTTGTCCTCCCTATAGAGGAGACAGGAGGAGGAGCTTACTAACAGGTTGTCCTCCCTGTAGAGGAGACAGGAGGAGGAATACTATCATCGTCTGGAAGCAGAGCGCCGCCGGCAACACGACGAGGCAGAGAGAAAGCTACTGACGCCTGACGAGCCAGCAGGGGGTCTGTACCGGCCCCCCCTGCCCAGAGACTACCAACCCCCTAACCCCACTCCCCCCAACACCACCTCCACTAACACCCCCCCTCCCCCACCTCAGAGAAACACCTCCTACCTCAAAACCCAGGTCGCCTCCCCAGACACGCTCTACACCGCCAAGTTTGTCTCCTACGCGGGCGAGGAGGAAGAGGAGGAGGATGGGGAGGACGTCAGCAAAGGAGGAAGTGGCGGCGGCATTGGCCTATCAGGTCAGAGGAAGCTGTCCGCCACCCGGAAGTCGTACAGCGACCTTCCGCCCAATCACAGCAAGCCTCAGCCGCCGCCCACAGCGCGCAAGCCCCGCCCCATGTCTGATGGCATCTTCCTATCTGCCTCATTCCAGCCGCCAGTCAACAACTCCAACAGTACTGGCCACGCCCCTCCCCTCCCCGCCAAACCAAGCTCCGCCCCCTCAGGCAGCTACAAAGGTAGAAACAGAGAGAGAGGAAAGGAGAGAGGAGAGGAGACAGGCTCCCTACAGCGCCCTCCACATCTCCCTCTCATTCACTCATCTCTTCAGAGCTCCTAGTCACTAGTTTTGTGTTGTTTGTGTTTTCTATTTTTCTACCTTCACCAGTGTCCTTCATTAGTCGGCCAATCAGATGATAATGCTGTAATTCTCTTTTGGTTGTTGTTTGTCTTTTTTCTGTGTAGAAATGTTCCCACCCTGTCCTCTAGCCAATCATATTCTCCCCCCCTCTCCTCTAGCCAATCATATTCGGTTTATTTTCATGTTTTGTGTTTTGTTTGTGTTCCGGACCCCTCCTCCCTCCCACAATCATTTCCTCCTCATCTTCCTCCAATCAAATCCGATCACCACTAGCGGACAGTAAAAGTAATCAATAACGTCCCACCCCCCTGCCTGCCACTGTTCGCTCCAGATTGACACCCATCAAAGCCAATCATAGTACTGTTGGTGTTGTCGCTCGCCGCCTCCCTGTGTGTCTGGTTGGTTGGTTGCTGCTATGGGGGTGTGTCCAGCTGCCGGTTCGCCCGCCCCCCACTCGCCCGTGGCCCTGCTTAGCGGTGTTGCTTTAGGGAAGGAGACACGCCATTGGCTTTACACACCCATCAGCCAATCGGAGATCAGCTGGCATTCATTCAACGTTAATACATACACACAATCTTAACTGAATATATCTGATGAGGGAGAGAGGTGCTCTTTGTCTGTGGCTGTTTAGAAACTGGTTTGGCTCTAACCCCTGCACCCAGGACACCCTGGCTCATTAAAACATACTAGTACTATTATGAGACCAGGCTCATTAAAACATACTAGTTACCCTTAGCTGCCAGAGTAGTACCCTTCCTGCTCACTTATTGCTTTGCTTAAAAGCGTCAGCTAAATGTAAACATACTAGGCTCATTAAAACATACTACTACTATTATGAGACTAGGCTCATTAAAACATACTAGTACTATTATGAGACCAGGCTCATTAAAACATACTAGTACTACTATTACATTAGTTCTCAGTATAATTGTATCAGTATAATACGCTGCGGTGTACTCCTACCTTTAATCCCACAGTGACCCCTACTGGCAGGATCAGGTTATAGCCCCACACATTGAACCATAGACGCAATACAATCGATACACTTACTATTCAGAATGGTGACTGTCCCTTTAATGTTTAGGACAGAGTCAGCACAGCCTCATGCCAAAAGTTTAAATCCTGGGTTTAGTTTTCTAACGTTTTTTTTGTATTTACATACAATAGGGTTGCCATGGTCATGTGAAACATCCCAGAGACAGGTCACAGACAAATAGTAACTAATCATAATCTGTCTAGTCTGTCTAATCCTAATCTAACCCTCTCTGGTCCTGACCCTAACCTAATCTAACCCTCTCTGGTCCTGACCCTAACCTAGCCTGCACTGATCCTAATCTAACTCGCCTGGTCCTAATCTAACCCCCCCCCCCCCCCCCTGCCTGGTCCTGATCCTAACCTAATCTAACCCTCTCTGGTCCTGACCCTAACCTAGCCTGCACTAATCCTAATCTAACTCGCCTGGTCCTAATCTAACCCCCCCCCCCCCCCCCCCCCCCGGTCCTGGTCCTAACCCTAACCCCCCAATGGTCCTGAGGGACACAGAATGCTTCTCTGCATGGAATGACTCCTCCATAGAATTAGACTTAGACTCTATTTTAGCTGTAATGAAGCAGATTACTCCTTTCTATCTATCCAAGTTATGTGGCCTCCTCTCTCTCCCTCTCTCTCTCTCTCTCTCACTCTCTCTCTCTCTCTCTCTCTCCCCTCTCTCTCTCTCTCTCTCTCTCTCTCTCTCTCTCTCTCTCTCTCTCTCTCTCTCTCTCTCTCTCTCTCTCTCTCTCCCTCACATACACACACACACACACAAACACACACAAACCCTACCTGTACAAATGAATGATGACAGAGCTATCTGGGCCTCACAGGAACCTTCTGTTGAAACCTCACCCAAATATAGAGACCCAACCCACTAACCTCTCCGCTCCCCCTCCCAACCGTAACACCCCCACCCCCCAAAATACACTAAACAATGTGAACCTCATCCTACACTTCCTACACACACACACACACACGCTTCCAACACTGCACTGCCCTTCACTGCGGCTGCCTACAAACTGCAATAATTGTCTGGATGTTCATTGCCGTTTACTACCTACGCTTATATCTGCTTCCTTACACTCTCGCCCTCTAATTCATGTGTTTGCTGTCTGTCCTTCCATCCATCCATCGGTCTGACTGTTTGCTATCAGTGTTCCTTCCTGTGCCTTGTCTGTCTGTCTGTCCTGTCCATATAGCACTGGCTGTCCTGTCTGTCTGTCTGTTTGTCTGTCTGTCTGTCTGCGATGCTGTCTAATGCTGCAGCTTCACTAATGTCCTACATTTCCCATGGTGCACCGTGGCAGTCCACATGCCCAATCAGCGCATGAATCTCTTGACCTCCATAACCTATGACCTCAAATACACTCCGGGTGGATGATTCTATCGGCTGGCAGCTTGGAGGCTTAGGATAGGCCAGAGCTCAAGAGGAAGACACGTCCGGCTGGGCTCTGACCAATGAGAGCTCTTTCATTTTAATCTTATTCCCTCCCTTATAACAACTAGAAGAGGGTAATTTGTGGAATTGAAACAAATGAGAACAATATCCATGACATTCAGAGAACTGTAAAGGATTTCAGTCATGACACCAAAAGTCATGTGTGGTTTCGGCTCCAGTAGGACCCAGCTCGATTCTCAGAACCAAAGCCTCCACCCTGCCAGCAGAGCCAATCTGTGTCTGTTCTGGACCCAAGAACCCGGTCCCTTTCCATTCAAAACAGAACAATAACCAAAGTGTCCACAGCCATTTGAACGCCAGTTGTGTGTTCATTGGATGTGGGTTTAGCGTCGGGTTGTTCCAGGTGGTTATGGGTTAGTCTGCTAAGTCTGACCCAGTTCAGCCTCGTCTCATCTAATCCGAAGAGTTGACTTAACTTGATCTGGCCTCGTCCGGTCAAGCCAGTCCAGGAAGGTCTGGTCCAGGTCCAAGTTTGGGACAGACACGGGGACACGACTAACACGACGTCTGAGTGGGAAGGTGGAGGTCCTCACACTGTTTAACATCGAGGCCCTGGTCGTTTAGCAGAGGACCTTCTCCAGGTCTACGGTAGGATGGAGTCGGACCAACACAGCACCAAGGCTGATGGTTCGTATTGCTTTATAATGAAAGAAAGAACACGATACATAAAATAAACCCTGCAGAGGAAAACGATACAAATAATTATGATGATGAACCTCAGTGTGAGACTCCACCTCCGACTCAGACCAACACTTGTTCCACAGACCAGTCTGCTGCTGCTGATGTCATCGAGAATGACCTGCCTCTAACGCTGCCTGTCTCTCTCCCTCTGTTGCTCTCTCTGTCTCTCTACCTCTGTCTCTCTACCTCTGTCTCTTTCTGTGTGTCTTCTCTCCTCTCCTCTCTCTTCTCTCTCTTTCTCTCTCCCTCCCTGCCTAACCCTCTCTCTGAGTACTGCTTCTCTAGCGGGCCTCCTCCTCTCTGCTTGGTGTGGTCTGTCGGAGCGTTGTTCTGATGTAGAGCCAGGGAAGCTGCTGGGTGATGCTGTTAACCAGAGTAGTTCACAGCTTGTCTAGTTTCATCTCTAGACCAATAATCTTTTGACCAAAGTGTTTTGCAACTCAACCTGTGCATGTTAAATTGAAGCAAGACATCAGTGAAAGGTTGAATAATAATATATGTGATGTATATTATTAGCAGAGAGATTGTTAAGCCTCTCTGATGGTCACAAGCAGGGAGTCCTCATCAGACCCTCCAAAAAAGCACTTCAACCACTTCTGGTTTTTGAGACATTGCGAGCAGAATATGCTAGCATTTGTTAGCATGCTACTGGAAGTCAATGGGGGGCATGAAGCATTCTATAATCTATTCATTGCTAAGCAATATTCATACTTCGTGTCCCTATTGACTTCCACTAGCATTCTTAGCATGATGCTAACAAAATGCTAACAGATTCAGCCTCCAATGTCTCGTAAACCAAAACGCTGGTGCCAGGTCTGTTACAGTGGACTGAAAGAACTCCCAGTCTGTGACAATTCAGACTGACTGTCCCTTTACTGGTTTGAAGTGGTCTTGAATGTGACCATTAAGTACCAGGACCAGCACTCTGTACCCAGCAGATTCTCTACGTCATGATTTGGAGGGAAGTATCGCTGCTCGTCAGCGTTACCGTATTAAGAGGAGCGATGCTCATTAATGTTGTGTTGCTCTGTCTGTCTCCTGGGGAACATGGTAAAACCTGGACAGGATTTAACTCATACACTGGAAACACAGCAGGAGTTGTAGGATCGGGGGAGCTCTACAAGGACCCGCGAGACAAGTGGCCTAAAGGGTGAGTCCTCCGCACCTCTCACTCTTTCACTTTGCCACTCTCTCTCTCTCTATCTCTCTCTCTCTCTCCTTGTGTTATATCTCTTTCTCTCTCCCTGTCTCTCTTACCTCATTCTCATCTTGTCCTCCGGTTATCTTATCTCACTCACCTCATCTCACTCGTCTTATCTCACTTTCATCTCATCTCACTCACCTAATCTCACTCATCCTCATCTTATCTCATCCTCATCATATCTTATCTCATCCTCATCATATTTTATCTCACTCACCTCATCTCACTCATCCTCATCTTATCTCATCCTCATCATATCTTATCTCACTCACCTCATCTCACTCATCCTATCTTATCTCATCATATCTTATCTCACTCACCTCATCTCACTCATCCTATCTTATCTCATCCTCATCTTATCTCTCCTCATCATATCTTATCTCATCCTCATCATATCTTATATCACTCTCATCTCACTCATCATATCTTATCTCACTCATCCTCATCTTATCTCACTTTCATCTCATTCTCATCTTATCTCACTCATTTTATCTCATCCTCATCATATCTCACTTTCATCTCATATATTATCTCATCCTCATCTTATCTCATCCTCACCTTATCTCACTTTCATCTCATTCTCATCTTATCTCACTCATCTTATCTCATCCTCATCATATCTCACTTTCATCTCATATTATCTCATCCTCATCTTATCTCATCCTCATCTTATCTCACTTTCATCTCATTCTCATCTTATCTCACTCATCTTATCTCATTCTCATCTTATCTCACTTTCATCTCATTCTCATCTTATCTCACTTTCATCTCATTCTCATCTTATCTCACTTTCATCTCATTCTCATCTTATCTCACTTTCATCTCATTCTCATCTTATCTCACGCTTGCCTTGCCTCACTCTTATCTCACTCATATTATCTTATCTCACTCTTGGCTTTATTCTCATCTCACCCTCATCTCATCAAATCCCATTTTATCCCATTGTTACTTCATCTCCTCGTCTTTTCTCATGTCCTTAGCTTTATCTTGTGTTCTCATCTCAGCGGTCCGGAGCAGGAGAACGCGAACCCCGGCCCCACCCCGGAGAGTCTGACCTTCAAGGAGCGGCAGCGGCTGTTCTCGCAGGGCAAGGAGGTGTCTAATAAGGTCAAGGCGTCACGCAAGCTGATGGAGCTGGAGAACGAGCTCAACACTAAATAGCAGCCTGGCACCTCCTCAGACCCCCAGGGGGAGGAGCCCACACCAAGGTTTTAGAAGTCACAGATCAGTTCAGTCATGGTGTTGCACAAGTAAAGCATCTCCTGGACTGACCTGAGAGCAGCTTTATTACAACACCAGCACAGCTTGGTCCACAGAGGCTCCTGCTCCCAGAGCTGCTCTCGTGGTCTGAGCTGAACTTCTGTGTTGTTGTTGTTGTTGTTGTTGTCGAGTGATCATTTTTTCACCGTGTCGAGACCTAATTTTCTACAGACCTTGGCCTAGGACCCCCCCCCCACCCCCACTACAACCACCACCCATCTCTCTCTGCTCCCAGAACCAGTCTTAGCACTGAGGTAATCTCTGTCATTTGGCTTTAGGGAACAAATATTATGTCAACACTAGGATACTCACTAAGATTATCTGGACACTAAGATTATTTCAACACTAAGATTATCTCACCACTAAAGGGGTTTACCTCAACACTAATATTATCTCAACACTAAGGGGTTTTACCTTGACATGTTGAATGTTAAGTCTGTTTCTTTCCCCAGGCACTTAGGCACATAGTTTCAGGTTAGTATTGACACTACTCATTAGCTGCTAGCTAGCCATTAACCATTGTTTTCAATGAGAACAAGACATTTTATGCTAACTGAAGGAAAGATATAGAGACTTTTAGATGTGATGATGTAATAAGTGCCTAGGGAATCAATATAATAAACTGAACATCCAAACTGGCCTGTTATGTCTATGATCCCTCAGCCCATTGTTCCCTAAACTAAACCTGTTTTCCCTAAGTTCAGTGTTCCCTAAAAATACATTGACTAATAGCTGAGGGAACCTAGGGTTTCGGGAACATGGTGAGGGAAGATGGGTTTAGAGCTGATTCTCGGCTGTGCAGGAGAGAGAGAGACAACGTTTGCTCCCCTGCCAGTGACGGTCTTCTTTTCTGTTGTTTTCTCTCTCTCTCCCCCCACCTCTCTCCCTCTCTCCCCCTCTCTCTCTCTCCCCCTCTCTCTGTCTCTTTTTTATCATTGAATAACTGGACCAGTCATGTACGACGTAGATGTATTGTTGCAATAGGAGAGACGTTTATGGTTTCAAACTTTTTCCCTCTTAAAGATCTATCAAAGATATATTATGTTAAAGCTGTAAACATGTTCTATCTAGTGAGATGAGAATCTGAACATCACAGCAGGAAAGGGGGGGTATTTTTGTTTGTAAAATGGTTTTTGGGTTAGGGATGAAAAAGTAGTTTTTGGTCATTTAATTTGTTTTATAGCTTACTGTAATATGAATGCTTTTTATGCTGTTATTTTATGCTCTGTTTCTGCATTACATTAATTTCACACTTTTTATTTCTTGTCTAAATAAATTCCCAAAATCGAGTTCCAGAGTTAGTTAAATCCTTCGGATTCTCAGCGAGTTGAAACGGGGGAATTGTGTCCATTCTGGCTTGCCGTACACTGTGTTACTGCATTCCATAGCGAGCAAGCATGGTTCTTATTGCTGTTTTCTTTTTAATCCATTCTACATTCTAACTTACTGGGATCTACTGTACATATGTGCTTCCACAAGTCTGTCTGTAGTCACTACTGTATAAACTAAACACCACAAGTCTGTCTGTAGTCACTACTGTATAAACTAAACACCACAAGTCTGTCTGTAGTCACTACTGTATAAACTAAACTCCACAATTCTGTCTGTAGTTACTACTGTATAAACTAAACACCACAATTCTGTCTGTAGTTACTACTGTATAAACTAAACACCACAATTCTGTCTGTAGTTACTACTGTATAAACTAAACACTATCACTTCAGCTGCTGTCTTCTGACAAGAAAATGAAACGTGTAGAAGGATAAGTGAGGAAGTCATCCTCACTAAACAAACACAATATCTGAAGCCAACAGGGCATTTTCTTTTCTACTAAAGCAGAAGGAAGCTGTTAAACTGTAATGTCTCCCTCCGGGTTGCACTGTTACTGGGGTTGGCGAGTTTTTAAACCTTTCTACCCCCCCCCCCTCCCATTACTCTTTTAGTATTGTTTTTTCTTTGTTTGAATTTTGAATTGAATCCTTTTTGCAGAGTTGTGTGAAATCAGTTTGACCAGGTTCTACACTAAGTTCATGGCCGGTGTTGAAGCTTCTGTCTCCCGCAGCAGAAAGTTAACTTCACTGTCCGCTTTTCAAAATGATTACAGAAAGAAAAAAAAACACTACTTTTGAGTTCATGTTTTCAATTGCAGGTATTTATTTCCAACCTTGTGTAAAACTAATTATTATAATAATTAATAAAAAAAATACTACACAAATTTCTTTTTAAGATTTTGAAATGTATCGGCGACCTCCTGTACTAATGTTTAAACTGTATTTTATTAAAGATTCAAAAACTACGGTGTGATAATTCCATAACTTCTCAATGCTCCAACCAACACTGTTTACTCAGGAAAGAAATGCATTTCAAATACATCTTAAAATATAAATTAATTAATTGAGAGAAAAAAACAGGAATATATTTAAAATGCATTGCTTTTCTGCTCTCTGTCAGAGTGACTCCATCTTGTGTGTAAATAATATTTCTTTGACAATAACGTGGACCAGACTTTAGCCAGACAGACTCTCACTGGGGTTATGATTTATAAAGAGAGTCTGTTTATTACTTTGAGGATGCTAACTGACTTGTGTACACACTACACACACCTCCCACATCGCACTACACACACACACACCTACACCTCACACATACACACCTATACACCCCCCTCCTTTTTAGGGTTCAAAGTGAACTGAATCATTTAAATGGTTTCATGTTTAGCCTCTTTTGTAAATCATTAATAAATACAGATTTTTCAACAGTGCTGGCTTGAACTGTGGTCTTTTATTTTTCTATGCAAGACCAAACCCCCACACTTACCTGTAGCTGCTACTACCTGTAGCCCCAACACATCTACCTGTAGCCAACACACTTCAAGTTTCCTTGTTATACATCGCTGGTATTGTGATGTGAAGTCCCTTCCTCATTTTCATAGTTTCCTTGTTGTGGTGTTTGCTGGTATCAATAACTGACTAAGAAATAAACATTATCATAAGCTGATCCCTATAGCAGATACTAGCAACACAATTCCAGTGAAACAGTCTATAGTGGATCAGTGAACTACCTGTGAGGCTCAACAGCACCTCCCTGTGGTAGAAAACGGAATAATGACTGGTAAACGTTGTGTGGTTCTCCGGCGTGGATCTGGGTCCCAAACAAACGTGTTATTATTAAATTAAACTAACTTAAAAAGTCAGCGAATTATGTATCGTTCACTTATTTTGCCCTATTTGAATTACGGTGTAGAAGTGTGGGGCAACACTTATGAACAACATAAAGCCATTGTTTATATTACAGAAAAGAGCGGTAAGAATTATTCATGAGTGGATTCAAGATAACACCCCAACAGACTGTTTATTAGGTCAGGACTTGTGAAACTTAAAGATTCTGTTACATATATTATTAGTAAATGTACGGCAAAAAGCAGAGTATTTGCTTGCAGACGTTGTTTGTTTTTAGCTCCGAGGACGATAACCATAAAAGGACATGTACTTTGAAGCATCAGAATGCATAGGTCTGTATTTCAGTATGTGGCCTAAAGCGGTGACATTCTTTACAGTAAGATTTAAACTGTTCAAAACGTCCTATTATCATGTTTGTTGTAGTTTAGTGTTTATATCTATATGTGGTAAACACAGCACTATGTCTGGATGGCCGAGCGGTCTAAGGCGCTGCGTTCAGGTCGCAGTCTCCTCTGGAGGCGTGGGTTCGAATCCCACTTCAGACAATAGATATTTTTTTTGTCTCGATTGCAGTTTTGTAAACATTATTTATTAATTCAGTGTTTAATATTTTGATCATGGTGCATCATCATACATACATACATCGTGACGTCGTAGTTCTAATTGTCACCAGTCACACAGTTGTAAACAGATTTTTTTAATATTATACTTAATTTGTTTGTAATTTGATGTTTCAGTTTGTTTTTAATCTCTTTTTTTTGTAAACTTGGAATCATTGTAAATGATTTGCCACTCCATGATTTCCCCGAGAATGAAGGTTTGAATTGAATGACTGACACCTATTACTGCATCGAGCAGTTTCTGTTCAGTGAGACATGTAGAACGGTTTCAATCTGTCAACCTCTGTCAAGGAGCGTAATATATATAGGCCTCGTGTATTATCCTGTGGAGACACAAACACTGTATGTAAAAATAGCTTTCACTGTACTACCCAAAGTAAACATAAATTATACTTTCACTATTAGCAGTATGCAAAAATGTACTTTCACTGTATAGTTAGCAGTAAGTAAAAATCCATGCACGACTTAATTACATTTAGCAAAATATATAGTCATGGGGTAGATGGTGATGTCTGCACTGTTTACATAAAAAAATACACCTGGATTGCTAATGTCAATGTGCAATATGTTGTACACTCGTCACGTTTACTTTTACACACAACTCATATTCACTATGTATATAGTGGTATATTTCTACGTATGTCGTTCCATGTTTTTTTTCCTTTTTATTATCTTATTGTATTCTATACTTATAGTGCTCTAATAGTCTAATGCTCCTGCTGAGCTGACTTGTTTCTCTCGTCCAACACATTTCATTGTGCCGTTGACCTTGTGTTAACGGCTAATGAAGACACTTGAACTTAATTATTAGTTAATTATATTATTATATTACATTCGTTTCCCAATCAATTATTTTATTGGACACAATATGCCACTGAGAACTAAAAGTGTATTGCCTAGTCGTATACAGGCTATTTGACTATATAATTCAGTATCCTTATCATAATTATTAGACCTATTATTATTATTATTATTATTATTATTATTATTATTATTATTATTATTATTATTATTATTATTATTATTATTATTATTATTATTTATCTTTGTTTTGCAATAGGCTTGCATTTCGTTTAATCTGTGCCATGGCACTGCACGCGTCACAAGCTCGTGATAGTGGTGAATGGTGATTATGATGATGATGGTGGGTTTCTGGTTAATGATTAATAAACGTATTCAACCCCCTTCCTCTGTAAATATGATGAATGGGTACATCCTAGGAGGAAAGCACAGCTTGGGTTTCAAAAGCCACAGGTCCGAGTCCTTGAGGGACAGGTTTTCTGTTTATAAACCCTTTTATTTTTCAATAGGCCTCATGTTTCATGATATGAGCAAAGCAGACTTTTCATGAATCATCTTCCATATATTATCAACATGTCGGCATTTTGGACCGTTTTCTGGACTGGATTGAGGAGTGGATGAAATGGCTGATGACAAAGTAAATGACGCACATTGATCAATTGATTTGATATTAATCTACATTATCTTCTCTGTTACTTCGCCATTCCTGATCATTAAATGATGCCAATGAAACGGAACATAGACAGTCCGGTCAGAGACGGAACTTTTCTGATTGGTTCTTCGACCCAGAGCCTGTGTGCCTCTCCGGAGTTCCTGCTGCATGGAGACGAACTCCACAGCTTTCTAAACAGACAGAACCCACTGGAGGAGGAGGAGGATTCTGGAATCAAATCAGGTATGAAACATTTAAATACATGCCTGTATTCAGAAAAATACTTGCTAAAAGTAATTTAGCATGCAATACCAGTGAAGCCAACACACAAAAACATACACAATTATAAATTATTCTTGGAACGCCCTTCTATGCAGTTCGATATGCTTTCAACATTTGGAGAATTTATAGCTTTGATTAATAACAATTGTATGTAATTTTGTAATTGCTTTTAGTCTGCTTTTACTTTTTCTTGTTTCCCGTTTTGATCTTATTTTAACTTGATTTTATCGTGTTGATTGCTTGTTTTTATCTTTGTGTTATTCTATTTATTTTAGTTGTATACTCGACGTCACTGTAATAAGGGAAACGTCAATGTCCCTCGAATTTGAATACAAATGTAATGGCACATTACATTATACTCAGCGTGTAAACAATTATTCACACGTCAGCGCCGTCACGCAGACCAAAAGCTATAGCTGAATATAAATAATTGTATATAATTCTTGAATACATGTAATAAAACCCTCCCGCACATTATGTTAGCTTGTAAATTAAACGTGAATTGAGATGCACGCAACCCTCAGCAAGGGCTGTGCTGTTCTGATTTAAATTGTGTTTAGTTTTATTTATTTATTTATTTTTCTTCATCAGATTTCACCTTTGATTTGAAGAGTGTCCTTCGATTTGACATCATTACAGTAATTTTTAGAATTGGTTAGAATTCGTTTTTAGGAATCACTATTGTTTTCTATCATGTGTCAAGATCGGTCTTGGTAGATTCAACTGATAGATATATAAACTGGATTATGACACATTGTTGATATGATTTGATTGCATCACTGTTTTCCCCTCTTTCTTGCTTTAATATTGTGTTTATCTTTGCTTATTCTGAGATGTTTTAGTCAAAGTAAAAAATATCTGTCTATCCTTCCTTCCATCCATCCATCCATCCATCCATCCATCCATCCATCCATCCATCCATCCATCCATCCATCCATCCATCCATCCATCCATCCATCCATCCATCCATCCATCCATCCATCCATCCATCCATCCATCCATCCATCCATCCATCCATCCATCCACCCATTCATCCACCCATCCATCATGAACTATTTTCGGTCCAAGTACACCATAGTTCTTGGGGTGACAGTGGCTCAGGAGGTAGAGCAGTCATCCCGTAATGTGAAGGTTCCCGGTTTGATTCAGGCTCCTCCTGGCAGCGTGTCAAAGCAGTTAAGCAAAAGTTAACCTCTTACTGCTCCTGATGAGCAGGTTGGCACCTGTCTGTGTGAGTTATAAGTTGTAAAGCGTATATGCCCCGATCACGTTTTTTGCCACCGATACCGATCACGATCTTCTATGAGCCATATCGGCCGATACACTGCCGATACCGATCGTTTTTGGTTTTGTTACTTGTTGTCATGCACTTGTCCTAATATACTAACCTAGCACCAACATTGTTACTCAGCTGATAGAGTTGTGCCCTTCCTGATGACTTGTCGTACAGAACTTGTAAGTCGCTTTGGATAAAAGAGTCAGCTAAATGACTAAATGTAATGTAAATACCCATTGTTCAATTAATAAACTGTATGCCTCACTGTGTGGAAGAGACTGGGATCATTCTTTTGTGCAAGGCAACATCAGGCTTGACTTAAAACATTACATTCCTAACTTAGTGAAACTAATTGTAACAAATTAACACATAGATATAAATGTACTGAATTGTTATTTCTTATTTTATTTCTTATTATATTATATAAAACATTAAAAAAAATGTTTATTTTATTTTACCGATATGCGATCCAGTTATTTTTGTGCGCGCTTTGGATAAAAGCTGTTGTATAAATGTAGGCCATTTAGGGCCAATTAATCGAATGAATTACATTTGCTAGCCGTATAGTTTTCTTGTGTTGTTACTTCTGTATCCCTGACTTGACTGGCCCACAATACAAATTTTTATTTTACAACAGTATGCTTGTTATGATAATACTTTTGTTTTATAACAGTACAATGGCCTATCATGTTTTATAACAGGACAGATAGTTGTGTTGTGTTTCTGTGCAATAGATTGCATTTCTACAGTGTTTCTATTGTGTTTTTTGTATTTTATTTTTTTATAATTTTTTAAACAAACATATAAACAAACATGACAACACACGATAAGATATACAAGCATTAATTGTCAGGGCACATCCAATGAGATCACATTTTAGTTAGTTGTCTTATATAAGATATACCCCTAATACCTGTTATCTAAAAAAAACCTACATACATATGCTCAGCTCGAACCCCCCCCTCCCGGACCCCACCTTGAGAAGTACCTCCACTATCCCTCGCACCTAACCAGACACTACCATTATAAGCTAGCTTTTATTCTCTCCACCACTTCTAACCACATTGACATTTTGGATTCATTGAGACCCAGAATTCTTGCTGTAGATATTTCATGGTAAATTACATCGAGATATGTAAGAAACCAAACTTTACGGCACATTTTTTCCGGTTGAAACCAGCGTGATGCGATCAGCTTCTTGGCTACTGTGATACCCGATAAAACCAATCTCTTTAGCTGTGGATTCACTGCAAACTCAAAAACATCATTCAATAGTAATACCGAGGGGTGTACAGGTATATTCCAAGATACGAGTTTTGATATTTGTTGGGTCACATCTTTCCAGAATGCCTTAACTGGTGAGCAGTCCCAATACATGTGCATAAATGTCCCTTCGTCCCCATTTGTACATTGGGTGCATTTGGAATCTTGTTTAAGTTCTAGTTCTATTGTGTTTTTACAGTTTTTTTTATTGTGTTTCTATCGTGTTTCTACTGCGTTTCTATTATGTTTCTATTGTGTTCTTACTGTGTTTCTATTGTGTTTCTACAGTGTTTCTATTGTGTTTCTATTGTGTTATTACTGTTTCTATTGTGTTTCTACAGTGTTTTATAGTGTTTCTATTGTGTCTATACAGTGTTTCTATTGTGTCTATACAGTGTTTCTATTGTGTTTCTACAGTGTTTTATAGTGTTTCTATTGTGTCTATACAGTGTTTCTACTGTGTTTCTATTGTGTTTCTACTGTGTTTCTATTGTGTTTCTGTCTCAGAGGCAGAGGACAGCAACGACACGCCGTCATCTGATGAGGAGCAGGAGCTTCTGGAGTATTCCACAGAGCTGTCAGTCAGACAGGTTAGCCCCGCCCCCAGGAAGACCATCACTCAGATCATCAAAGACAAGAAAAAGCAGACACAGCTCACACTGCAGTGGTAAGACCAGAGTACAGACATACCTGAGTACACTGGCTGATTTACAGCTCGCAAGACATCCGTACACTGACTGATTTACAGCTGAATAAGACTTCAATACACTAACTGTTTTACAGCTCACTAAGACCTCTGTACACTGGCTAATTTACAGCTGACAAAGACCTCAGTACACTGACTGATTCATAAACATAATTATGGTATCAGTCTATAGTGCATATTGTGTTTTCAGCATTCAACAATGAGGAGTTCATCATGTTTGAAGGAGTGTTTGATAGTGTGTGTGTGTGTGTGTGTGTGTGTGTGTGTGTGTGTGTGTGTGTGTGTGTGTGTGTGTGTGTGTGTGTGTGTGTGTGTGTGTGTGTGTGTGTGTGTGTGTTGGAATAATCAGCACTCGGGGAACTGTCCTTTAGGTACTTTTATTGAGCATGCTGAGGAAGGCTTCCAGATCAAACGTGGCCTAACTATTCCCAAGCGAGTTTACCTCAAAACCCCGCCCCCACAGCGTGACGGACTGCCGTGGCGTCTTCATTGTGTGCAAAGGAGTGTGTCTGATTGGTTGTCTCTACTGTCTGTCTCCAGGCTGGAGGAGAATTACATTGTGTGTGAAGGAGTGTGTCTGATTGGTTGTCTCTACTGTCTGTCTCCAGGCTGGAGGAGAACTACATTGTGTGTGAAGGTTTGTGTCTGATTGGTTGTCTCTACTGTCTGTCTCCAGGCTGGAGGAGAATTACATTGTGTGTGAAGGAGTGTGTCTGATTGGTTGTCTCTACTGTCTGTCTCCAGGCTGGAGGAGAACTACATTGTGTGTGAAGGAGTGTGTCTGATTGGTTGTCTCTACTGTCTGTCTCCAGGCTGGAGGAGAACTACATTGTGTGTGAAGGAGTGTGTCTGATTGGTTGTCTCTACTGTCTGTCTCCAGGCTGGAGGAGAACTACATTGTGTGTGAAGGAGTGTGTCTGATTGGTTGTCTCTACTGTCTGTCTCCAGGCTGGAGGAGAACTACATTGTGTGTGAAGGAGTGTGTCTGATTGGTTGTCTCTACTGTCTGTCTCCAGGCTGGAGGAGAACTACATTGTGTGTGAAGGAGTGTGTCTGATTGGTTGTCTCTACTGTCTGTCTCCAGGCTGGAGGAGAACTACATTGTGTGTGAAGGAGTGTGTCTGCCACGCTGCATCCTATACGCTCACTACCTCGACTTCTGCAGGAAGGAGAAGTTAGATCCCGCCTGCGCTGCTACCTTTGGAAAGGTGTGTGTGTGTCAGGCCTCACTTTGCTTTAAAACTTCTACCGATGTTATGATGCTTGATGCCGGTTTAGAAACATTGCAAAAAAAATTAGACACACATGTAACATAATGGTTAATAATATGTTACCAACACAACCCTGGTGGACTGAGACTAGTCTACTTCCTGTTTCCAACAGACCATCCGCCAGAAGTTCCCTCTTCTCACCACCAGGAGGCTCGGTACCAGGGGACACTCCAAGTAAATACCAAACATGTTCTATTTAGAGTAAATACTACTAAACAATCTATTTAGAGTAAATAATACTAAACATGTTCTATTTAAATACTAAACATGTTCTATTTAGAGTAAACACATGTTCTATTTAACCTCTTAAGCCCGATCGGCCTGGTACCGGTACAAGATTATTTCACGTCATAAATAGATCAATACAGTCCATATTAAGTGATGTTGCGTTTCTTTTTCAAATGTAGCCAAGAGTAAAGATCCTAACCCTATCAAAACAGCAGTCAAAGTGTATTATCTTCCGCACTACGTTTGTTTACCAATGATTTTAAGTGTTATTAGCTAATTATGAGCTTATAGAAATCTCTGCGCATTTAGACGCGAGAAGAAGAAGCACTAATGAAATCGTTGTATTCCTAAGAAAGAGGAGACCCAGGGTTTTTGATGGACGTTGAAATTTCATAAAACTACAGCTCACACCAGCCGCCGGCAACGGAAATCCAACCATATTTCACGTAATTTTCCTGACGTGATGTTCGTGTTTATATCTCACAGGTCGAACAAACCTCAATGTTATTCCCATAAAATACAACGTATATTTGTATACCTTATATCTTTACCTTTCTGTGAACGTGAACGGAAAAACCATGTCGCAATCCGGTGAAAAATGGCGGAGCTATTGACATTATAAAAGTAACTGTACCTACAGCAGATTTCATTCATGGTCTTTGCTGCCCTGTAACGGGCGCCTAGTGGTACTAAATCCAGATTGAACTCTGCCATTAGAAAGAGGAGATTTGGCCCGATCCATAGATGTATGACATGGCCATAATAAGGTAATTTATAGGCCTGATATTCTATATTCATATTTCAAATTGCATGTGTCCGGGTGGCAAAATTCAGTACTGTATACAAAACCCCCTGTAAATCATCTGCCCTTTATTCATTTGCTTAGATTTTTAGTACACTTGATCTCAAGAAGGTGCTGAATGAGCCCAGTGGCAATCTTCCACGTCTGGTCAATGTTAGCATGGTGTTATTCACCATCAAAGATGGAAAGAAATATAGAAATGATAATAATTTATATTGTTCATTACAATTTACTCATGCATAGTAACAGACACAATATTTCTGACACTGCAATACATTCCCCGAGGTCCCTAGATTAGATACCAGGAACATGCAAATAGCCTTGTAGAAGTGGAGCAATCTTCCATTTACTTGGGTATGTAATTTTAGGCAAATATTCGGAAAATATGGCTAGGGTTTAAGAGGTTAAATACAAAATAAATTATGTTTAGAGTAAATACTAAACATGTTCTATTTTAATACTGAACATGTTCTATTTCAATACTAAACATGCTCTATTTTAATACTAAACATGCTCTATTTTAATACTAAACATGTTCCATTTTAATACTAAACATGTTCTATTTAAATACTAAACTAATGTTATATTTAACAGACAGACAGACAGACAGACAGACAGACAGACAGACAGACAGACAGACAGACAGACAGACAGACAGACAGACAGACAGACAGACAGACAGACAGACAGACAGACAGACAGACAGACAGACAGACAGACAATGTATGTTCAATGTAATGATGCCACAGCCATGTGTTGATATTTAACAGATATCATTACTATGGGATCGGCATCAAGGAGAGCAGTGCTTATTACCACTCTGTGTACTCAGGCAAGGGTTTGACCAGGTAAGATATACACATCTTCCATATGGACAGTTTAAAACCAAGGGTTTGACCAGGTAAGATATACACATCTTCCATATGGACAGTTTAAAACCAAGGGTTTGACCAAGTAAGATATACACATCTTCCATATGGACAGTTTATTAAAACCAAGGGTTTGACCAGGTAAGATATACACATCTTCCATATGGACAGTTTATTAAAACCAAGGGTTTGACCAGGTAAGATATACACATCTTCCATATGGACAGTTTAAAACCAAGGGTTTGACCAAGTAAGATATACACATCTTCCATATGGACAGTTTATTAAAACCAAGGGTTTGACCAGGTAAGATATACACATCTTCCATATGGACAGTTTATTAAAACCAAGGGTTTGACCAGGTAAGATATACACATCTTCCATATGGACAGTTTATTAAAACCAAGGGTTTGACCAGGTAAGATATACACATCTTCCATATGGACAGTTTAAAACCAAGGGTTTGACCAAGTAAGATATACACATCTTCCATATGGACAGTTTATTAAAACCAAGGGTTTGACCAGGTAAGATATACACATCTTCCATATGGACAGTTTAAAACCAAGGGTTTGACCAAGTAAGATATACACATCTTCCATATGGACAGTTTATTAAAACCAAGGGTTTGACCAGGTAAGATATACACATCTTCCATATGGACAGTTTAAAACCATGACCACAAACCATACTGCTTCATTGTGTAACTGTTTATTTATTTGAACTTGTCTGTAACTCGACCTCATTGTAAATTAGTTCAACCTCAATGGTTTAAATAAAGGTTTGAATTGATGCATGAATATATCTTTCCACACTCAAAGTATATTTTTAGTATATTAAGTGCATGTGTTAAAAGTATATTTCTACCCATATGTGTATTTCTTAAGTGTGCTTACAGCGTACTCAAGCTGCAAGTGTAATTGAAGCACATAACGTACCAAACCTAAGTTGTACTTTAGTAAACATATTAAAAGTGTACTATTTTGGTAAGCAAAAGTAACCAAAAATACATCAAAATGTGAATTATTTAGAATATACATTTTGACACAGTAACTTAAGTGGTTTCTATTTAACACAACTTTAGTATAATTTAGATACATGCCTGCAACATGTAAACTAAATTAATTTTGGACTAATCAATAAACCTTTATTCCGCACCTTTCTAATATCTCTGAGGATATATTATAAAAAAATGTTAAATAAAGATTGCCCTACATAAAATTTGATCTATAGCACCTTTAACCACTCACACTAGGGGTGTAATGGTACACAAAAACCACGGTACGGTACGTACCTCGTTTTTGAAGTCAAGGTTCGGTACGGTTTTCGGTACAGTGGGGGAAAGTTTGGCTTTCCATGTTCCACTCAGGGGTGATGTAGTGTGCAGTAACTAATTGTACTTGTAGGGCTGTCAACGAATATTCTATATTGAAATGAATAATCAACTTGTAAATACATTTTATTTTATAATAATTATATTAGATTGTGAAAAAAACAGCCCCCGGTGGGCGGTCGTTAGTGGTTAACATACCGTTGTATTCGTTCGGTACACTACACAGCCGTTCGGTATGGTACGGTACACACTGAAACTTGTTCGGTTCGGTACGGATACGTGTACCTTTACACCCCTAACTCACACCTATTAAAAATAAATGCACAAACATCCTTCCGGGCTTTGGGATCTAGACACTCCCATCCCAAAGCAGGGTCTACCAAGGGAGCTTTGCAGTAATTCACAGTATATTAAAGGGGAACTATCTTATAAATGGCCTTTTTCAGTGTTTAGCATTGTTTCCTAGCTATGTGGACTTATATAGGATCTATGTCTCTAATTCTCATATTGGCGCATTCTTCCAATTCTCTCACAATATTCACCCTCACTGAACTGAGTCATCTGAAAATGTGCATATCTGTGATGTCAGAGATTTCTCAGCTGCATAATAATGTGGCAGTTGGTGTGGCAGTTGGTACCAGGCCACACAGTGGTTGGAGCCCAGCCTCAAAACGGCTTAAGATCTTAAGGTAGAAAAATGCTGTTTTTGAGTACTTGATTAGAAATACAAAACAATGAATTTTTTTGAAAGAAACCTTACAGAGGTGTTCCATAGACTCACAGGAATTGTGTAAAAGTGCCCAAATAGTGAAAGAAATAGTAAAATAATTCCCCTTTGACTTACTATATAGTTATAATATGTATTTTTACTTGTAGCCTACTTTACTTGTCAGGGGTCCCAGAGGAGACACATGGGTTTCACAGTAATCTACATTATCATCAGAGGCTATGACCATAGAGAAACTACCTCTGGAGCCAGAGTGGGAGGGGCATGTCAGAGAGGGAGGGGCATGTCAGAGAGGGAGGGGCATGTCAGAGTGGGAGGGGCATGTCAGAGTGGGAGGGGCATGTCAGAGAGGGCGGGACATACCAAAGTGAGCGGCAGATAAGCTACACCATATTGTGTCTCCCAGACCTTTCACTAAAATCTCATTAATGAAATCTGACATTAAATCTGATTTTCTTTTAAATCTGACCACAGATTTTCAGGAAGCAAGCTCAAGAATGAGGTAAGAAAGAAAACTTTTATTTTATCTTATCTTATCTTACTGTAGGTGAAATACATGAAAAACATCATGTGTCTGACACGTTATTTCTGAGGTCCACTAATGTAATATTCTTTGTTGTGTCTGATAAATTAATACTAATGTAATATTCTTTGTTATGTCTGACACATTAACACTAATGTCATATTCTTTGTTGTGTCTGACACATTAACTCATTGACTGCCGGGAATTAGTCGGGGCCCCGTTTTAGCACTGCCACGCTTTAAAAGATAGGAGTGCGTCACCTTGTTTGTAGAGCTATAACTATATTCTATATTATAGCTATGGATACAATACTATGGCCCATTTGACATCAGCTATCTATCGTTCAATATGTGAAAAAGAAGTAATTTCTTCATCCATACGTTCCCATGTTATACCGTGGTGAATATAAGTATGGTTATATTATAGCGTGGTCTGGGGTAATTCCCGAAGGGCTGAGTAATAGCCTTATATGTCAATTCTACTATAAGCTTTGCCGTTTCTTGCCTGTACACGCTACTATTCCCAAATTAAATCTATATCTATAGGCATTATGTTTCATCATGAATGCATGAAGGGGGGGGGGGGTCGTTTCTGATTATTTGATTGGCAGTAACGGCATTCGTATTGATCACTAAAAACACATCAGCCCGATCGGTATAAAAGCATTGCACGATAGGCGGCTGGGTGGCGCAGCGGACATTGCGCTCGTCACCAACGCAAGAGACACCGGGTTCGACTCCGGCTGTCGGCGTTGCCTCCGGCTTGGGCCAGCCGTCATACTAACTCAATTGGCAGAGTTAGAGGGTGGAAGTCGATGGGTGGTAATCTGGACATTGTGGACAGCGACTCCTACAGGTCGGTTGGGGGACTCCTGCACAGCAGAGACAGGAAAAGGCGGGGGTAGTGTGAGCTTCCCACATGTTACACCTCGCCAATGAGAGTCCGCGCTGGCAGGTGAAAAGCTGTGACAGGCTGCCTCCTAATGTACCGGAGGGGACACGTGATGCAAGTGAGGCCAGATTCGGCTCAAACAAGGGACTAAACACGTTTCGCAATTATGCCACATCAATGTGGAACGCCCTACCCAAAGCTGTAAAGGAATGTGAATCCCTACCCACTTTCAAAACCGCTCTAAAAGAGCACCTACGGGAGGCTGCAATTTGAAACTGGCCACCGTAAATGTCCAAACCCACCCACCCCCTCCTAATAATAGACAGTCTCCTCCCCTCCGTATGTATATATTCTCTCCCCACTGTATGTATATTTCTCTCCCACCCACCCACCCCCTCCTAATGTACAGTCTCCTCCCCACCGTATGTATATATTCTCTCCCCACCGTATGTATATTTCTCTCCCACCCACCCACCCCTCCTAATGTACAGTCTCCTCCCCACCGTATGTATATATTCTCTCCCCACCGTATGTATATTTCTCTCCCACCCACCCACCCCCTCCTAATGTACAGTCTCCTCCCCATCATATGTATATACTCTCTGTCAGGATCTATGGGTAACAGTACTGTATATTTGCATATCATATATGTCACAAATGTAACAGTACTATATACCTGTATGTCATGTATGTCCCTATGCCATAAATGTCATGATGTCATGTATGTTGTGTATGTCATAAATGTCACTATGAATTGAAAATGGGGGACCCTGATGTAAACAAGACAAACGTCTTTCTCTGGTCTGTATCCCCTTAACAATTGTATGTATTGAGCCATACTGTATTGTACCCATTCTGCAATCTGTTAAATAAAGTTTTCATTCATTCATTCATTCATTCATTCATTCATTCATTCATTCATTCATTCATTCATTCATTCATTCATTCATTCATTCATTCATTCAAGGTTTCTATCCTCCCTAAAACCAGCCAGTGGGGGGCATATGCGAGCAACGTTCAAGACAGGGGAGGGAAGAATTGGCACAATGGGATTGGGATGGGAGAACAAAAAAAATAGAAAAAGAGGAGAAAAAAAGTGAAAAAAAAGCATTGCACGATCAAGCAAACATTTACGTCAGATAGTCCTTACCTGTGATCGGGAGTATTCCAAAAATAATATTCCAATTGTTTGATCGCCATCTGGTACATCCGATGTCCATTTGATCCACGACATAACTCACCACAACACCACAAAAAAAAAGGAAAAACTATCAAATAACGAGTATACTCGTTGTTGGCGTTCAAGCGTCGGCTCCCAATAACAAGTAAACTCGTTGTTGGCGGGGAATGAGTTAATACTAATGTAATATTCCTTGTTGTGTCTGACACATTAACACATTCGGGGCCATTGGGATGAGTCTAATTAATGTCAAGAGGACCGGGGAATGTAAACAAACGTGGGGCTGTTTGTACAGCTAAATCTATACTTTATAGTGTTGCTATCTGTCCATTCTCATTGTCAATTGAGTCCATAAACCGTCCCTTCAAAATGGCTTAAAGAAAAAAATAAATCATCAATAGGTTATCATTTTATAGCGCCGTGAATATAAGCGGTATAGGGGATTTGGTCTAGTATATTTTCTGGAAGCCGAGATACAGGGCTAATAGCTAATAACGTTAAATCCAATGGCATTTCAGTTATAGATACGCTCCAGTTAAAACTCAAACTGCATATGATCGGTACGATCCTCACGCATGTATGCATGAAAGGGGGGGGGGGGGGGCGGGGGACGTCGTTTTTGATTATCGATTACCAATAACCGCGTTAGCCTCATTAGCCTCATAGCCGAATGCCTGATTGGCTATCAAAACAAGGCCAGATCGGGATGTACTTTACGTGAAAAAGATCCTACCGTGGTCCGGTGGGATGTCCCCGAGCATTTCCCCGTTATCGATCGCCATCTGGTAGATCGATATGTCCATTGGCTGATGATAAATCCCCTTATTGCATGGTGAAATCTGCGATCCAAAACGTAATCCAAGCTACATGCTGCACATCTGAATCCTGCTAACTGAAATCGCCATTGAAAGAAAAAAAAAAGACTGATCCGCTCAGCCACAGGGCACACTGCATTATCGCGATAGCGCCCCTAAGAGGATCTGGTCGGTATTGCACCTTGTCGAATTCATAGAGTAGGGTAAATCTGCAGTGCCGCTCGGCGACCTTGAATAGGTTATTAAAATGGAATAAAAGCAATAACAACTTCCCACGGATTTATCCGTGCCTCTGTCCACAACGCATGGACTCGAAACACGGAGATCTCCGTGCTTGTGCGGGATTGTGTTAATACTAATGTAATATTCTTTGTTGTGTCTGACACATTAATACTCATTTGATATTCTTTGTTGTGTCTGATAAATTAATACTAATGTAATATTCTTCTTTGTTGTGTCTGATCAATTAATACCAATGTAATATTATTTGTTGTGTCTGACACAATAATACTCATTTGATATTCTTTGTTGTGTCTGATAAATTAATACTAATGTAATATTATTATTTGTTGTGTCTGACACAATAATACTAATGTGATATTCTTTGTTGTCTCTCAAACATTAATACTACTAATATAATATTCTTCTTTGTTGTGTCTGACATTAATACCAATATAATCTATTTTTCCACAGGGATCAATAAAGGAATATCTTATTTGAGCTTATCTTATTTTATATTATTTGTTGTGTGTCTGACACATTGATACTCATGTAATATTCTTCTCTCTCTGACAGGGAGGCTTCACTAGGAAATATTCCCTGAGTTCTAAAACAGGGACGTTGCTCCCAGACTTCCCCAGCGCTCAGCATCTGCTGCTGCATGGAAACGTCTCCAGAGAGAAGGTTACTGCCCCGTCTGTCTCTCTGGGAGGGACATGCTATCTGGACGGACAGATGGATGGATAGATAGATGGGTGGATGGATGGCTGGATGGATAGATAGAGAGATAGATAGATAGAGGGATAGATGGAGTGATTTTATTCACGCTATCCAATCAGTGTAACATCTAACCCATAGTTATTTAGCTAACAACCTATAGTTATTTAGCTAAAAACCTATAGTTATTTAGCGAACAACCTATAGTTATTTAGCTAACAACCTATAGTTATTTAGCTAACAACCTATAGTTATTTAGCTAACAACTTATAGTTATTTAGCTAACAACTTATAGTTATTTAGCTAACAACCCATAGTTATATATCAACTGGCTATCGCGTCTCGCTCTGCCTACTGAGATATAACCCATAATCTCTAGCACCTAGTGTGCTCCAGGAAACAAAACAAATGCACCCACTTGCACGTGACCACGCCACTCCCATGCGTCCTATATTACGCCGGAAGTGGTCACGCCTCACCCTTCCTCATTCGTTTCCAACGCGGAAGCAGCTAGATGCACTTCGGAACTGAGATTGTTATGAAGCAGAAGGAGACATTACACAATGTTGGAAATTCGCCAGAAGTTCGCCAGCCCCCGGAACCTTCTCGGCAAGTCCTGACAGCACGACGGCCCTATCCTGTTTGTTCCTCGTCGCATGACAGCAGACCGAGGGACTTCGCGCGACGGTTAGCAGTCGAGCTATGTCGCGCCCAGGTAGGGCCTGCACTAGCAGGCATTGGTATATGTAATACTGCTCGTTGTCTCGTGAGACAGCCGGGTGATGTATTGGCACGGAGGCGGGATATTTGGATAAACGTGGTCATCATGACTCACTTTTGAATATCCTAGCGCGCAGCTAATGCTAATGCTACAGTGTTGGGGCGCCGTTCCCATGTACCCCGCCGAGGGCTGTCTTTACTGTCTTCCCTCCTCTTAACCATTCATGCTGACGGTCAATCGGTGTCTAATGTTGGGGGTTTAGCGGAGGCTTATTTACCCTTTACATGGGTGGATGGGCTGACGACAGGGCTCAGGGCAGGTGTGCTTTTTGTGAATCTATGAATTGAAAATGGGGGTCCCTGATGTAGACGGGACTAGCGTTTTTCTCTGGTCTGCATCCCCTTAACAATTGTGTGTATTGGGCTAGCCCATTCTGCAATATGTTAATAGAGTTTTCGTTCATTCATTCATTTATCCCTTCACGGGTGCACACCGCAATGGAGGTTGTTACATGACTACTAGTGGAGCAGTGCTTCACTAGTAGTAGACTTTGGTCAGCAGCCACCACTGGTGTTCCGTGCTTAGTGAAGCAGGTGGCATCAGTCCTTTGCCCTGACATGGTGGAACGGTGTCCCGCCCGGCCGACGCCATGAGGCGAGTTGGCCCAGCAGGTGGCGGGTTGGCTGATGAAGCTTATACCGCCGCGGTACAGAATTGAGCAGCAACTGACAACATTGCTCAATTGGCTGCTTTTCTGTCAAAAATGGTGTCGGGTGGTGGGGCCTTAGGGCCAGCCGACGTCAACCATTGTGCGAGGTTTTGAGGTTATTCAGCTTTTGACCTAGCCGCAAGCTATAACCGCAGGGAGGGCTAGGATGCTGTCAACGGTTGTTCACAGGCATCTTTGGTTGGAGAAATCTCCCCTTGAGGAGGGGAGGGGTCTCCTCCTCAGGGCTCCCCTCTCCGCGGGTGGACCTTGGTCTGTCCACGGAGGCACGGGCGGTATTTGACCTGGGCTCCATGCCGCCCCACACCGCGCAGCCAGAGGTGAGAGCACGGCCTATCTTCTCCGGTTACTCCCCCCCGCTACACTACGGGACACAGGGCTCTGATTTGTTCCCTTTAGCTGCGGGCCGCGTTCTTCCAGTGAAGCGCAAGCGGCCCCACATTTCGCTTCTCATGGAGACAGGGGCTGACACCCAGTTGCTAGCTAGGCCTGGGTCTGTCTATGAGAATGCTGTGCTGTCAAGCGGCTCCCACACCACACGTCCTGTGTCTGTGTTTGGTGAGCCTGGTGTTGTATCTGTCGACGGAGCAGGGTTCCCTGTATCTAAAAAATTTTGTCAGAGGGGGAACTCTAGGCCCAGGAGGTCGCAGCGTGGGTTGCCCCCAGCCCGCCCTTGCCAGGCCGGGTATTACGTTACTGCCTCCCCCGTCTGGACTTCTGATCCTGCGGTGGTCAGCAGGCACGCGTAATTTGGGTGGTAGTAATATCACTACAGGGCTACGGTGTGTAGAGACCCACCCTATCGGGCAGTGTGAGGACCACACACCATGCATGTCCAGCTGCAGAGCAGGCTGTCCTCAGCAAGCTAAACCGGGAAGATGCTCAGCGGGGGAGCCTATGTCACCAGGGGTGATGGCCGCTCCTCAGACCGGCCCTTCTGTCTTGGGTGCGATTGCCCGGCTCCACGTGACACCCTAGTCTCGCGCGGTTGGCGAGACCAGGGTTGACAACGCACAGCGGGAGGGACCGGGCCACCTATCTACGATTCCTAGCGGACCAGCAGCAGTTGGCGGCGGGGGCGCTTTGGAATCTTTTACCACGTATGGCTGCAGTAGTAGCCATATGTCGGTGTGGATGGAGAGAACGCTGAGGGCGGCGCTTGTGTTACAGTTTACACACCCCCGCCCTCCGTTTTTGGGTTTGGTACAGACTCTATTATCAGAGTCCGCGGCAGTGACAGCCCTGGCAGAGGAGATTTGTTCTCTGGCGGCGAAACAGGCCATCGTCGTGGTCCCATGGGAGGATGCGATGTGTTGCGTTTCCTCCCGATATTCTCTGGTGTCTGAGGAATTGGGGGGGGGGGTGTCAGACCCATACTGGACCTGTCCCATGGAAGGTTCAGAATGTTGACCGTCACCCACCTGTTAAGCGCTGTCAGGTGGGGGACTGGTTCACCTCCATAGACCTCCATAGACCGTATTCGCATTCCCGATCTTCCCTCCTAGGACATACCTACGCTTCCTTTTTCAGGGCTTAGCGTACGAGTACCAGAGGCTGCCGTTCGCCTATACTCTGGCTCCTCGCATCTTCACCAAGTGCGTGGAGACCACGCTGGGGCCTCTGTGTCGTCAGGGGATACAAATTTTATTCTACCCTGGACGACGTTCTGGTCCTCGGCCGGTCAGAGAAGATTGCCAGGTCTCATACCAGGCAGGTGGTGGGATTCCTCACCAGCCTGGGTTTTGCTGTAGACTAGAACAAGAGTACTCCTCTTCCCAGTCAAGGGGTGGACTACTTGGGCTTATTTCTAAGCTCGAAGTCTATATGGGCATTCCTCTCGGAGCGGCTCTCGGCGCGCTCGGGAGGTTCCGTCCTAGGACAGTTACGGCGCTGTCCGTGATGCGCCTGCTCGGTATGATGGCATCTGCTCACTCTGTGGTCCCTCTTGGCCTCTTGGAAAATAGACCCGGTGAGAGACAAGTGGAATCGGCTGAAGGTTCCCATGTCAGTACTGGGGGACCTCGCCCTCTGGGGAGGGCCTGGGGCCCTCACCAGCGGGGTCCCCATGGGCAGCAGGCTGTCACACGTCACGGTCTTCACCGACGCCTCCCTCACGGGATGGGGGGGGACGTGTTGGGCCAACGCAGTAGGGGGCAGCTGGCAGGACCATGCTGCCCGGTCTGCACTACATTTCAATGTATTGGAATTGAAGGCAGTCCTTCTGGTCCTCAAACAGCTCGGCCACCTTGTGGTGGGCAAGCACGTTTTGATCAGGACGGACAACACGACATCAGCATCGTATATCGACAGACAGGGAGGAGTACACTCCCCCCGTCTGCACCGGGCGGCAGTCGAGCTCTGGCTATGGGCGTCTCAATCTGCACAGCCTGTGGGCTCTCCACATCCCCGGCAGGGAGAATGTGGGTGCAGATGTGATGTCGCGGGCGGTCCTCACCCGGATGAGTGGGGACTACGTCCAGACATAGTCAGACAGGTCTGGGACCGATTCGGGGAGGCCATGGTGGAACTGTTTGCGAGCAGACAGTCCCACCAGTGCCCCTTGTGGTTCGGTCAGTCAGAAGGCAACCCCTCTCTGGGGGTGGATGCCTTCTTGATGTATCCGTGGCCGCCCGGGATTCTGTACGCGTTACCCCCCGTACACCTGATGACTCGGCTGTTGGGGCGGGTATGTCAGGAGCGCGGGACTTTGATCCTGGTTGCGCCGGGCCGGGGCTCAGCTGTGTGGTTCCCGGCCCTGATTCAGCTCTTGGTGGCCCCGCCGTGGCCTGTTTCGTGGTCACAGCGGGCCCTCTTTCAGGCGCGCGGAACTCTGTTCTGCCTCCTGTTCTGGGGCAGCCTCTAGGCTTGGCTGCTGAAAGGGTGAATCTGGTGGGGATGCGTCTTAACTCTTCTGTGGTTAACGCCATCCGGAACGCGTGTGCTCCGTCCACTACCGCGGCTTACGCAGGGAAGTGGCGTATGGTCGAGAGTGGGGGGCAGAACATTGTTCAGCCACCCTCTCGTGGGACGTTCTTGCTTGGCGCACGGCGTCTCCGAGTCGGGACCTCCAACTGTTCTGGAAAGGCTGTTGGGGGCCCCGTTTGAGCCTCTTGAGCAGGCGCCGTTGGATCGTCTGTCTTATGACCACGTTCCTTTTTTGGGCCATCACCTCCGCTAAATGCGTGGGTGAGCCATGTGCTCTCTCGGTGCGATCGGAGTACCTGTCTATTCGGGCCGATAGCAGGCGACTCTGTGGCCTGATCCGACCTTCGTGCCAAAGGATATCCGGAGCTCTTGTCGCTCCTGGGATATGGTGCTTCAGGCGTTTCGCCCTCCTCCTCACGCTAGTGGGTTGGAGGTGAGCCTTCACCTGTCGTGTCCTGTCCGTGCACTGAAGGTTTACCTTAGTCGCACGCAAGGTCTCAAGGTTTCCGATCAACTGTTTGTTTGTTACGGTGGCCCTTGCGCGGATGAGGCGCTGTCCAAGCAGCGCCTGTCACATTGGTTGTGCAAGGGCATTGCCTTTTGCTACACGTTGGCTGGACAGGTTCCCCCCGGGGGCGTCAGGGCGCACTCCACTCGTGGTGGCGGCCTCTGCTGCCCTGTTAGGGGGGGCCTCGGTGGAGGACATTTGTGCTGCGGCCTCCTGGTCCTCCCTGAGTCCTTTCGGTTTTACCTCATGGACGTGACTGGGGGTTCTGTCTCCCAGGCGGTCCTGAGGTCCGGGACCTCTCCTGCATCCCGCCATCAGGTGGGCTAGCAGGGGTGTGTGGGTGTGGACCGCAGGGTGCTGTGTCACACGCGGTCCCGCTTGCGCTGTGCGTTCAGGGGTACCTGGTTCCCCCCCTTTTTCACACTTTGGTGGAGTTGACTGCCTCCCCCCCTTCGTTAGGACGGGCGGGTGGACGGGACTCCCCTCTTCCCTGGCTGGGGCTTACGGGTCCTCAGGGGGTGCATTTGTCGGGGCCACGCGTCTGCTCTGCCCTTATCTCAGTAGGCAGAGCGAGACGCGATAGCCAGTTGATATATAACGTAAGGTTATCCTATAACCCTAGTTATATGATACTGGCTGAGCATCTCGCTCTTAGCGCCCTGAGGTCCCTTGGATGTTTTCCGCTTATGGAAATCGAACTGGGAAGGGTGAGGCGTGACCACTTCCGGCGTAATATAGGACGCATGGGAGTGGTGTGGTCAGTTTCCTGGAGCACACTAGGTGCTAGAGATGATGGGTTTATCTCAGTAGGCAGAGCGAGACGCTCAGCCAGTATCATATAACTAGGGTTATAGGATAACCTTACGTTATTTAGCTAACAATGGAGCATTCATTAGTTTGGTCATGACAACCTTTTTGTACCAAATTCCTTTCAGAGTCAATCTGTTAAATTAATTAAATTGAAAGTGAATAGAGGCCAACCTTGAACCAGACTGGCTGCAACATGTAGGCATATTTATGAATGTGTAAATGACTTAAAGGTAGAACATGTAATGCTATAAAACAGCGACTTCTAGGCAAATTTATAATAATAATAATATCTTAAATGTATATAGCGCCTTTCAGGAGACCCAAGACGCTTAACAGGAGGGGGCAGCTAAGGGAGGGGAACAGGGAACAACGTAACAACAAAATAATAATCAAAAGCAAAGAAAGTAAAGAAAACAAAAAAAAGGAAATCAGGCAGAGTCATTACAAATTTTGTGAAGAGGTGGGTTTTGAGTTGGGATTTGAAGGAGTGCAGGGATGCACTATGGATGTTTGGAGGGAGTGAGTTCCAGAGGGTGGGTGCGGCCACAGAGAAGGCTCTGGGACCAACAGTCCGCATGTTGGTGGTGGGGATGGAGAGGAGACCACAGTCAGAGGACCGCAGCCTCCGGGGCGGGATGTAGGGATGGAAGAGGTCCGCTAGGTACCGGGGGGCAAGGGAGTGAAGGGCTTTGTAGGTGATAAGGAGGATCTTGAAATTGATGCGGGACTTGACTGGAAGCCAGTGGAGGTGGATGAGGGTGGGGGTGATGTGGTGCCAGGACTTGGTGCGGGTGAGAACCCTGGCAGCAGAATTTTGCACATATTGTAACCTGTTCAGGGCACTGCTGGGTAGCCCTATGAGGACAGAGTTTGCATAGTCAAGACGGGAGGTGACGAAAGCGTGAATGAGAGTCTCTGCTACAGAGTCGGGGAGAGATGGCCGGAGTCTGGAAATTAGTTGCCTCTTGTTTTGTTTTGGTCTGATTTGTGGTTTAGAGTTGAGTGGGGACAGGGGAAGGGGTTGCTACTGCTGGCCACCAGGCTCTACCAAGAGAGGTCTGGAGAAATTCACACTATAATAAGTTACTATATAGTTATTATGTGTATACATTTATAATATAACATAATATAATATAATGTAATATATAGCTATAATATAATTTTCATATCTATATAGCAACTTATTATAGTGTGAATTACTCCAGACTTCTCTTGGCAGAGCCTGAGGTGTGGTCAGCAGTAGCAACCTCTCCCCCTACCCCACTCAACTCCAACCCACACATCAGACCAAAAACAAAAAATGTAAACAATGTGCAGTACCAAGGGGGGCTATTTTGCCTAGAGGTCACTGTTTGACAACATCACATATTCTTCCTTTAACTGACCAAAGCTCTTGTGTGCAGGTGGACACTCTCATCATGATGTATAAAACCCACTGTCAATGCATCCTGGACAACGCCATTAATGTCAACTTTGAAGAGGTAATCTACCCAGAAACCTGACAACCATTATTCATATTATTATTATTTTTTATTTTATTTGTATTTTGTATTTTTTCCCCTCACCTTTTTTCCATTAGACTTTGAATACAGGATGTATAGTAGAAACAGGGTGATGACAATATTTAACAAATACACAGACTTCACCATTCCTCTGTCCTCCTCTCCTTCCAATCACACCTCGCATCCCATTATAATTGCAGCACAAAAAACAAAAACAGGAAGCGCATAGTACAACACTGGAACAATTATCAGAACTGTACAATTGATTATGTAACCATGACAGTAGGCTGTTCTGAGTGTGTGGCCGTTCAGAACTCGTGCCCAGTATTGCTGCTCACAGCGTTGACAAGGGGGGCGTGCTTGTTCGGAGCATGTGGCCATTCGGAACATGTGCCCGTGGAGAGCTGGCTGATTGCTTGGCGCCTGGAAATCAGGCTAGCAGCGTTGTGAAGACCTGCAGTATGGCTGCTTGGCAGTCCCTACACTGTACACTGCCAAATATAAAGTTTGTTGTTATAGCGCCAAATGGCACCATATTCGACATGGCACTCCCCTTGGTCTTCAGCAATACACACGCAGAGTGTGACGCCGATCAGACAAACGGTTCTCAAGATATGAGAAGGACAGACACGCATTATAGTGCTGCCATCTGGTCAAATATGCGCCACCATATTCCTTCCTTTACAGTTAGATACTTGCATGGGTACATATTCCAATTGAAATGAGAGAATCCTGGGCCTTTGATGGTCTGGTGGTCTGCCCGGCATCCCCGCCAGCCGGACCTGTTAGCAACACTAGAATATTAACCCCATCTGGGGCGGTCAGGTGGCGTAGCGGAGATTGTGCTCGTCACCAACCAATGCAGGAGGCTGCAATCTCGACTCCCAGAGAGTCAGCATTGCCTTGGCTTGGGCTGATCGCTATACTAACTCGTTTGGCTGAGTTAGGGGGAGGGAAGCCGTGGGTGGGTCCTGGGCGTTGTGGACAGCGACCCCTACAGTTCGGTCGAGGCGCCTGCACAGCGAGGGTAGGATCTGGAGAAAGGTAGTGTGACCTTCCACACGTTACACTCTCCCGGTGAGAATCTGCGCTGCCAGGCTGGCTGCCGGCTGGCTGCACATGTGTCGGAGGAAAGCATGTGACAGTCTCCGGCCTCCCGGACCAACAGTAGGGGGGGGGGGGGTGCGCAACAACCAGGAAGGGGGTTGGGAATTGGCATAAAGACTAACAGTGGGATGGGAGAAAAATCGGAAAAAAGGAGGGGGAAAAAGATAATAATTTTTTTTTCTTTTTAAACCCATCTGGGTGTGAGAGCTCCACAAAACATGCAGCGTATGAACATAAACACTAAACAAATACAAGCATAATCCTACAGGGTTCAAAGACTATAATAACCTATTGTCCCTTTGGTCTTTGTTTCAGATACAGAACTTCCTGCTCCATTTCTGGCAGGGAATGCCCGACCACCTGCTGCCCCTGCTGGAGAACCCTGTCATAGTAGATATCTTCTGTGTGTGTGACTCAATACTCTACAAGGTATTATTCACTTATGTTACTCAATACTCCATCAGATATTATTCACTACTGTGACTCAATACTCTATCTGGTATTATTCACTACTGTTACTCAACTTACTAGTAAACCGTTTTGTAATAATTCGTCTCTAAAATCTATAGATAATTAAGTTATACAAACAAGTCATTCAGATTGCTGCAGTCTGATTATTGTTATCATAATACATAATTAATACTCGTTCATGTGTATGTCTTTTTCAGGTGCTGACAGACGTGCTGATACCTGCTACAATGCAGGAGATGCCTGAGAGGTTTGTTATTTACTAGGGCTGTCCCCGACTAAGGATTTGGATAGTCGACTATGATTGGCCAACATTTTCCGTTAGTCGACTATTAGTCGACTATATATATATCATTTTTTATTTTTTTTTATTATTCCATTTGGGCTGTGGGGGGTGCTTAATGTCTGACGGAGTCGACTGAAGGCTTCTTGTCCTCTGCAAAAGCATGCAATTGGTCCACTGATGGATACATCTTGATATTTGTCTAGTCTAGTGTGTTCATTAGATGGGTGAAATCCTCTTTCAGTGCCTCTGTGCCTGTTTTCGTAGGCAGTTAGCCTCTGGTATGCGTGCCATTAGCGTTAGCCACGCTTCTAGGCCTCTTTTCTTTTGGAAAGAATGATAAAAAAAATATTTTTTTATAATATTTTTATTTTATTTTTTTTGTATTCGACTAAGAGGTTGGCAGTCGACTACGGCTCCTTTCGACCGATTATTCGACTAATAGGGGTCAGCCCTATTATTTACCATACTGTATGTATGATCCTGAATGAATGCATTTGTATGTACAGTAGTATACACCTCTTCTATTTTCAACCGTACTGTATGTAGTAAAGACCTCCTTTAGTCGGTCCACATAAAAGTGTACCATTCCAATATTTCTCAACTCGTCAGGTTAAAGGTTTGTGATGAGACATTCTCAGTGGGTCACGAACACAGAACAACTTAGACAGGGGAACTGTGTGGTCTCTGGGATGTTGGGGTATAACTTCATTGAGGTAAAGTTTGAGCCCCGAAGCAAATCAAGTTGAAAAACACTGACAACACTATCGTTTTAATGGAAGCAAAGTTGAGTGAGTGAGTGAGTGAGTGAGTGAGTATGTGAGTGAGTGAGTGAGTGCATACTGTGATGAGATTTGTATGTTTAAATGCTGACCTGTGCCAGTATTTTGGTAGTCAGTGTGTTTAAATACTGTCATATGCCAGTCTGATGGTAGTCAGTGTTTAAATACTGTCATGTGCCAGTCTGTTAGTAGGCAGTGTGTTTAAATAGTGCTATGTGCCAGTGTGATGATAATCAGTGTTTAAATACTATCATGTGCCAGTCTGATGGTAGACAGTGTTTAAATACTGGCATGCGCTGGTGTGATGATAGACAGTGTTTAAAGCAACAATGTTCCATATTTCCAAGTAATTCATCACATTCAGAGTGTGTATGAAACAAATTGAGACCACCTGTGCTTCAACACGGCACTCACCATTGCTGCTCTAGCCTTAAATGGTCTGGTGAGACATGCTTAGTCAGCCTGTTCACAATACCAGAAGTTTGCCTTGAATGAATGAGACGTGATAGTTTCCTATTTAAAGCACATTGTCGCTTTAAATACTGCCATGTGCCTGTGTGTTGATAGACTGTGTTTAAATACTGTCATGTGCCAATCAGTTTGTTTAAATTATGGACCACAATGGAAACAAGCCTTGGCTTTATTGTGTTTTATCCATTTTTGACCAGCGTTGTTGACACTGTTATTGTCTTGTCTTTTAAAATGTTTTTGTCCTACGATTTGTGTCAAAATAAAGTATTCAATTCAATAAATGCCAAACTGTGCCAGTCTGTTGGTAGACATCCGTAACTTTGCCAAGCACTGGGAACATTGGCTGGCCTCCTCTCTTGACAACCTCCCAGAATGCCTTGCAGCCAAGAAACTCCCCATAGCGCGGCGATTCGTCTCATCTCTGAAGAGACAGACGTCCTTCCTTCACCTGGCTCAGGTAACAGACCGACCTCATTCATACACCCGTCTCAGGTAACAGACAGACCTCATTCATACACCTGTCTCAGGGTGGAGTAGTAGAGTACGGTAGAGTAGGGTATTGTAGAGTATTGTCGGGTAGAGTAGAGCATGTACAGTATTACTCTGCAGCCAAGCTCTCCCTACCTGTCTCACTTCTGGTCACTCCAACTGTCTCCCTACCTGTCTCACTTCCTGTCTCCCTACCTGTTACGCACCCCAGTAAGGGGATGCAACACAAGGTCACAGACAGGGTAGGTGAGGGTGTAGTGACACAAAACGATGAAACAGTTTGCAAAATAATAGTATTTATTTCACAAAATCAAAACACAGCAACACAGAGCAAGGAGGACTACCTAGTGGCACCAAATAAAATACAAAAGGAAACAAAAACCCACCCTCCCCTTTACAGGCGCCGAACGCCCAAAAGTACAGGTGGTGGTGCTCACTCTAAAGCTGGTGTCTCTAACATCAGGTCACCTACATGATGCAAAATGTAGACCCCAGGGTATCTTCCTGTCCTCAATGTCCCTGTGTGCGAAAACAAAAGATTAATACAAAGAAAAGCAATCACCATAGGCTGGGTGACACAAGAGAACAAAATACACGGGTTAGGAACTAAACAGAAATGTACACAAAATATAATGAACACCAAAAAGATACTATGATTCCACTAAAGAACAATTCTAATGAACCAGAGCTCTGCCACCAGCTCTACACTAAAGATACAGTTTCTACAATAAAGATACACAACACTAAAGATATTTCCTATACTAACCACCATGAACCAGAGCTTTCACCAGCTCTACCAAAAGATACCTAAGAGAGTTCAAAAAGAGCTTTAACCAGCTCTGGTACCAAAAGCACCCTAAAGAGCCACGGCTATATTACCAAACGATCCAGAGAGCTCTACCACAAAGACACAGAGATAGTTACCACAACCATGAACCAGAGAGCTCTAGGGGAAACTGCACACAAACAGGGATATATGGAGGGGTGTAGAGGTTGATTGCAGACCAGCCTCAGCTGTTGCTTGACTGGATGATGCTGATTGTAACCAGCTGGCTGCTGGAAGCTGGAACTGGGAGACACCTGAGAAATAGATATGTAGACACAAGAGGGAGACAAAAGGACAACAACAACCCAAAACATGCCTATATACACACAACAGATAACATACATAACTCCTATATATATATATATATATATATATATATATATATATATATATATATATAGTATATATATATATATATATATATATATATATATACATAAGGACATCATCCGTAACACTACCTGTCCTCTCTTACAGTTTTTCTCAATTGCTTTGGTGCATTTCTCTGATCAGAATTAAAGTTCTCATAACTGTTAGTGCATTTCTCAAAACAATTAGTACAAACTGGAAAACCTAGGTGATAACCTGCAGAAGCGTGTCACTTGCTCAAAATGGATAATTCATTCCTCAAAAGCAAGTATTCATGTCAATGAAAGTGTCACTGTCATCAAAATGAAAAGTCCTGACACCATTGTTTATGAACAAGATAGTCAAATGGCTTTGCCATGTTTTCGTTATGACAGTTCACTCTGTAAGTGTTTTCCAATGCAAAAAAGTCAGATCTTGGTGACACTTTCTGAAAATGCTCAAGACAGCACTATACACTATTTGCCACAGCCATTTGAAATCTACAATTACACATTGCTGTATTTAGTGAGGTAAATGAGTACAAGACACGTATGTTTCACATTTTTACTGCATATGCTCTTTGCAATTTTAATTTGTTCACAGCATTGTGCAAAAGAAAAATACAAACAAAATGTACAACAAACATAAGAAACACCCTTTGGCCTTTGGGTAGAGCTGTGCACAACTGTAAACAATATTGCAGTACATATTGGAACTGAATTGGAACATACAACATACACAATACTGTAAATCATTCATTCACATCCAGACGTTCCTGTCTGTCTGGCTATTGGATTCAGGAATGGGGAGTAGGGAGGGAGATATTCCACCAGCATCCTTTCATGTGCTGCAAACCACTGTGTGACCAGAATTGCGTGGTGAAAACGCACATTATCCCATACAACAATGTACTTGGTCAGATGGTCGCCATTTAGACCCCTCTCATTCTCAGGGATTATGTCCCTGTAAAGTGTCTAAAAAAGTCAGCAGATGTTGTGTGTTGTATGGACCAATGAGGGGCATATGGGTGAGGACGCCGTTTTCTGAGATGGCTGCACACATTGTAATATTCCCTCCTCGTTGGCCTGGGACATCAGTGGTTGCTTTCTGTCCAATGCGATTCCTTCCACGCCTTCTACCTTTTGCCAGATTGAAACCCGCCTCATCAACATATATGAATGTGTGCAGCGATTCCCTGGCATCCAGCTCCATTCAGGGGAAAAAATATAAAGAAATTTATAAAATTAGCTTGAAGGATTTTGACAACTAGTTCAACATATTTGTATGTAATGACTCAAGCAATGAAATGAGGACTATTAGTTTTATAGGGAATGACTATTCAGCAGTCATAAGTATAGTTAATTTTGACTGACATGACCTAAGCAAATGATAATGTTATAAAACAGCAGAGAATTGTATGAAAGCAATTGATGCATGTCCAAAAGCATTTGCAATTTGTTCGGAGGAATGAGAAACTGCTACTATGATGTGCACAAATTACAAAATGTTGTGGAGGTTGAACTAACAGTTATGAGAACTTTAATTCTGATCAGAGAAATGCACCAAAGCAATTGAGAAAAACTGTAACCTGTCTTAACTGTAGGGTAGGGTAGAGTAGAGCAGAGTAAAGTAGAGTAGAGTAGAGTAGAGTAGGGTAAAGTAGAGTAGAGTAGGGTAGGGTAGAGTAGAGCAGTGTAGAGTAGGGTAAAGTAGAGTAGAGTAGGGTAGGGTAGAATAGAGTAGGGTAAAGTAGAGTAGAGTAGAGTAGAGTAGGGTAGGGTAGATTAGAGTAGAGTAGGGTAGGGTAGAGTAGAGCAGTGTAGAGTAGGGTAAAGTAGAGTAGTGTAGAGTAGAGTAGAGTAGAGTAGAGTAGGGTAGGGTAGAGTAGAGTAGAGTAGAGTAGAGTAGCGTAGGGTAGGGCAGGGCAGGGCAGGGCAGGGTAGAGTAGAGTAGAGTAGAGTAGGGTAGGGTAGGGTAGGGTAGAATAGAGTAGAGTAGAGTAGAGTAGAGTAGAGTAGAGTAGGGTAGGGTAGAGTAGGGTAGGGTAGGGTAGAGTAGGGTAGGGTAGGGTAGGGTAGAGTAGAGTAGAGTAGAGTAGAGTAGAGTAGAGTAGAGTAGAGTAGAGTAGAGTAGAGTAGAGTAGGGTAGGGTAGGGTAGGGTAGGGTAGGGTAGAGTCGAGTCGAGTCGAGTCGAGTCGAGTCGAGTCGAGTCGAGTCGAGTCGAGTCGAGTCGAGTCGAGTCGAGTCGAGTCGAGTCGAGTCGAGTCGAGTCGAGTCGAGTCGAGTCGAGTCGAGTCGAGTCGAGTCGAGTCGAGTCGAGTCGGGTAGAGTAGAGTAGGGTAGGGTAGGGTAGGGTAGGGTAGAGTCGAGTCGAGTCGAGTCGAGTCGAGTCGAGTCGAGTCGAGTCGAGTCGAGTCGAGTCGAGTCGAGTCGAGTCGAGTCGAGTCGAGTCGAGTCGAGTCGAGTCGAGTCGGGTAGAGTAGAGTAGAGTAGAGTAGAGTAGAGTAGAGTAGGGTAGAGTCGAGTCGAGCATGTATCGTATTACTCTGCGGCCATGCTCTCTCCCTATCTGTCTCACTTCATGTCTTTCCTCCCATCATTCTTGTCCCTGATCTGCCCCCCTTCTGTCTGTCTCTCTCCCTCTCTCTCTCTGTCTCCCACCCTACTGTCTCTCTCTCTCTGTCTTCCCTCCTGTCTCTCTCTCTCTCTCTCTCTCTCTCTCTCTCTCTCTCTCTCTCTCTCTCTCTCTCTCTCTCTCTCTCTCTCTCTCTCTCTCTCTCTCTCTCTCTCTCTCTCTCCTGTCTGTCCACCAGATAGCACGTCCAGCTCTGTTTGACCAGGCGGTAGTGACCGGTATGGTTGTGGACATTGATAAGGTTGACCTCCACAGCATCGGGTCTCAGCCTCTCCTCACCATCACCACCGCTGGGGACCACGACTCTGACGTGTACTCTGAGTGTAAGTTAAGGCTGGGAGTTAGGATTATTATGGCCATGATTAGATCATGAGCCAGCAGTGGCCTGGTTAGAGAAGTGGGCTTGTGACAGGAAGCTCACCGGTTTTATCCCTCGGACCGGCAAGATAAATCTTGGTGTGGGAAGTGAACCAAAGATGCTCTCCTGTTAGGGCATATACCCACAAAACTCTCTGTTGAAGTGCCCTTGAGCAAGGCACTTAACCTCCAACTGCTCCCCAGGTGCAGGGTTGTGGCTGCATGACAACTTCTTGGTACATTAACACTAAAAGGGCTAGATCCACAAAGAATGGATTGCACGGAGCAAGTTGCACCCTTACTTACAATTCATTATGAATTGAAAATGGGGGACCCTGATGTAAACAAGACAAAGGTCTTTCTCTGGTCTGCATCCCCTTAACAATTGTGTGTATTGAGCCGTACTGTATTGTACCCATTCTGCAATCTGTTGCAATAAAACGTTCATTCAATCAATCAATCTGCACTGTGATTTATTGAATGAAAATTTTATTAACAGATTGCAGAATGGGTACAATACAGTACGGCTCAATACACACAATTGTTAAGGGAATGCAGACCAGAGAAAGACTTTCGTCTTGTTTACATCAGAGTCCCCCATTTTCAATTCATAATGAATTGTAAGTAAGGGTGCAACTTGCTCTGTGCAATCCATTCTTTGTGGATCTAGCCTTAAGTGTGTATGACCAAAACCTGCACGGACTATAACGTAGGATGTATATCATGCTAGTTAGGGTACAGACCCTCATCTGCACCTTAGTTTACACTGTTTATTTTTCTCATATTTTATATTCAGAGTTAATTATATTGTTTACACTGTTTATTTTTCTCATATTTTTAATAATTATTCAGATTGAATTGTATTGGCTATATTTATATCTATGTATGTGTCTAGATGATTCCATATCAGTGTTCCAGGAGCTGAAGGACCTTCTGAAGAAGAACGCTACGGTCGAGTCCTTCATTGACTGGCTGGACACCGTAGTCGAGCAGAAGGTCATCAAGGTACCACACCTATTTAAACAACGCTGTTTATCTGTTTACCTCTGTGTGTGTGTGTGTGTGTGTGTGTGTGTGTGTGTGTGTGTGTGTGTGTGTGTGTGTGTGTGTGTGTGTGTGTGTCATTCAACCTTTATTTAGATCCTCTGAGATGTGGGTGGGCCCCCTTTTTCAATAATGCAGAGATTACAATAGGCACAAATAAATAAATAACACAAACAAAGATAAATCAGACACAACTATTAACATTGGTTAAAACAATTACGTTCAAATATTTTAAAGCATATTTTTTAAATGTCCCAATGTCATCAGGGAGTCAATATTCAAAATGCTTTGTAGTTTATTCCACCAGTCCGGAACACAAAATCTAAAAGTAGAGTTTGGAATTGACCTGAGGAACATGTAGTGTAATCCAGTCAGCTCCTTCATTGAAATCTAGTAGTGAAGTCATGTAAATTGGTCATTTATTTTGGAGCACTCTGTAAATAAACATATACCAATGTTGATCTCGCCTCACAGAGAGAGAGAGAGGGCCAACAAACCTTTTCATAGAGTATTGTAGGTATCACCAGCAATTAATCTAAGAGCAGAGTGATAAATAGCATCTAAAGGCTTAAGGGTGGTAACAGCAGCATGTCTATATATTACATCACAATCCAAGAGAGAGTAATACAGGTTATATTTCAATAAAGAAAGTTTCATTCATATATTTTTTCCAGATTATCAACATGAACTTTAAAAGTGAATTAATCTTCAACCTAGATGCCTAAATATTTATAATATAGGACTGTTATCAATAGCTGTACCAAATAAAGTGTCAATCTGAAGTTTGCTATAATCAATTATTATCTATTTGGTCTGCATTTAACACAAGCTTGAGATCAATAAGTATTTAAAGACCAGCCAATAAAATTGATATAAATTGTAAAAAGGACCGGTCCGAAAATGTAACACCTTTTGTTATCGACAAAAATGCAGTGCCTTTTCTGCAGTTCAGCTGTGACAAGAACCCTGCCTCTTGAAACAAGCCATTCAGAATTGCAGCCACACTTGCCGTAGGCTACTACAGTAGAATGCATCATCTGAGTGTGTTTTTCAGCAAAAATAAAAACTTCAAAGACATGTTTAGGGGACCTCAAAGACCTATATTAACTTGTTGAAAAGGAATAAAACATCAACAACGATCTATCTATCTATCTATCTATCTATCTATCTATCTATCTATCTATCTATCTATCTATCTATCTATCTATCTATCTATCTATCTATCTATCTATCTATCTATCTATCTATCTATCTATCTATCTATCTATCTATCTATCTATCTATCTATCTATCTATCTATCTATCTATCTATCTATCTATCTATCTATCTATCTATCTATCTATCTATCTATCTATCTATCTATCTATCTATCTATCTATCTATCTATCTATCTATCTATCTATCTATCTATCTATCTATCTATCTATCTATCTATCTATCTATCTATCTATCTATCTATCTATCTATCTATCTATCTATCTATCTATCTATCTATCTATCTATCTATCTATCTATCTATCTATCTATCTATCTATCTATCTATCTATCTATCTATCTATCTATCTATCTATCTATCTATCTATCTATCTATCTATCTATCTATCTATCTATCTATCTATCTATCTATCTATCTATCTATCTATCTATCTATCTATCTATCTATCTATCTATCTATCTATCTATCTATCTATCTATCTATCTATCTATCTATCTATCTATATATCTATCTATCTATCTATCTATCTATCTATCTATCTATTCTGTCTCTCTCTCTCTCTCTCTCTCTCTCTCTCTCTCTCTCTCTCTCTCTCTCTCTCTCTCTCTCTCTCTCTCTCTCTCTCTCTCTCTCTCTCTTCCCACCCCTCTCTCTACCCCCCCCTCTCTGTGGTTAGCCAGGGAAACAGAGTAATCGGTCGGTGAAGAGGAGAGCTCAGGACTTCTTGCTGCGCTGGAGTTTTTTTGGAGCCAGAGTGATGCACAACCTGACACTCAACAATGCCACCAGCTTTGGTAAGGACCTGCTAAGAGAAGGGTATACAAGGTGTTAATCTCTGTGGAACCAAGACGCCGTCCTTTACACAGTTTTATTGAGCCTGGGTGCTGAGAGACTACGTTTACTCCACACGACAAGAGTACTAGTATGTTGTAATCTCTGCCCCAAAAGGTTATAGAAAGTTTAGTTCCTATCTTCAAGTTAAAGCTTACCACAAATGAATAGAAGCGGATGTGGATCACTAGCCTACCTATCACTAGCCTAAAGAGGTGTTTTTAGCCAACCGCTAGGCTGGTGGTCCATTTCTGCTTCAATTAATTTCTGCTAAGCTAGGCTCGCCTGCAGCCCGATAGCTTTCTATTGAACACACAAAGAGGAAATTGGTATCTATTTTCTTGTCTGACTCTGGAGATATATATGTGTTCCTTACTCTACTAGGTCTATCCGAAAATCCGAAAATCCCTGAACATGATATTGCATTGTGTAACTGAGGGGTACAATTCCCTGACTGTATTGATAAGTATGGTATCATTAAACCACTACCGCTTTATGTACTTTAACTACTGGCCATACAGTACACGATATCTAAATATGATGAACACTTTCCACAATGAAATCGGTTCCAGTCAAAGGTAATAATCAAATATTTAATGGAGCAAAAGGTACATAGAATATTTATCTTACATTTATCATTTGAATGCACTTGTAAGGCAAATGAGTACTCGTAGGCAAATCAACACTGAATGTCCAATCTCTGGTTACGCAGGAAGCAAGTATACAACCTGGCTCTTAGGGAATTATATCTATGGTACACTTAATGATATAGCGGGATATTCTGGAGGGGGTCCTCCCGGTTGTAAGCCGGTAGGGGGGGTAGGAGAGCCGTCGGTAGTAGACCGTCTGGTCAACGATATCTATGGAGACTTCAAGTACAGAAGACAGTGCGATAGCCTCTTGATCCGCAGACGAATACACCTTGGTTCTCTTGTAGGCTGTAGCTCCACAATGAAGAAGAAGCTAGGCGACCTCAGTCTCTCTGAGCGCCGACTCAACTTGACTCCTCTCGGGGGTAAATCCAACACTCACAGGCGTCGGCGATTATCCGCTCCACAAATCACAGTACCAAAGCAAATATATATTCCAGCCGCATAGGGCTCAGCAGTCGTCGGGTAGGTAATCCAGTGTACATGTCCCTCGGTCCTCGCCTAGATCTCCTCGGATGAAAGCGCCATGTGGTCGGCCCAACCTGGATAAGACTCTAGATAACACGAGGAAGCGTTGGAGATGCTGGTCACTTTAGAACTCTAACCGCACGATGCACCATACACGATAGACTATTATTACTTGATAGAAATACGTCGCACTCGACGGTACAGTGCCAAACTCTGACAATTCAGTTATTAATTCGCACGAGGTCTCAATGCTATTCTAAGGCCAAACAGGCCATACTTCACCGCACGTCGTATCGTGGGTGAGGCTTCACGTTCTGTTACTAAGTTGGGAAGAAGGGTAAGGGACTTCTACATTTACTTGCGCCATATTTATATGCACGGTGAACAAATAGTGCCACTCTCATTTCGGTAGCCGTATCCCTGAGCGGAGCCGGGGCTAGTACGGACATGTCTCGTCGGTACCTTTGAACTTGACGCCAGGGGCTGGTCCCCTGGCGCCTGGTCCTTTGTCCAATAAGAGAATGAACTATTATGGGCTATAGTAGGCTAAAGGGATATTCCGTGCATATGTACAAGGAATATACAAGGGATATCAAACGATATACAAATACTATTCAATATATATCCATAAATAAATATATATATTCGGTTTAATCTGATCCTTCGTAACAGCCGCCCCCTAATTAGTCCCACCTAATTAGCTAAGCAGAGACAGATTAACCGCACTGTCCACTACTCAATGTCCGCTGTGAGGGTCAGTCAGTTCACAAAGTCATGGGGTCATGGTCGTCATCGATAGTATCGGGGAGCCTTGGCAGTTCTATTAGCCTCGCCACGGGTCAGGTGTAGGTCCGCCCTTGGACGAGCACTTCAGCTGCTCGGACCTTTCCATCGGCACCGGTGATCACTTTGCTTACGCGGCCAGCCGGCCACATACAGTAGCTCGGGGTAGTGACTGGTCGATAATCATGACGACTGTTCCTTCTGTCAAATTGTCTCTCTCTTTCACCCATTTCTGGCGGGTCTGTAGAGACGGTAGGTAGTGGAGTAGGAAGCTGTTCCAAAACTTGTCAGCCAATACTTGACTGTACCTCCACATTCTTCGGCCGTTCGCTTCTTCAGGCCTGTACATTGTCTGGGGTAGCGCGGGGTCCAGCCGCCCCATCAAGAGTGTGTTGGGGGTGACTGGGTCGACATCTGCTACATCACTTGAGACGTAACCGAGGGGCTTTGAGTTCAATACTCCCTCGATCTCCGTGAGGACTGTCATTAAGACTTCTTCCGCCACGGTCTGGGCCCCAAGCACGGCGTACAGGGCTGTCTTTATAGAACGTACTTCTCGTTCCCAAGTTCCACCGAAGTGAGGTGCGTTCGGGGGATTAAACTGGAAGTCAATCTGGGATGGAGCGAGGTGGGTCTTAAGTTCTGGGCCCATAGCTTGGAAGCTCTCTCTCAGCTCTCTTTCTCCGCCTTTGAAGTTTGTCCCGTGATCAGACAATAATGTAGACGGTTTTCCTTTCCGTGATGTGAATCTTCGGAAGGCCATAAGGAATGAGTCTGTGCTCATGGTTGGAAGGAGTTCGATATGTATCGCTCTGGTGGTCATGCATTTGAATACAATACCCCACCGCTTCTCGGTTCCTCTTCCTTTCTTTATATACAGCGGGCCAAAACAGTCCATACCGGTGGAGTGAAAAGGCTTGTCGCCGAGTCGGAGGCGACAGGGAGGTAGGTCAGCCATCCGGGGTATACTGGGCTGGGCTCGCCACTTACGACAGTCTAGACAGGTTCGCTGGAAGCGCAGCACTGCTTCTCTCCCTTGCAGTATCCAATAACGACGTCTGATCTCCGCGAAGACTCTCTCTGCCCCTGCGTGGTGCACATCCTCGTCGTATTTCTTTATGATCAGCTCTGTGACCTTGTGTCGGCTGTTCAAGACTATCGGGTACTTGACGTCATCCGGTAAGTCTGGGGCTCTCCGCAGACGACCACCCACTCTGATGAGACTATGGGCGTCGCTCTCGGGGGCTAGGTGGAGCAGTCTGCTGTCTGATGGGACGGGCTTTGCTCCCAGACAGTCTAGCTCATCGGGGAACGAGTCTCTCTGGGCTCGTTGTAGTAGAAGAAGTTCTGCTTCTTCGTAGTCAGCTGCTGAAATGTCAGTCGTGGGCTGAACCTCTGGGTGGTGCCACAGAAATGTCTTTAGCTGCGCACTCTCTAGGGTGAGGCAATCGTCTATGTCGGGGTCTGTGGAGACGAGTGTGTTCAATCCACAGAACATAGGTTTCTTGTTTTCGGCCTCCTCTTTACTCGCCTCCCGTGGGGTGGGTGTAGGCCACTCTTCTTCGGGGAGCTTGAGAAACTCTGGTCCGTCACTGTAGAGGTTGTGACGGGTGAGGTCATCCAGGGACATTCCCCGGGTGATGACGTCAGCTGGGTTGTGTTTGGTGTCCACATACCTCCAGCTCGCTACTTCTGTTAACTCTTGAATCTCGGTGACTCTGACTCCCACGAAGACCTTGTATCTGCACGAATCAGACCGGATCCATGTGAGTACTGTCGTGGAGTCTGACCACAAGATTGTTCTTTGCACCGGGATGGTGAGTTCACGTTGGATTAACGTGGCGAGCTGCGCTCCTGCTAGGGCTGCGCAGAGCTCTAGACGCGGGATAGATTGTTGCTTTCGTGGGGCTATTCTTGAGCGAGCCAGGATGAAAGCAGTATGTATTTCTCCTCCCTCCTCTCGGGCACGCAAGTAGGCCACCGAACCGTAGGCTACTTCGGAGGCGTCGCTGAATACGTGCAGGTCCATCTTGCATGTCTCTGGCCTCACTGTGGGTGGGAAGTAGCTGCGGCGTATGTTAACACCTGGGAGTGAACGGAGTTCCGTCTCCCACTCTCTCCATGTGGATGCAAGGTGTTCGGGTATGGGATCGTCCCAGCCCTGGTCCTTGTCCCATAGCGTTCTTACAATCATCTTTGCCCTGGTGGTGTAAGGTAGAATACATCCCAACGGGTCATATTGTCTGGCGAGTGTTCTGTATACACTCCGTCTGGTGGTCGGTATTGCCGTCGACCTTCCCTGCTCCTTGGTCAGGGGTTTGTGTCTATAATGGAGCGAGTCTGTTTTGAAGCGCCAGACTAGTCCTAGTGTCATTTCTTGGGCTTCTCCTGGGATGGTCGCCATCCAGGTCTCGCTGCTCGCTGCCTTGTCCTCGGGGGAGAGGCTGCGCAATACTTGCGGGTCGCTGCTGGCCCACTGCCTGAGATCAAAGCCGCCTTTGATCAGGGAGGCGCGGAGCTTGAGTAGAAGAGCCTCGGCTTCTTCTGGCGTCGAGACGCTTTGTAAACAGTTGTCCACGTAGAAACTATTTGTCACACTTTGTCGGACCTCTTCATCTGCTGCTGGGTCCTCTGCGACGTGTTTTTGTAGTGCAAACGTAGCACAGCATGGGCTGCATGTGGTTCCGAAAGGGAGGACTTCCCATTGATAGATGGCTGGGTGCTCATCTCCGATCCTCTCTCTCCATAGGAACCGCAGCAGGGGCTTGTCCTCCTCCACTAGTCTCACCTGCAGGAACATCCCTTTGATGTCGCCGCTGATAGCCACCTTGTCCTGGCGGAAGCGTAGTAGCACGCCTAGTAGAGAGGGGCCGAGTGTTGGGCCGGGCAAGAGCTCTTTATTCAGATTTTGTGATCCGATCTGGTAGCTGCAGTTAAACACAATACGATCCTTGCCGTTGTGGTGGACCTTGTGGTGCGGCACGTACCATGATTCGGTCGTCTGATCGGCCTCTTTAATGTCAATTTTCTTTATGTGTCCCGCTGTGATTAGCTTGTTAATCTCAGCGCGGTACACAGTCTCTTGAGCGGGGTCTTTGGCTAGGCGCCGCTCTGTGTTCAATAGATACCGCTCCGTCGCTTCTTTTGTGGCGTGAAAGGTGGGCATTCCCTCTCGCCTCAGGAGTGGAGTTGCGTATCTCATCACTCCGTTGACTGTGACTCTCTTTGTCCCTTGCTCGAGGAGGGCTATAGCGTAAATATCTTCCTTAGAACGAATGTCTTTCTTTTCGTTCTTAAAGGGCATTGTCTCTAGTGTCCATAGCCTCTCGACATGCTGCAGGAGAGTGGTGTCTTCTTCTGTCACTCTGGAGTGGAGGCAGCTAGTGGCTGCTGTTCGGTTAAGAGACTTGGCGAGGGGGCCTTGTAATGTCCATCCTAGGCGGGTCTCGACTGCTGCAGGACAACCTCTGGGTCCTGTATGGACCCGGTCTATCGGGACTATGAGGTCTGCATGGTCGGAGCCTATCAGCAGGGTCGGGGTGGCACCGTCTATGAGCGGGATAGGTAGTTGACGCAGGTGCACATATTTATCCATCAGCTTGGCGATGGGGTAGGTGTACTGCGATAGTCCTATTTCTTGGCTGGTGAAAGCATTAGTAATCCTATACCGTCTCTCTGGCTGCCCGCTTGCTGCGATAGTGAAGGAGACATTCTCGCCCTTTATCGTCTTTAGATCTCTTCTTATTGTCCGAATCGTCATCTGGTTTTCGCTCCCCCACAGCCCCAGCTGGGCCGCAGCGGACGCGAGGAGAAGGGTCTTCTCTGACCCGTCATCAAGGACGGCGTAAGTGTCCATGACCTTATCTTGGTAACTCAGTGTTACGCGGACCACCTTTAAGAGCACCTGGGCGCCCCCGCTGCTAGCGGGGTCAATGTACATAACACTTGCCTTTGTGCTGCTGGATGGTGCAGGCTTTCTTCTGTTACTGTCGTGTAGGACATCTAGGTGGGCTCCGTCACACCGACTACACCTCTTCTTTAGGCGGCACTCGGCTGCCATGTGACTGCGCGCACATCGGTAACAGCGCCTGTTGGACTTTATCCAGTGACTCACTTCTTCAGCGGTCATCTTCTTGAACAGGTCACATTGTGACAACCAGTTTTCCTTTTCGCAGTACGGGCACACCATCTTCCACTTCTCTTTCATCGAGGGGGTACTGTGGTTCTTGCTGCTCGGTACTGATTCTGATTGGTGCATGACAGTCACCAATCTTCGGCCATCGTTTGCTCTCCTAGGTCCCTCTCTGGAGCTTGGTGTGCTCCGCACGAACGTATCCAACCGTAGGCTGCTGACTTCTCTCGCCAGGAAGTCGGCTAGGTCTAGGAGGGATGGCTGGGGACCGTTAGGATCACGGTGGTCTCTTTGCCGCCTGAAGCGCTCCTGTCGGGCGGGCGGCAGCTTCTCTAAAATCCTCTCGACATTCGAGTTTGCGTATAGTTCGTGCATACCCTTTTCTCGTTGCGCCCCCAGCATCCCTACCAGGGATTGTACTTTGATAGACAGGTCGTCTAGTGAGCGATTGTCTGTTGCTGGGGGTAGGCGGTCAATATGCCTTATCTCTTGTATTACGTAATCCCATATACGTCCATATCTTTGGTCTAGTGCTGCTAGAGCCGCGGTGTATGGGGTCGTAGAGGTGGCATAAGCTAGCGCTATGTTGTGCGCTCTGGGCACTTTCAGGTGCTTCAATAGGATAGCATACTTGTGGCGTTCATCAGCTACATCCACCATCATTGTCTCTAAGCACATCCGTAGCTCCGTGTACTGTGCTCGGTTCTCATGGGTGAAGTCTGGAAACGTCGGTGTGCCAATGTATGACGCCGTGGATGGCTGGCACATCGGTGAGCGTTGGAAGAGAGGCCTCCTAGGCGAGTCTCCTCTTACGCCTCTCGGTGGGCTGGTACCGGCAGGGTACCATGGCCCGCTGGTCCAGGTGCTATTCCTCGGGACTGGTCGTGCGTCATGCTCACCCGTGAATAGAGTCGGGGGTCTGTAGCGCAGAGCCGCGGGGGTATAGCCTGGGCTGTACTGGACCTCCTGGTCCTGTGGAGTACTGTGCTGCTGTCGGGCTTGACTCTCCTCCTCTCCCTCTTCTTCCTCTGTCAGGTCATCTAGATCCTGTAGTCGTCTATTTAGCCTCTCTGCGGTGTACGCCGTTCCTTCCTTGTAGCTGGGTCTCACTGGGACCGGTCGGGAAAGGGGTTCGGAGGGGGGTATAGGCTCTCTCTGGTGGTCGAGTTCAGGGTCGCTTGATCGGTTAGGGGAGGGTGCCCTTGACCCGTGTCTTGACGAGGCCCTGGAACCCCTTGTGGAGGGAGGGGGTGTTGCCCTGGCGATCAGCTGCTCCATTAGCTGCGCTTGTAGTCTGTCGCGCTCGGCTTCGCGCTTGGTGAGATCTGCTTCTCTTTGGGCACCGGCAGCGGCACGCTGGGTGTCGGCCCGGTCTCTTGCCATATTCTCTTCCGTCTGAAGGCGTCTCATCTCCAGACGTATACGCTCTTCGTCGCTCCGTTGCTGCGCTTGAATGCGTTCTCTTTCCATGGAAGAATGTTCGCGCTCACTAAGCGTCTGTGCTTGGAGCCGATCGCGCTCTGTGGAGGCTGCTAGGCTGGCGAGGAACGCCTGTGCCAGCATCTTGTCCGCTTCGCTGGGGGAAGACGCTGGTTGAGGTGATCCGCTCCTGGCAGTACTCGTTGGGGATGCGTTCTCCTGCGGGGAGTCCTGGAGCTCTATCTCCTCGGCGCTCTCCTCATCTTGTTCCGTGCAGAGTTCCATCTCTGGAGGGTTGTCTTCCTCCCGGAGCTCTCCGGGGACTACTTCTTCGGTCTTGGCGGGGGGTAAAGTCGTGTCAGTTCCCTCCTGGTCCCCACCGTGAGCTTGGTCAGTTACATTAGAACCCACTAGGGCCTCTGTGGTCGGGGTATCCTGGTTGATAGGGTCGGACATAATTTTACTTTCTACTTTTACCGCGTTTACCGTTTGTAGAAGGCTAGGTAGTATACTGGCAGCGTAATCCTCTAAGTACTGAGGTGGCTGCCGTCTACGCTGCGGGCGTTCTACTTTAGGAGGACCGTTTCGTGGAGTGTTCATCATAGGCCATTTCAATATTAATACCACTATATTAATATTACACTAATTACCCTCCGGCTCGAAGGACCAATTGTAACTGAGGGGTACAATTCCCTGACTGTATTGATAAGTATGGTATCATTAAACCACTACCGCTTTATGTACTTTAACTACTGGCCATACAGTACACGATATCTAAATATGATGAACACTTTCCACAATGAAATCGGTTCCAGTCAAAGGTAATAATCAAATATTTAATGGAGCAAAAGGTACATCGAATATTTATCTTACATTTATCATTTGAATGCACTTGTAAGGCAAATGAGTACTCGTAGGCAAATCAACACTGAATGTCCAATCTCTGGTTACGCAGGAAGCAAGTATACAACCTGGCTCTTAGGGAATTATATCTATGGTACACTTAATGATATAGCGGGATATTCTGGAGGGGGTCCTCCCGGTTGTAAGCCGGTAGGGGGGGTAGGAGAGCCGTCGGTAGTAGACCGTCTGGTCAACGATATCTATGGAGACTTCAAGTACAGAAGACAGTGCGATAGACTCTTGATCCGCAGACGAATACACCTTGGTTCTCTTGTAGGCTGTAGCTCCACAATGAAGAAGAAGCTAGGCGACCTCAGTCTCTCTGAGCGCCGACTCAACTTGACTCCTCTCGGGGGTAAATCCAACACTCACAGGCGTCGGCGATTATCCGCTGCACAAATCACAGTACCAAAGCAAATATATATTCCAGCCGCATAGGGCTCAGCAGTCGTCGGGTAGGTAATCCAGTGTACATGTCCCTCGGTCCTCGCCTAGATCTCCTCAGATGAAAGCGCCATGTGGTCGGCCCAACCTGGATAAGACTCTAGATAACACGAGGAAGCGTTGGAGATGCTGGTCACTTTAGAACTCTAACCGCACGATGCACCATACACGATAGACTATTATTACTTGATAGAAATACGTCGCACTCGACGGTACAGTGCCAAACTCTGACAATTCAGTTATTAATTCGCACGAGGTCTCAATGCTATTCTAAGGCCAAACAGGCCATACTTCACCGCACGTCGTATCGTGGGTGAGGCTTCACGTTCTGTTACTAAGTTGGGAAGAAGGGTAAGGGACTTCTACATTTACTTGCGCCATATTTATATGCACGGTGAACAAATAGTGCCACTCTCATTTCGGTAGCCGTATCCCTGAGCGGAGCCGGGGCTAGTACGGACATGTCTCGTCGGTACATTTACATTTACATTTACATTTAGTCATTTAGCTGACGCTTTTATCCAAAGCGACTTACAAGTTCTGTACGACAAGCCATCAGGAAGAGCACAACTCTATCAGCTGAGTAACAATGTTCATCAAAGTGTTGAGTGCTACAGTGTAGGTTAGTTTATTAGGACAAGTGCATGACAGTATGGTTAGTTAGGGTTAGATTTTTTTTTTTTTTTTTAAATTCAGATAATGGTTGAAGAAGTGCGTCTTTAGTCGACGGCGAAAGATTGGACGTGTTTCGGCTGTCCTAACTGGGGTGGGTAGTTCATTCCACCATTGTGGGGCAAGGACTGAGAATAGGCGACTTCTCTTTGATGACCCTCCCGGAGCTTGGATAGGAGTAGGTCTGAGGCGGCCAGAAGATACCTTTGAACTTGACGCCAGGGGCTGGTCCCCTGGCGCCTGGTCCTTTGTCCAATAAGAGAATGAACTATTATGGGCTATAGTAGGCTAAAGGGATATTCCGTGCATATGTACAAGGAATATACAAGGGATATCAAACGATATACAAATACTATTCAATATATATCCATAAATAAATATATATATTCGGTTTAATCTGATCCTTCGTAACACATTGGTTTGATAGATTATTAGTTACTGGGTATTTCAAAGTACCTCATATTTGGTGCCATTTTGAAGCTAACAACTAGGGCTTTCCAATGATATAAAATAAGTGTGTGATTATCATCATAATTTTTATTATTATGGTTCATATGTAGTTGCACTTGAACTTGTTGAAATTAAACTTGGAAGATAAAAATTAATTAAATTAACTTTCCTTGCTAATGATTTATGTATAATGAATGGAATGTAGACAATCTTGTTGGCAATATAGAACAGCTGACAGATTAGAAATAGCATCTATTGTTCAAAAGTTATTAATTAATTAATGAAACTAGATTAGATAAAAAAATTATTAAATCCTTTTTTTACATATTGTGATGGTAATTATAAAACTTTCATGTGTGTGTTAAATTTTTTCTTCAAACTTACCCCATTATCTTCATAGAGCCTTGTCTTCCTTCTAGAACATCTCCCTTCTAGAAGGATTTTTCCTGGGTAGAGAATGACTGTGCTCTTCCTGGAACTCAGCATCAGCGCTAGCATGGGAGCTAGTTCCAGCATCTAGACATTCCCGTCAATTCTAGGTTCATAAAATGAGATATGTTACATATAGGAATATGACCCACTAATGAATACACTAAATACATCAATGTGGCTATTTTAAAACACTGCATTTGCGAAATAAATACGTCAACTGTGTTCCGTTAGCTGTGCGTTAGCACGCAGCTAGCGCTGATGCTACCGCAACGACTGGAACTTTTCCTCTGGGAAGAATGTTATGCCCACGGTACATTTCAAAACAAGCTTTTTGATGGAAAATATGACCAGAATCTCTGGAAAAACATCTCACAAACACTATAGACGGTCATAAAAGTTAACGAATGCTATAAGAAGTCCAACAGATTAGTATAAACAGTACTTACACGGTCGTTTAGAAATGTATAGTAGAGCGCAATTCCCCGGAGAAATTTTGTCTGCGACTGCCAGCGCTGGGGGAAACTACTAGAAAACTCGAGCGGCGGTCGACGGAGGCTTTTATAGACTTCCGGTCAGAGCTGCGGATTGATATTTGCTGTGTGTGTGGGGGCCGGTGTTCCTAATATGGTCACAAAAAATGGTGTCCCTCCGCCAAAAAATGGCTGAACAGTGCGGATATGAATAGACAGTGCGCTGTCTGTACGCCGCCGTGTAATTCGATTTAAACAAGGCAAACAGCTTTAATTAGACGTTGTAACAACAGTATGAACAAGGTTTGAATTACACAGTGGCTTTCAGGGGAGCCCTATTCTCTAGTGTGCACCGCTACTAAACAAGTCACATGCATAAATAATCTAATATATGTGCATGACATGTCATATTGCATCCTTCTTTGATCAGACCTTTTAGCACTATCCTCACACGAGCTGTTCACTTCACTCCTCAGAGTAAATCAACAGCTCTTTTTCTCTGTCCATCTCTCTCTCTCTCTCTCTCTCTCTCTCTCTCTCTCTCTCTCTCTCTCTCTCTCTCTCTCTCTCTCTCTCTCTCTCTCTCTCTCCCTCTTGACTCCCTCCACTTCCCTGTTGTTTCCCTTCTGTCTTCTGTCTGCGGGTTGCTAGAATGGTGAGACAATGGAATTAGGGCAGAAAGTTACAACCATGAAAAGCAAGCAGGCTAAGAAAGCGTTATGACGTGTTATGTCTATCTGTCTGTTGCTGCAGCACCTACACACAACAAACAGTGCTGTCCAGGGTACTGAAACAACAGCACCTACACACAACAAACAGCGCTGTCCAGGGTACTGAAACAACAGCACCTACACACAACAAACAGCGCTGTCCAGGGTACTGAAACAACAGCTCCTATATTATGCCAGTCAATCTGATAAAAACAGAATAGAATCGATATAACATCCTAGTTACGGAACAGACTCATAACAAAAGACATCAATAGTCTATAAGACTAGGGCCAGTCCTCAAACTCACAGCTCAAACAAGTAATTAAGTTATTCTTACCTTAAATCTGAATTGACCACAGGGGGTCAATCTAGGGTCTTCTGCCTTTGCTTTCCGTCCTGTAACCCAGGATGTTGAGGGTCACTGGCTGGCTTTAATCCAGGATGATACAAAAGGCAGATGGGTCAAATCACTCCAAATGGGGTCCATTCAGATCCACAAAGAGAAGCAAGGAGAGGCTTTGCTCATGCAACTTGTATGTCAGTAAAATTCATGGTAAAAAAAAACGTTAACACACAGGTCAGACTTGCTGTTTACATTTACATTTACATTTAGTCATTTAGCTGACGCTTTTATCCAAAGTGACTTACAAGTTATGTACAACAAGTCAGCAGGAAGGGTACAACTCTTTCAGCTGAGTAACAATGTTCATCAAACAGTGCTGAAACTTGGGTGCTGCAGTATTGAGTGCATAGACATAAGACATATTAGTATAGTAGGAGGAGTGCATGGTAGTATAGGACAGTAAGAAAGTTAGTGTTTTTCTTTTGCCAGGAAGGGGCGGATCCTTCTGACATTGCTCAGGAGGAATCTGCAGGTCCTGGTTGTCGCTGCGATGTTAGCAGAGAAGTTCAGCCGATCATCAAAGACTACACCAAGGTTCTTGGCGGTCGGGGACGAGGCCATGGCTACATTTTCCACTGTGATGGAAAGGTCGGTCAGCGGGAGGATTTGGCCAGCAGGTGAAGCAATTCTGTTTTGCTTAGGTTCAGTTTGAGGTGGTTGGTCGTCATCCAGGCGGAGATGTCGGACAGACAGGCCGAGATTCGCTCAGAGACATGGATATCTGAGGGAGGAAAGGAGAGGAAGAGTTGGGTATCATCAGCATAGCAATGATACGAGAAGGCATGAGACGTGATAATGTTACCCAGAGATTTGGTGTAGAGGGAGAAGAGGAGGGGTCCAAGGACAGAGCCCTGGGGGACACCTGTCCGGAGAGGGCGGGGGGCTGACAGGTTTCCTCTCCATGATACTCGGTAGGAGCGGTCGCCAAGGTAGGATGTCAGCCATGCCAGCGCAGAGCCAGTCACTCCCATTCCTGCGAGGGATGCGAGGAGGATCTGATGGTTGACTGTGTCGATGGCTGCCGACAGGTCCAGGAATATCAGGACAGAGGAGCGGCCCTTCACTTTTGCTAAGTGAAGAGCCTCTGTGACTGCTATGAGGGCCGTCTCTGTGGAGTGACCAGTCCTGAAGCCTGACTGATTAGGGTCTAGGAGGTCATTCTGTAAGAGATAATCAGTAAGTTGGTTGGATACAGCACATTCAAGTGATTTAGAAAGGAAGGAGAGAAGAGAGACATGACGATAGTTGTCTATGACGGTGGGGTTCATGGTTTTTTCTTTTTTAGTGGTGTGACACTGGCTTGTTTTAGGGAGGTGGGAATCACCCCCCGAGTTGAGGGAGGAGTTGATGGTTGCCGTTAGGAATGGGAGGATGTCTGGTGCTATGGTCTGAAGGAGTGGGACGGCATATAGTGGGACGGTTCGACATTACCAGAGACATATGACAGAGTAAAGGATGAGGTTCTTGATTCAGCATTTGGAATGGGCGGGGGTTGGGAGAAGCAGCTGCGGATGCTCTCCACTTTTTTCTCAAAGAAAATCGCAAAGTCTTCGGCAGAGAGAGAGAGGAGGGGGGAGGGGGAGTGAGGAGGGAGGACGTAAAAGTGCACAAGAGTACACAAGAGAATGAACGTGCGCCTGTCTCTCCGGAGCGCAAATTGCACTAATCTGTTGTTGCGCTGATCTGTTGTTGATCTGTGGTTGTGTGAGAAGGGGGTGAAAAGGGGTGGGGGTGGTGTATGTGACAAGAGATTAGTGGAGGAGGGGGAGAGGGGACTGAGGTAATGTTGACTCCTCTCACACATTTTTGGAAAACACATAAAGTGTTTTTGTGATATTGTTATCAACTTTGTTCTAGGTAAGACTTCAGGCTATGGCCCCAGCAGTGTTTTCAGCGAATAACTATAGAGTAGATAGATCTGCAGGCATATGTTTGCAAAATAACTTTGACGGAAATTAATTTTACATTTTATTTCAGTGTGTTCAAACCTCTGTAACTCTATGACAATAGTACTCAAGAGTGTTTCGTTTCAAAAGAGGCCAGACTTCTGCATCTGCTACAAATGGTTCCAGAATAGTGTCCAATTTACTTTCAGTATGCAATCAACAGGCATTTTATGCAAAATTTTCAGGACTGTTAAGAGATTAAGGAACCTTAATGTACGGAAAATCTAAATCTATAACTATAACCTGTGTGACACACAAATGGACAATGTTGTAGAGCTCCCCCTGAAAGTAGCTCCCTTTAGCTCCTCCTTAATCGAACCCTGAGTATGAATATGGCTTGTGTTGTTGATAGTAGTCGCTCAGCCAAGTCCATTCAACATTCTTGGTTCACCATTACTCATTCTAAAGGATGCGATTGGCTAGGAAACAGGAACTACGGGAGGCTGTGAACACTGCTTTGCAGGCATCTGAAAATGACAACATGACACCACCACCTAACATTAGATCTGAGTAAACCAATCAGACAGACAGACAGACAGACAGACAGACGCACACACACACGCACACGCACACGCACACGCACACATTCACTAGAAGAAGAATGCTACAGTAGGACCATCATATCATAATGTCCGACCTGGTTTTGAGAAACAGTCTTATCTCTTGGTCGGGTGCCTTGTGTTTGAAAGCACAAACACACACACGCACGCACGCACGCACGCACGCACGCACGCACGCAAGCACGCACACACACACACACACACACACACACACACACACACACACACACACACACACACACACACACACACACACACACACACACACACAACACATGTGATGCTACAGGCCCGTCACTAGAGAATGAAGAAAGTAGATCTGTTACCACTAGAGAATGAAGAAAGTAGATCTGTTACCACTAGAGAATGAAGAAAGTAGATCTGTTACCACTAGAGAATGAAGAAAGTAGATCGGTTACCACTAGAGAATGAATAAAGTAGAGCTGTTACCACTAGAGAATGAAGAAAGTAGAGCTGTTACCACTAGAGAATGAAGAAAGGTCATGTTAGAGCTGTTACCACTAGAGAATGAATTAATTAATGTATATTGTATTGTATATTGTATATTCCTCTTTTACTTTATTTTTACTATATGAAGCACACTCTCAGGGGCTCATACAGAACCAAGCATTTCACCGTAAAGTACATGTATTTTATTGTGACAACTAATAAACAAACTTGAAACTTGAACTTGAAGAAAGGTCATGTTAGAGCTGTTACCAGTAGAGAATGAAGAAAGGTCATATTAGAGAGAGCTGTTACCAGTAGATGGTGAAGAAAGGTCATATTAGAGAGAGCTGTTACCAGTAAATAATGAATAAAGTAGAGCTGTTACCAGTAGAGAATGAAGAAAGGTCAGGTTAGAGGGGGCTGTTACCAGTAAATAATGAATAAAGTAGAGCTGTTACCAGTAGATAATGAAGAAAGGTCAGGTTAGAGGGGGCTGTTACCAGTAGAGAATGAAGAAAGTAGAGCTGTTACCAGTAGAGCTGACCCTCTTTGCGCCGCCCCTGTGCCTCAAATAGATCCGCTATCAGCTCTATCTTTAATCTTTCAAAATGTTCAGTTGCTATCGCTATTAGCTCTATCTTTAATCTTTCAAAATGTTCAGTTGCTATTGCATGCACTCATCTGTGTTTCACTACACACATGAGTGCATGCTTACCAACTGTCCGTCTGCAACACTACTATCACCAACATCTAAGAAGGGAGATCCCCCCTTGAATGGCCCTTCTAAGGTTTCTCTCCTCCACACTGCCTGTGGAGCTTTTTTCCCTATTGTTAGGTTTTAGTGAGTTTTTCCTTACCTTCGCGTGGGGTATGTCTGGGAGTGCTTGCATTCTTTCATTTTTTTTGCATTCATCTAAAAATGTTTGGACCTTATGGTGTTCTTGTTCTGTTCTTGACTTATTGTTATGTTTTCTTCTTGACTTGTTTAAAGAAGACCTGTACGGCCCATGGGGACATTAACGTGTGTTGTCGGGCCTTATAAATAAATTTGATTTGATTTGATAATGAAGAAAGTAGAGCTGTTACCACTAGAGAATAAAGAAAGTAGAGCTGTTACCAGTAGATAATGAAGAAAGTAGAGCTGTTACCAGTAGATAATGAAGAAAGTAGAGCTGTTACCACTAGAGAATAAAGAAAGTAGAGCTGTTACCAGTAGATAATGAAGAAAGTAGAGCTGTTACCAGTAGATAATGAAGAAGGTCAGGTTACAGGGGACTGTCCCCAGTCAATTGAAGAGTAAACAGAATCAAAAGGCAGGTCTGAGTTATTAAAATCCACGTCTTTCTTCCAACTAGTTATATGACTCTAAATATGACTCTTAGTATGTTTACTAAAGATACCATTTTCTTGAACATAGTTTTTAGATTTTTTCATTTTTGCTGTATTTTAACATGGCAATACACGATATAATTATATAGAGGAACCTCACCAAAAGGATCTCTTCATTGTGCTAACAAAGACATTCAGTAGGTCCTTAGAAATCATCTCTTGTTTTCCTGTTCCCGCGTACACTCTGACTATATGACTATTCGCTGCTTGCGTAGACCACCTATATATCCCACAACGCATCACTCTTAAAGGAGCAGGCAACAACCTAATCTTACAACATTACCCCCACTCTATACAATGTGGTACTTTTTTTTTATGATCACATTGCTTAACAGACTTCAGTGATGTGAATGTAAATTAATGGAAACTGTCAAGTTGATCAACAGATTTTGACTGTAAGAATCTGTAAGGGCATTAAAACCTCTTAGCCTGCAACAGCCCGCCGGCGGGACCTTTTTAGGACGATTTGCCCACCAGCACTTTGGCGACCCCTAGTGGCTCGGGTGTACATATTTTGTAATACAATATATATACCGAATTGAAGGCTTATTTGTTGCCTGTCGATAGCGACATAATTCGACAAAATCTGTTCAGCGGTTCTCGAGTTACATGCCGGTATTTGAGGCTTGTGCAAAGTACACAGTATTGCGCAAAATACCACTCCCGACTCTTGGCGCAGTAGTTCCGTCAATCTAGATCCGATCTCGAAAATTATTGTGAAGGTGGCTTTCCAATGAGTGTGGCTTTCCAATGATACCCCATCTGGGGATGTATGATCTAGGATCTAGGCGAAAAACTAACAAGCAAAGACAGGAAGATAATGAATTGAAGTTTTTCAAACTGAGAAACTGAGTTTTTCATTGTACACAGTTTACCAAAATCACTCCTAATCACTCATTTCTGAATGGATCTTTATGAAAATTGGACATGTACTACATAAGGCTTCAGGCTATGGGTCTGTCTGGATTTCTAAGTCATTCCACCTTCTGGGGAAATACTACCTCTGGACTACTAACTACTACAGAAAAACTTGAGTAACAAGTTTTTCTACAACTCAAGTTCAGACCTATGTTACTCTATTACGTTAGCACTTGTTGTGACTTTTTGATAGTAATATAATTTGAACAGCTTGAAATATATCATTTATTATTGTAGCAAAAGGTGTAATCGAATTGGCATAAATATGTTTTATAATAGCCTAAATGGAGATTCACGTTAAATTGTTTATCATATTGTTTAGAATTAGATTGCATTATAGGACTATATTCTGTAACGCCCAATTTTTGCCCCCAGTGGGAAGTCAGCTGCGCGCAGGCCTAGGCCACACACTTCAACGCTAATTAGGGACGCGTGCCACCTGTAAAAGGGTGTGTTTGATCCTTCGGGAGAAGTGACATAATGTTTGTTAGAATACAAGCTATGCCTCGCTGCTGCTCTGCTAGAGAACCTGTAAAGGGAGAAACAAATTAAATGAAATGGAATTGAGAACTACATTTCTGCCTCCTGGTCGTCAATGAAACATGAAGAACAAAAACTGTGAAATATGAATAATCATATGTATTTAAATAAGAAGAGGATTTTGAACAGTTTATTGTGCAAACAGCACTCAAATTGAATTTTCTTTCTGGAATCAGAAACGTCAGAATGTCATCTTTCAAAAGAGACCAGGCTCATGCATGTGTTATAAGTATAAAGTTGTTTTGGTTTGCAAAAAAGTATGCAGTCCTCAAAAATGAAAACTAAAAAGGACACTTTTCGGGGCGCAGGTTAAGCGGTTAATGGGAGCAATTGAAATAATGTTGTTTTTGTTTTTTAAGTAACTAAAAAGTTACTTTTCACAGTAACACATTAACTGTTACTTTTTGGTGTAAGTAATCAGTAAAGTAACTGAGTTACTTTTGAACTGAAGTAACACTAGTAATGGAAACTAGTTACTATTTTTCAGTGGGAAATAACTGGGAATAACTACAAGTTGTATTCAATTATATCATTTTCACATTTGATTTTAACAATAGAAGGATTTAAGGGTCATAAGAATACTATATAAAGACTTGTTTAGTGCTAAAGTAAAGTGTTAAAGTGTTTCTGTGTCTCAGGTTCATTCCACCTCATCAGGATGTTGTTGGACGAGTACATCCTGTTGGCCCTGGAGACACAGTTTAACAACGACAAGGAGCAGGACCTGCAGAACCTGCTGGACAGATACATGAGGAACACAGGTAGGACCTGCAGAACCTGCTGGACAGATACATGAGGAACACAGGTAGGACCTGCAGAACCTGCTGGACAGATACATGAGGAACACAGGTAGGACCTGCAGAACCTGCTGGACAGATACATGAGGAACACAGGTAGGACCTGCAGAACCTCCTGGACAGATACATGAGGAACACAGGTAGGACCTGCAGAACCTGCTGGACAGATACATGAGGAACACAGGTAGGACCTGCAGAACCTGCTGGACAGATACATGAGGAACACAGGTAGGACCTGCAGAACCTGCTGGACAGATACATGAGGAACACAGGTAGGACATGCAGAACCTGCTGGACAGATACATGAGGAACACAGGTAGGACCTGCAGAACCTCCTGGACAGATACATGAGGAACACAGGTAGGACCTGCAGAACCTGCTGGACAGATACATGAGGAACACAGGTAGGACCTGCAGAACCTGCTGGACAGATACATGAGGAACACAGGTAGGACCTGCAGAACCTCCTGGACAGATACATGAGGAACACAGGTAGGACCTGCAGAACCTGCTGGACAGATACACAAGGAACACAGGTAGGACCTGCAGAACCTGCTGGACAGATACATGAAGAACACAGGTAGGACCTGCAGAACCTGCTGGACAGATACATGAGGAACACAGGTAGATGAGAAACACAAGTACATGAGAAACACAGGGACATGAGAAACACAGGTACATGAGAAACACAAGTACATGAGAAACACAAGTACATGAGAAACACAGGTAGATGAGAAACACAAGGACATGAGAAACACAAGTACATGAGAAACACAAGTACATGAGAAACACAAGTAGATGAGAAACACAAGTACATGAGAAACACAAGTAGATGAGAAACACAAGTAGATGAGAAACACAAGTACATGAGAAACACAAGTACATGAGAAACACAGGGACATGAGAAACACAAGTAGATGAGAAACACAGGTACATGAGAAACACAAGTACATGAGAAACACAAGTACATGAGAAACACAGGTGCATGAGAAACACAAGTAGATGAGAAACACAAGTAGATGAGAAACACAAGTACATGAGAAACACAAGTAGATGAGAAACACAGGTACATGAGAAACACAAGTACATGAGAAACACGGGGACATGAGAAACACAAGTAGATGAGAAACACAGGTACATGAGAAACACAAGTACATGAGAAACACGGGGACATGAGAAACACAGGGACATGAGAAACACAGGGACATGATAAACACAGGGACATGAGAAACACAAGTACATGAGAAACACAAGTACATGAGAAACACAAGTACATGAGAAACACAGGGACATGAGAAACACGGGGACATGAGAAACACAGGTAGACGAGAAACACAGGTACATGAGAAACACAGGGACATGAGAAATACAGGTAGATGAGAAATACAGGTACATGAGAAATACAGGTACATGAGAAATACAGGTACATGAGAAATACAGGTAGATGAGAAATACAGGTACATGAGAAATACAGGTACATGAGAAATACAGGTAGATGAGAAATACAGGTACATGAGAAATACAGGTACATGAGAAACACAGGTAGATGAGAAACACAAGTACATGAGAAATACAGGTAGATGAGAAACACGAGTACATGAGAAACACAGGGACATGAGAAATACAGGGACATGAGAAACACAAGTACATGAGAAACACAGGGACATGAGAAATACAGGGACATGAGAAACACAGGTACATGAGAAACACAGGGACATGAGAAACACAGGGACATGAGAAACACAGGGACATGAGAAACACAAGTACATGAGAAACACAGGGACATGAGAAACACAGGGACATGAGAAACACAAGTACATGAGAAACACAGTTGCATGAGATGCAGGTTACAGGGGCTGAGATGCGTGCGTGTGTGTGTCTATCTATCTGTGTACATGTGTGTGTACATAGAGGCAATCCCATCTGATTACACAGATCTAATGTGTCATGTTGTCATTTTCAGATGCCAGCAAAGCAGCATTCACAGCCTCCCCTAGTTCCTGTTTCTTAGCCAATCGCAACAAGGCCAGTGCTGCCGCAGACCACTCAGTGAAGAATGAATCTGTGGTGGAACAAGCTTACATGTCTCTCTCAGCCAATCAGCAGCAGAGCCTGGGAAGCAGCATGATTGTCTTCCAGGAGACAGAATCTGACGACTTTTCAATCTCAGGTAGGAGGAGCATGGATCCTTCACCATCGGTGTGTGTGCGTGTGAGGGAATATTTGGCATAAGTTGTAAAGCTGGTCAGAATAATAAATAATAATTAATACATTTGACATTTAATAGTTGTTTTAGTTGTAGTTTTTGTTGTAGTTCTAGTTTTAGTCATTTAGCTGATGCTTTTATCCAAAGCGACTTACAAGTTCTATACGACAAGTCAGCAGGAAGGGTACAACCCTGGCAGCTAAAGTTAAGTAACATTGTTCGTCAAACAGAATTGAACGTGGGTGCTACAGTCTTGAGTGCATAGTAGTAAAGACATATTACTAGCATTGCAGGTAGTAATATAGGCAAGGAAGATTATTTAGTGGCAAAGTGCACGATAGTAAAGGAAGGTTAGTAATATTGTTTTCTTAATTTCAGATATTGATTAAGGAATTGTGCTTTTAGTCGACGGTGGATAATTGTATGGATTTTGGCAGTCCTGACTATGGTGGGAAGTTCGTTTCACCATTGTACGGCAAGGACAGAGAATAGCCTGCTTTTCTTTGATGAGCCCCCCGGAGCTCGGAGAGGAGTGGGTCTGAGGCGGCCAGAAGATGTAGAGCGGAGGGGTCTTGAGGGTGTGTAGTTAGAGGCCATTGACCGGCGGTAGGGGAGAGCCGTTCCCCTCGCTGCACGATATGCCAGGTCAAGGACCTTGAAGTGGACTTGTGCGGCAACGGGAAGCCAGTGCAGCTCTCTAAGAAGTGGGGTAACATGGGCTGACTTTGGTAGGTTGGAGATCAGGCGGGCCGCTGCATTCTGTATGAGTTGAAGTGGCTTGATGGCGGTGGTCAGTAACCCAGCTAGCAGTGCATTGTAGTAGTCGAGTCAACACATGACTGTTGATTGCAGGAGGAGTTTGGTGGCTTCTTTTGTATGAAGGGGTGGATCTTTCTGATGTTGCTCAGCCGGTCATCAAGGACTACACCAAGTTTCTTGGCGGTCAGGGATGATGCCACAGCTATGCACATTCTTCACTGTGATCGAAAGGTTGGTCAGTGGAGGATTTGGCGGGCAGGTGAAGTGACTCCGTTTTGCTTAGCTTCAGCTCTAGTTTTAGTTGTAGTTTTCTTGAGTGGAGGACAGCTCTAGTTTTAGTTGTTTATTTTATGTCTCTGTTTGACTTCTTCTAATAGTACATTAATGCTAATATAACTATGTCTCTCTATTTAACGCACGCACACACACACACACACACACACACACACACACACACACACACACACACACACACACACACACACACACACACACGCAGGTCAGATGGACTTTTCTCACTCCAGCGGCCCCCTGATGACTCCTCCCATCTCTCCAGCCATGCTGATCCACAGAGGGTCCGTGATCAACCAGGGGCCCATGGCAGGGAGGCCTCTCACCTCCTCCTCCTCCTCCTCCTCCACCATCACCCAGCCATCCCTGAGCCACCAGCCCAGCCCCTGCACAGCCTACCAGGAGACCCTGTACCACCCTGTGTCTCAGGCCAGCTCTAGCTACTACTCTCCTCTTCCCAGCAGCCCCTGCTCCACTCCCAGCTACCAGCAGCCCTTCAGGTGACTATTGCTATAACTATGGCTGTAAATATGGCTGTAACTATGGCTGTAACTTTGGCTGTAACTATGCCTACAACTATGGCTACAACTATGGCTGTAACTACTGTTATAACTATTACTGTAACTGCGCAAGGCTGTAAATCTTGCAAAACGGACATATGCTGATAAATTGGAGACACAAATGGCACAAAACGACACAAGAGGCTTATGGCGGGGACTGAAGACAATAACTGACTACAAAGTCAGCGCCCCCTCAATGGGGAGCGACGACGCCTCTCTCGCGGACAAACTCAACTCCTTCTACGCACGGTTTGGTGCAAACAGTGGCGACGCTAGCTCACCGGCTAGTGACGTCACTGGCGCGCCGGCTGTTGTGGAGGGGGGGGGGGCAACCGCGGGGGGGCGGGGACGCTCTCTCGTTGTCGGAACACAGTGTGAGAAGAGCATTTATGCAGGTGAACACCAGGAAGGCTGCTGGCCCAGATGGTATAACAGGACGCATACTTAAGTCCTGTGCCAACCAGCTAGCCCCGGTGTTCACCTCCATATTTAATCAATCCCTGGCGGAGTCAGTGGTCCCTGCCTGCTTCAAGATGTCTACCATCATCCCTGTACCGAAGAAACCCTCCCCAACATGTCTCAATGACTACAGACCGGTGGCACTCACCTCTGTGGTCATGAAATGTTTCGAGAGGCTGGTCAAGGACCACATTTGTGCCTCCCTCCACAGTGATATGGACCCTATGCAATTTGCATACAGGACAAACAGGTCCACTGACGACGCGGTCTCCCAGGTACTGCACAGCACCCTCTCTCACCTTGACCGTCAGAAGGGGGGCTATGTGAGACTGTTGTTCATTGACTACAGCTCAGCGTTCAACACCATAGTCCCCACCAGACTGGTGGACAAGCTGATCGAGCTGGGTCTGAGCTCCGCCCTGAGCGCCTGGGTACTGGACTTTCTGAGTGAAAGACCCCAGGCGGTCAGGGTGGGGGGTCAGACCTCCAACACCATCACCCTGAGCATCTGGTCCCCCCAGGGCTGTGTTCTGAGCCCCCTTCTGTACTCACTCTACACACACGATTGTGTGGCCAAGTTCAGCTCCAACTCCATAGTGAAGTTTGCAGACGACACAGTGGTGGTGGGGCTGATCTCGGACAACGACGAGAAGGCCTACCGGGAGGAGGTTGAGGTACTGGAACGCTGGTGCCAGGACAACAGCCTGCTCCTGAACATTGGTAAAACCAAGGAGCTGATCGTGGATTATAGGAGAGGACAGCAGGAGACACACACACCACTGATGATAAACGGGGCTACCGTGGACAGGGTGAGCAGCTTTAAGTACCTGGGGGTCCACATCTCAGAGGATCTGACATGGTCAACACACATAGACACAGTCGTAAAAAAGGCGAAGCAGCGCCTCTACCACCTGAGACAGTTAAGGAAGTTCAGAGTATCGGGGAAGATACTCCAGTCCTTCTACTCCGGAGCTGTAGAGAGCATCTTGACTGGAAACATCACTGCCTGGTATGGAAACAGCACGGCACAGGACAAGAAGGCCCTACAGAGAGTGGTGCGCTCAGCCGAGCGTACCACGGGTATTGCACTACCTCCCCTGCAGGTTCTATACAACAAGAGGTGCAAATCCAGAGCCTGCAGAATAATGAAAGACCCCCAACACCCCAATAACAGCCTGTTCCAGCTGCTGAGGTCAGGCAGACGCCTGTGAACCCCAGCTACTAGGACAGAGAGGCTTCGGCTCAGCTTCTTCCCCCAGGCCATCAGAGCCTTGAACAATGATCACTGAGTGCCACAGAACACTGAACTTCTCACACACAAGCACACATGAGCACACACACGACACGCACGCTGTGCACGCTCACACACTAGCAGCCACTTTAACATGAGCAGGCACACACTCATGCCGCACACGCCCACACGCACACGCCCACACGCCAAAAAGGAAAGGTCACTTTAAAAATAGTATAACAACAGTAACAGTGTATTGCACTACCAAATGACCCAGCATGTCCTATATGCTCTGTAAATAACTATGTACAGATACCGAGATGTCCCACCATGTTACCTGTTACCTGTTTATTGCACAATGTTGTTTTTATTGGATTCTATTATATGTTGTACCACTGTATTGCACATCGTTGCGGGCAAGACCACCCGCATTTCATTGTATACTTGTATGCCGTGACAAATAAAACTCTTGACTTGACTATTGCTATAACTATTACTGTAACCATGGCTATAACTATGGCTATACCTATTGCTGTAACTACTGTTATAACTATTACTGTAACTATTGCTATAACTATTACTGTAACCATGGCTATACCTATGGCTATACATATTGCTATAACTATTGCTATAACTATTACTGTAACTATTGCTATAACTATTACTGTAACTATTGCTATAACTATTACTGTAACTATTGCTATAACTATTACTGTAACTGTTGCTAGATTATAGGCAGAAACATGTTACATGTGGGAGGAGCTGATGTTTACCACCTCAGGACCAGATATTGTCCTGTACGTTTTCAATCACTGAAACTTTAGTCTACACATTCAGGTATTGTCGGATAAGATAAATAGTGTTTTTATTGAGAAGCAGCTGCTTTACAGCCTCACGTAGCAGTATCTTCAGACACATTCTACTCATTACTCAGTCCCTCCAGGACTTGCTGTTTTATGTGATTTATTTGTGGTAAAACTGCAGAAGTTGGCAGAAATCTAAAAAGAAAAGTTGTGGGAGTTGGCAGGAATCGCAAGTTGTGGAAAAACAAGAGGGGTTCTCTTTCTTCATCATGTAATTTCCATAACCTGAAGGATGGGATGCTATGATGTGCAGATAAGTGTGATGATTGGGGTTATATGAAATGTGGTTTAGAATTAGAAATCACAGGAATTTTGCTAAATTGAAAGCCCCCGCAAATATTGCCATTAATTCTTACGATCACAAGATTGCAATTTCCTGGAGGGACTGATTACTACAGATATAGCACAAGTTGCCATTTCTAAAGCAAACGAATATAATTAAAAGTTGAAGCACATTTTAATAGAAATAGAAGATCTTGTTTTCATGTTGTTGTTATGTTGTCTGCATTCAGGCCCCAGAGTCAGGCTCTGCCCTCAGGCCAGTCCCAGGCTTCATCCCCGGCCTACCAGCTCCCCCGCTACCCCTCCTTCAGTGACCCACAGATGTCTAAGGAGGTGTTCTTCAGCGGAGGTCATCACCATCAATCCATCCATCTCTCCTCTGGCAGCGGCAGCTGTGCCGTGCCTTCTTACGCCTCTACCGTACGGACGGCTTCCAACTACGGCTCTGGGCCAGACACGGTCCAAGCTCCGCCAGACCAGGGGATGGAGGCCCAGGCCACAACCCAGATGATGGACTCGACAGGGGGATATGGCTTTGTAGGGGCTGGCCTGAACCCTGGAGGTGCTGGTTGTCAGGGACAGGTCTACTCTACTGCAGAACACAGTGGTAAGCAGGCTAGGAGGACTTTATATTACTGTATGAAATAGTAGTAGGACTTTATATTACCATATGAAATAGTAGTAGGACTTTATATCACTGTATGAGACAGTAGTAGGACTTTATATCACTGTATGAAACCGTTGTAGGACTTTATATCACTGTATGAAACAGTTGCAGGACTTTATATCACTGTATGAAACAGTTGTAGGACTTTATATCACTGTATGAAACAGTAGTAGGACTTTATATCACTGTATGAAACAGTTGCAGGACTTTATATCACTGTATGAAACAGTTGTAGGACTTTATATCACTGTATGAAACAGTTGTAGGACTTTATATCACTGTATGAAACAGTTGTAGGACTTTATATCACTGTATGTAACAGTTGTAGGACTTTATATCACTGTATGAAACAGTAGTAGGACTTTATATCACTGTATGGAACAGTTGTAGGACTTTCTATCACTGTATGAAATAGTAGTAGGACTTTATATCACTGTATGAAATAGTAGTAGGACTTTATATCACTGTATGGAATAGTAGTAGGACTTTATATCACTGTATGAAACAGTAGGATGACTTTGTATCACTGTATGAGACAGTAGTAGTAGGACTTTATATCACTGTATGAAATAGTAGTAGGACTTTATATCACTGTATGAAATAGTAGTAGGAGATTATATCATTGTATGAGACAGGGTTGCACAAACATAACAAATCGAATTAAATCAAACTAATATTAAAGGGATAGTTGTCATTTTTGGAACCCTGGGACCTATTTCTTACTCGCCAATGATGTTGATTGGCAGCATCCTTTCTCAACTCACTCTGGATAGTTAGTCACCATCCAATGCTAAATCAATGGGGTCAAGCTCCCGTCTGCACGAGCTGACGATGCTCACTGAAATCTACTCCACAGTGCACACAATGTATACATTTCAGTGAGCCTCAGTCAGCATGTGTCAACCCCATTGACTTTACATTAGCTTGTGGCTAATCTGGAGCTTGTATGAGGAACAGCATGGATTGTGCTGAGAAAGGACTATACCGAGTGTTAGCCATAGCAATTTCCACTTTGCAAGAGGCTTTTTCTCTAGATGACTAACTAACTTGACAAATCAAGTTCACATCGGAGAAAGTCCTTTTACAAGCCATCCTTTCTGTGCACACACCAAACACTGTAGAATCGTCAAAATACCACCACTGATCAGCCAAAATTCCCTGGTGTGGCAGGTTACTATGGCAACAGCAGTTACCTGGACGGTCAGCGAATGGCGTCGTTGGTCGACCAGCATGTGTCCGTCATCAGCAGTGTGGGCAGTCTCCGCCCCTTCCCTGCGATGTTCTCTGAAGTTCATGACCCCCTGAACATCCTGGATGACACAGGTCAGAAAACAGCATCCTGCTACACTGAGACTGAGACAGGAGGTCCTTGTTCTTTTCTATAAAGAAAGCTTTGTATTTATTGAGACAACAGGACATTAAGAGGAAAGCAAAGTCAATAACCACTCTCTTCTCTTCTCTTCTCTTCTCTTCTCTTCTCTTCTCTTCTCTTCTCTTCTCTTCTCTTCTCTTCTCTTCTCTTCTCTTCTCTTCTCTTCTCTTCTCTTCTCTTCTCTTCCCATCTCTTCTATAAGGGCAGTATTTGGGCTGAGAGGGAGACAGAGTAGGGAGACACAGGAGAGAAGGTTCTGTATTGAGACAGTAGGAAGGCTATGAGGGAGACAGAGTAGGGAGACACAGGAGAGAAGGTTCTGTATTGAGACAGTAGGAAGGCTGAGAGGGAGACAGAGTAGGGGAGACAGAAGAAAAGGTTTCAGTTTCAGCAGTCCTCTCTTACCTCTATGTAAAGTCATCTACTAGTAAGTTAGTGACCACTGCTGTCCCTGTTTCCCGCTGTCAACGCCCACCATTCCTCCCAGGTGTCAGGCTACTATAAACAAACTGCTGCTGTACAACTATGAGTCAAAGGTACGTGTTTGTTTTGGCATAATAAATGTGTCTTTACAGATTTATTACCTTTGAAAAATAAAAGCAGATCCGGACATCCGGTCAATTTGTTGTTTATGGCTGCGTTCATTGTCCTTTCCATGGACACAGTGAATAAACAAGACTGAACGCCATGAAAGTTAATTATTAAACTTTTTAATTTTTTTAACTTGTTTATTTTATTTATCTTATTTATAAAATATACTAAACATATGGGGGAAACAATAATATATTATTTATTCAATATGTTAAGGGAAAATAATAGTATAGTAACACTGGCACAGATGTTTGACAGTGGCATACAAGTGGAATGTTCTAAACATTCTGTGAGAAGTTGGCAGTTGGTCAAACTACACCTCAAGTGAGAAATAGGTCCTTTATTGACCATTTGAAAATGGAAACAAAAAGTACCTTTGACTCAGAAAAATATATTACACAGAATACTATTGCTGTATAATTTGTTTATACTTTAGAAGTATTATATTTAGACTAGCTCTCCAAAATGAATGGAAGGGAATGAGGAGCCTGACACCTGGGAGGAATGGTGGTGTTGACAGCCTATGTGTCTCTGTTTGATGGACATCCTGGACAGATGCTAAATATTGACCCCAAGGGGATCAATAAAGGAATATCTTATCTTATCATATCTTTAATCGTGGGAGGCTTCTGTGCGTTTCTCACGCTTGTTGGAAAGCCGCGTCACCAGTGTATGTAGTTACTGACACTTATGTCGTTACCGTGGCAACCCATGCATAGATCGGTGATGTGTGGTCTGGACACACAGATCCGATCTGATCACTTGCAAATAACAGTGCGGACAGTCTGTCTTAAAGATCTGATTTGAGAAACAAGTAAGATTTTCCTGCAGTCATATAGATTTGTAAAGCTTTATATGTTATTGTTGTTGTTTACTTCCTTCCTCTGCAGCTCCTCCCCTTCCCTCTTCAGGCTCCGCCCCCTGCATGTATGGAGGCCCCTCCCAGTTCCACTCCCAGGATACACTGCTCTCCCAGCGGGTAGCATCGGAGGAGGAGGTGCGGGACCTGGTGTCAACGCTGCCGCCCATCAACACTGTGTTCATGGGGGGAGGGGCAGCTCCGTGACACACGGTCAATTTCCTGCTTAAAGGGAAACTCCATCACAAAACAATATTTGGCTGATTTGGTAGAATGTGATATGTCTCTGTGGCTGGACACAGCTTTGTTCTCACGGCATCTATCGGGGGGACGAGGGTGACATCAGTTTGACATCATTCTCTCCCCGAGAACTTTTTAATTCACCAAATAGGAGGGAATTTCCTACTCTCCTCTACTCTCTTCTTCTCTCCTCTCCTCACCTCCCCTCACCTCCCCTCTTCTCTCCTCCCCTCTTCTCTTCTTTCCTCTTCTCTCCTATCTTCTCTCCTATCTTCTCCTTCTCTCCTCTTCTCTTCTCTCCTCTCTTCTCTCCTCTTCCCCTCTCCTCTCTTCTTCTCTCCTTTCCTTTCCTCCCCTCCCATATTCTCTCCTCTCCTCCCCTCTTCTCTTCTCTTCTTTCCTCTTCTCTCCTATCTTCTACTCTTCTCCTCTTCATTTTTATGAATATTAATTTAGCACTAATCAACCCCCCCCCCCATTTGTTGTTGTGGGTTGATCTTAGTCTGTGGATTTAATGAAAGAGTAATAGTTAGTAGTTTATACAATTTACATGTGTAAACGCTCAACGTCTTTCTCCGCTCGTGCAACTGGATGGCTTGGTGGCTCAAGAGGTAGAGCAGTTGTCTGGTAATGAGAAGGTTCCCGGTTTGATTCTGGCTCCTCCCGGCAGCACGTCGAAGTGTCCTTGAGCAAAACACTTAGCCCCTAACTGCCTCCGCCGTCTGTGTGTGAATGTGAGGCATACGTTTGTAAAGCACTTTGGATAAAAATGCTATATAAATGCAGCCCATGCAGTCCATACCAGGCAGTGGTGCATCACGTCAGGATGTTCTCAGGTGTGCCTCTGTAGAAGGCTCCATGCCAAAATGTCTTCATCCACCTTAGGTGAAAGAGATGTCGCTGTGCCTTCTTCACCACCTGGCCAGTGAGCACATTCCAGGCGAGGTCCTCGGTGATGTCGAGACAGGAGCTTGAAGCTGGTAACTCTCTCCACAGCAGACCTGTTGATGTTGATGGGGTCCGGCCTTTCTCCCCCTCTCCTGTAGTCCATGACCAGCTCAGTGTCAACGTTGAGAGAGAGGTTGTTCACCCTGTACCATTGTGCCATCGGCAAACTTAATCACCATGTTGGGGCTGTGCGTGGCTACACAGTTGTGAGTGTACAGGGAGTAGAGGAGGGGGCTCAGGACACAACCCTGGGGGGCTCCTGTGTTGTGGGTCAGAGGGGCAGAGGTTTTGGGTCCCATCCTCACCACCTGGCGACGATGGTATTGAATGCTGAGCTGCAGTCGACAAGCAGCATTCTCACATAAGAGTTCTTTCCTTCCAGGTGGTCAAGGGCACGTGTGGAGTCACAAGGCTCAAGTCTGGGTAAAGTCACGAGTCACTGGTGTTAACCCCGTCACTACCACATGACAAAAGGGTTAACCCTTTCACTGCCCCACGGCAAAAGGGTTAACCCTTTTACAACCACATTACAGAAGGTTAACCCTTTCACTACCACACTACAGACAGTTAACCCTTTCACTACCACACTACAAAAGGGTTAACCCTTTCACTATCACACTACAGGCGGTTAACCTTTCACTACCACACTACAGAAGGTTAACCCTTTCACAACCACACTACAGAAGGTTAACCCTTTCACTACCACACTACAGGCGGTTAACCTTTCACTACCACACTACAGATGGTTAACATTTCACTACCACACTACAGGCGGTTAACCTTTCACTACCACACTACAGACGGTTAACCTTTCACTACCACACTACAGACGGTTAACCCTTTCACTACCACACTACAGACGATTAACCTCTGTAAGTCATCACATTTGTGAGTCATGTGACTCTAGTCCACACCTCTGGTAACAGTTGTCCTAAGAGTCACAGTCGACTCCTGGTTAGTGACCCTGAGAGTTGATACCGTAAGGTTATGTATATAACCAAGTTCTATGAATACTGGTGACGCTCAGAGTCATTCTGCACTGACTTTACTTCGTGCACGTGCACTGAATAAAAAACTCCACAATGTACCTTTACATCCCAACATTCGTCTGGCCACACCCCTATCCGCTTACCTTCATAAGCAGGTGTGTGGTCACCTACTCGCCTCCTTCCCAAACTTTCACCACAAGGCGAGATCAAGGGCCGCAGTGGCGTCCTGACGCTGAGCGTCACCAGTATTCATAGAACTTGGTTATATACATAACCTTACGTTCTATTTCATACTGGCTCCGCTCAGCGTCATTCTGCACAAGAGGAGCTGAGCGGAAGCCAAAGCTCGACAAATGTACCCCGCTGAGGCCCCCCACAACCATCAGACCGGGGAGGACCGAGCCCCCCGACCCTCCCTAATGGAGGGATACCCTCCCTATTGGAGGACGGGAGGGAGACGGATCTGACCGTGCAAAGAGGAACTCAAGCAACTCAACGCACAGGGTGAGCAGACCGTGGCTTGACCCCACGACTACGCACACGCACAACCTGCATGCCACCAGGGAACGAACGGAAGGAACAACCCTTGTTACTGCCCCCAAAATCATGGGGTCAAGAGCAAACTCAACCCCGTGGCAAGGCCGTAGCAGCGGAGCGTGAAGGAAGACCCAGACCCACTGAAGGGACTGGATCCCCTGGAAAAAGGGGGCCCGGAGAGGTCAATGACGCCAGGCATCAAGACCCCACCAGGCCGTCACTTAGTGACACTGCCCCCCACATCGCCAGCGTATTCGGACAGGGCCCCTCCAAGAGCGGGCCCTTTCCCCCCATTAGTACGCCGCCTGGCACACTGACCCTGCAACACAGGCAGTCAGCATGGCCGTAAAGCACTCAAAAGGTTAACCAACGGAAGCAGGCAGCGCACCGGGGAAAAACCAGGCAGCAGGCTGTAGACCCGAGCCTGGAGCACTGCGGACGAGACAGCCGCCAAAGGGGTCAACTGAAAACAGCACCCCGGCGGAAGGGGCGTATGCTGGCATTGTTGCGCACCATGACAAAGCCTCCATAAAAAAAAACCCACCCAGAGGGGTCGAGGCAGAGAAGGCTGACATGATTGGCAGACGTCATGAACGTGCAGGGGCACACTCAACCGGGTAACCCGGGAGTCGACTCTGCTCCAACACACCAGGGAATCAACCACCCGCTTGTTACCACATACGGTGGTTGTTCCTATAACCCCTCAAGAAAAACTCCAAAACACTCCTGCGGGTATACACCAGCTATACCGCAGTACAAGTGTTTCAGTCTCCAAAAAAGGGTTATCCCAGGCCTACGGTTTCAACTAAACATTACTTCGGACCGGGCCCGGCTTCTCGGGAAGCACACAGGGTTACCAGAGGAGGTCCATAAGACCACCCCAACAGCCCCCTCTTCGCCATGCGTGAGAGAGGAGCGAAAGAAAGGAGAATCAGCCCCTTATGATAGTGTCAGGTACAACGTGTACCCAACAAAGGGTCTCCATAACGCCTAACCCTGTGACACCCGGGCCGACCCGGCATTTTTCCCCCCGGAAAAAGCACAAGTCCCTCAGGGTACCAGAACAGCAGATCTGCGTCCCCGGCGGACAACGGGTTAACTGATCTGGACCAGCGCGACCAGAACCAGTCCCGTGCCCTAACCACGTCGACATGCCCACTCCAGAAGAGGGGGTAGGTATGCGTGTTGATCCAAAACATGAAAAGAGGGCGCCACCCAGACGGTCCCATTTGTACCGCGCTCAGTGGCCCACCCCAAGGGCATGAGACCCCTCTACCTATGTTCTGATCTATTCCGTTAACATCCCCCAGATATGAACGAGAATTCATCGAGACAACCTAGTAAACTGGCGCTCGGAAGAGACAAAACTCCATCCCAGTTGCCCTATAAAAACGCCGTTTTAATAACGAGCAACCAAGGCGTACTTAGCCCCCTGCGTGATTCTTAACAGAAACACCCCGAGCCAGCACTATGTACGCGTCGAGACCCAAACACATCAATGGATAGTCTAGCAAGACACCAGACATTGTTCCTCCAAGTCGCCTGGGAGAACGACACGGAGCCGTCGTGCTTCATGTTCTTTCCTCTTTTTATTTAAAAAAGAAAGAAACACAGACTGACATGAATCCCACGTGACGCAGCTGAGGGTAATTTTTTTTTACATTTTTACATCCCGCCACCCTCGCCACAGGGAGGAGACGGAAATCCCCAGAGAGACTTCCCACGCGAGCTGTATAGATTGAAAAGAATATATTGCAACATTGAGGTATGTAACACTTGGGTTAGGGCTCTCCGAGGAGGAGGCACTGAACCAATACACACTCAATAATCGAATTGAATCGAATACACGCACAATAGAGCAGAACTCCTTTTTTGAAGTTCTACTCACCTTGACAATCTGAGGAGGAGGCTCTGAACTCTGAGGAGGATCCCTCACTGGGAAGGAGAGTCCGAACTCACAGAAGGCACTTCTCTCTGAGGAGGAGCTTCGTGAGGAGGATCTCTGACAACTCCCTGAAACAGATCCATAACATGGACCTGAACAACCCACGGAAGTCTTACCACTAGAGACGCGCTCAGTGACGTACTCTATGGCGGGGGAATTTCCGCGGTGCACACGCCCAATCTTCCAGGGCGTGGGACCAGGAAACTCCATCCCCCCCCCCCTCTTACCCTGTAACGTGCCGAACAGCAACGTGACAGGAACCTTGAAGGACAGGAGGTTTTAACCCCTGACCAATCAGAAAAAGGGAAGGAAAGGATTACCAGTTCACCCCTTTACGACTCCTCACCCATGATACGATGTAATGACAAGTAGAGCATGACACAGTCATAGCCTGCTACATGAAGCATCGAACAGCCTCACATAGCTCATGTGATAACCTGCTACCTGAGTTTTACTAAGGAAAAACACAGAACAGAGAGGGCCCCTTTAAGAGCCCCGGTCCAGACTTACACATGTGCTTCTGTGGGCCAAACCTAACCCAGTTGTAGATCACAAAGACACACACAACCCTTCATCACAACAAAAAATGGCACAGTACACTCCTACTACAGAGGAACGCCGTTTTTCATTACGAGAGAAGACAGAAGTCCTCGATTATGTAAAGGCCACAGACCTTGCTAAGCACACATGATAAGTGACCAAACAACCTTTTCTTTAGGAAAAAATTGTTTCTCAAGCGGAAAGCACAACCCCAGCAATTAAGCTGAGGGTTACATCGTATCCCCACAAACACAGTGACACAATATATTGTAACCAAACATGTCTGAGAGGAGGGGGGGAAGCCCCAGGGAAACCGGGGGGTCACCCCTCCTATCTTACCTTTGATACGACCAAGGCGAACAGGCACCTCTGTTAATGTGTGAACATGCTGTTCATTGTCATCACAGGCTGAGAAAAAAGATTCATTCCTCAATCACATGTCACTAAGCATAGCTTTACAGGTTTAATTAACCCTCTTAGTTGTGAGTTCACCCACGGTACAACGTTACATGAACACACATGTTCTCATCACAACCAAACCAGTTCATTTTTACACTCGTAAAAAACAACGCCGATTTACTACAGAGAGAAAAGCTATACCAGTGACAAGACAATTCACACACAACACGCGTCGTATCCTCAATATATTGCAGCAACACATGTTTTGGAAACATCGTTATTACAAAACATTTAGAAGGGAAGAAAAGAAGAAGTGTTTAAAGTCCGATCAGGACTCCTACCTTCACCCTAAGCGCAGGCCGAGAGAACAGCAACACTGGTTAACGGGACACCGAGTTGAACCCAGCATCTCCTGCGTTGGCGAGGAGGGTATGTCCGCTAGGCCACCCAACCGCCGTTCTCCATGTTGACGAAGTCCTCGCTGGCACTGGCACCCGGGTGTAGGGTCGACTAACATCCTCTGTCAAAGATGACGTCGTAGTCAGAGTGTTTAAGGCATGTTATAGTCACAGTAACGTTTCAACAGTGTAGCATTAAGCTAACAGCCGTCCGACTGATAGCAACAAGCTAACGATTACTAGCCTAGTGAACGCAACGAGCTAGCGCCGCAGCTAACAGCTGACTGGCTAACAACAGTAGGCCACAAACTAGCACGCCAGCTAAGCAGCTATCACCTGAACTGTATACAACGACATAACAAGCCACACTTCAGACAGCCCGCTGTCCAAGTCCCTCCCCATCCTAAGAGGGAAGAGAAAAAGAAATGTCAAACACAGTTTTCAACAGTGATTTACCAGACATACAGCGGAGCCAGCACAATTCCCATCCGGGCTGCAGCTGACTTGAGCATGGAACTCCCGATAATGAAGATCCTATGCCCACATTTCCTCGTTAGGGTGTACTTCCACATTTATGTGAAAGATGGGGCCTGCACGGGACAGAGAAGCATCCGCTCGTCCAGAGAATCCCGGGGTTTACCCAGGTCTTGGTCGCGGCCCACTAGGTTGACCATCATGGGCGTCAGACCAAGATCCTCTGTCCGCCGCTTAAGAAGCCGAGCAGAGGACCCCAGTCCGCCTGTAGCTGTTCCGCAACCGTTCCTACTTCCGGGGTAGGCCTGATTGGCCCCGACAGGCACGTGACCCGCCGCGGCCACGCCCCGCGGCAGCCCCAGGAGCAAGCGCGCTACTGCTGGAGTTCGCTTCGCCTTTCACATCGCTGCCGTTGGCGAAAGCAGACAAATTAATGACTAATTCGGTCAGAAATAACGTAACTAATAACGTTAGTAAGCACTGCTTATATGCTTATTATGTCTGCGGGGTACAGTAAACGTTTCTCCCGGTACATTCTGAAGAGCACACCGCTGTATGTTGGAGAACCAGCGGTCTTCCTCACTCGAGTGAGACTAAAGCCGTGCACAGCTCAGCCCTGTGAGACGCTTATGTCTGCGGGGTACAGTAAACGTTTCTCCCGGTACATTCTGAAGAGCACACCGCTGTATGTTGGAGAACCAGCGGTCTTCCTCACTCGAGTGAGACTAAAGCCGTGCACAGCTCAGCCCTGTGAGACGCTTATGTCTGCGGGGTACAGTAAACGTTTCTCCCGGTACATTCTGAAGAGCACACCGCTGTATGTTGGAGAACCAGCGGTCTTCCTCACTTGAGTGAGACTAAAGCCGTGCACAGCTCAGCCCTGTGAGACGCTTATGTCTGCGGGGTACAGTAAACGTTTCTCCCGGTACATTCTGAAGAGCACACCGCTGTATGTTGGAGAACCAGCGGTCTTCCTCACTCGAGTGAGACTAAAGCCGTGCACAGCTCAGCCCTGTGAGACGCTTATGTCTGCGGGGTACAGTAAACGTTTCTCCCGGTACATTCTGAAGAGCACACCGCTGTATGTTGGAGAACCAGCGGTCTTCCTCACTCGAGTGAGACTAAAGCCGTGCACAGCTCAGCCCTGTGAGACGCTTATGTCTGCGGGGTACAGTAAACGTTTCTCCCGGTACATTCTGAAGAGCACACCGCTGTATGTTGGAGAACCAGCGGTCTTCCTCACTTGAGTGAGACTAAAGCCGTGCACAGCTCAGCCCTGTGAGACGCTTATGTCTGCGGGGTACAGTAAACGTTTCTCCCGGTACATTCTGAAGAGCACACCGCTGTATGTTGGAGAACCAGCGGTCTTCCTCACTCGAGTGAGACTAAAGCCGTGCACAGCTCAGCCCTGTGAGACGCTTATGTCTGCGGGGTACAGTAAACGTTTCTCCCGGTACATTCTGAAGAGCACACCGCTGTATGTTGGAGAACCAGCGGTCTTCCTCACTCGAGTGAGACTAAAGCCGTGCACAGCTCAGCCCTGTGAGACGCTTATGTCTGCGGGGTACAGTAAACGTTTCTCCCGGTACATTCTGAAGAGCACACCGCTGTATGTTGGAGAACCAGCGGTCTTCCTCACTCGAGTGAGACTAAAGCCGTGCACAGCTCAGCCCTGTGAGACGCTTATGTCTGCGGGGTACAGTAAACGTTTCTCCCGGTACATTCTGAAGAGCACACCGCTGTATGTTGGAGAACCAGCGGTCTTCCTCACTTGAGTGAGACTAAAGCCGTGCACAGCTCAGCCCTGTGAGACGCTTATGTCTGCGGGGTACAGTAAACGTTTCTCCCGGTACATTCTGAAGAGCACACCGCTGTATGTTGGAGAACCAGCGATCTTCCTCACTCGAGTGAGACTAAAGCCGTGCACAGCTCAGCCCTGTGAGACGCTTATGTCTGCGGGGTACAGTAAACGTTTCTCCCGGTACATTCTGAAGAGCACACCGCTGTATGTTGGAGAACCAGCGGTCTTCCTCACTCGAGTGAGACTAAAGCCGTGCACAGCTCAGCCCTGTGAGACGCTTATGTCTGCGGGGTACAGTAAACGTTTCTCCCGGTACATTCTGAAGAGCACACCGCTGTATGTTGGAGAACCAGCGGTCTTCCTCACTCGAGTGAGACTAAAGCCGTGCACTGCACAGTCTCTAACAGTGTAACAGTAAGAAGCATTTTGGATAAAAGTATTCTGTACTTCTGTATGACAACAATGTATGTCTTTCAAATGTTAAATGATTAAATGATACACAGCTAAATCTACGCTCTCGCCTCTCATCCTGCTTTCGCCAACGGCAGCGATGTGAAAGGCGAAGCGAACTCCAGCAGTAGCGCGCTTGCTCCTGGGGCTGCCGCGGGGCGTGGCCGCGGCGGGTCACGTGCCTGTCGGGGCCAATCAGGCCTACCCCGGAAGTAGGAACGGTTGCGGAACAGCTACAGGCCCCCAGTCCGGGGTCGGCGTTCGTAAAATTGTCAGTTAACCCCCATAGCATAAACAGACAACCAGTGCTCGCAAGCAAAACAATACTCACCCCACCCGGAAACAACCGATTTCTCACAACAGCCGGTGCTTCCCACAGTCCAGCTGTATGACCGGAGGGCCAAACCCCATCCAGCCGCAGCAAGGAGGACTGCAGTCGGGGAGTATATCAGCGGCGCGAGCCCCTAATACGAAAAAGCCGGTGGAGGTCAGAATGATCATCATCTTCCAGACACTCCAGTGACGAAGACAATATCGCCGTATTTTCTCGAAAATAGTGAGAGAGAAAATAAAGATATGATGTCAACGTATCTTCCCGTTCTTTTGTTACTTTCTTCAACTAACAACCTCGTCAAGTGTGGGATCTACCGAAGGCACTTCCTTGTGGTGAAAGTGAAGAAGGAGGAGAGTAGGTGACCACACATCTGCTTATGAAGGTAAGCGGATAGGGGTGTGGCCAGACGAATGTTGGGATGTAAAGGTACATTGTAGAGTTTTTTATTCAGTGCACGTGCACGAAGTGAAGTCAGTGCAGAATGACGCTGAGCGGAGCCAGTATGAAATAGAACATGACTCTTTCAATTTCAATCCAAATCCATGGCTGAGCTGGTGGTGGTGTCACCTGGTAATACTACTGTACTACTGTATAATACTACTGTAGCAGTTTCTTCAGCGACTAGATATCACGACAACGAGGCTTCACACCAGTGGAAAGTATGTTCTAATGAATTGATAGTTCATTCATTCATAATAGTCCCACTTTATGGCTTACTGTATCTTACAAAACCAACACTTTGTAAATATGTGTAGAATAATTTCTTTATTGTACAAACAAGATACATGTTTAGATTATTGAAAACAACACGTTGAAGGAATGTACCATTGATTATGAACGTTTAGAATCTGATTTGATCTTGTGTTTATGTTATTTATTTCAGCTGTTATGGATTGTTTTGCTGTAGGAACCTGTTTTCATTGTTGTACTGAACTTAGATCCTGTGCTTCTCAAAACTAAAATACTAAAAAAGAACAAAATAATTTGATTTCATTGTCTCTTTCATAGTTCCCTTTGATTCCTCTAAGGGAGATTTTTAGATTAGTGTTGTCATATTGATGATGATTTTATTCATTCAATGAGAGAGAGAGAGAGAGAGAGAGAGAGAGAGAGAGAACTACAACAGTGATTTCTTTGTGGAGATACTATTTAAAATTCTGCTAAACATTCAGCTGAAATGATGACTGCAGTCTGTTATCCTTTAAAAACACTTGAAAAAAAGAAAACCAGTTTGAATACAGTATAAATACAGTATAAATACAGTATAAATACAGGACAGATGCAGGATGAGGGATTTCTCCAGTTGATTGTACCAACCTCCCAACCTGTCACCAGTTATCATATCTGTTGGTTATGGATGTGACCATTCATTCATTCACTCATTGTCATCAGGGAATGAGTTTCATCAGAGTGGAGCAGGCGGCCTCCTCCTCTTCCTCCTCCTCCGTAGATTAGCTCGCTCACAGTCAACAACAGACCCCAAAAGAACATCCTTATCTCTGCATGCTGCATGGCGCTTGTGTCTAAACCTCTAAACACACAACCTTTTAATGGTTCAACTGGCCACGGCAGAGAGATTACACAACGGAAACATCATTGAAGAATTCTGTGATTCAAGTTAGAACAGTGTTTCATCTGTGATTATTTGGTTTGTCTTGTGACACAATGGAACCAGATAGGCCCCTGATAGAATTGTTGACCAGAACGCCAACCGGAGGCAACAGATGGAGGTGGTGTTGAACACTGTTAATATCACACCAACTGGCCTCTAGAGAGAGAGAGAGTTATATTCTGATACTAGCTGGTCCTAAAGGAGCAGATGGGACACAATAAAAGCTTATATAAGGATACAGACAGACTGGCCACAGTGCTTGTGTTGATACTATCCTTTCACAATAAAAGCTTATATAAGGATACAGACAGAGACAGACCACAGTGCTTGTGTTGATACTATCCTTTCACAATAAAAGCTTATATAAGGATACAGACAGACTGGTCACAGTGCTTGTGTTAATAATATCCTTTCACAATAAAAGATTATATAAGGATACAGACAGAGACAGTGCTTGTGTTGATACTATCCTTTCACAATAAAAGCTTATATAAGGATACAGAGAGAGACACGCCACAGTGCTTGTGTTGATACTATCCTTTCACAATAAAAGCTTATATAAGGATACAGACAGAGACAGTGCTTGTGTTAATACTATCCTTTCACAATAAAATCTTATATAAGGATACAGACAGAGACAATGCTTGTGTTACTACTATCCTTTCACAATAAAAGCTTATATAAGGATACAGACAGAGACAGTGCTTGTGTTGCTACTATCCTTTCACAATAAAAGCTTATATAAGGATATCTCTTTCTTCATCTTTATTTTCTGTTCTTGAATGTACTGTAGCAATGGTACCTCTCCTAGTTGTTATGCTACTTGGCTAGATAGTGAGCTATACCCAGCATGCTGTTCAGCGGTGTAACAGTTAATAGGGGTCCTCACTCAATACACTACACAGTGTGTAGGTGTTGGTAAAAACAAAGGAAAATATATTATTTTAAGACAAAACGTTGCATGAACTATTCAATTTTTTATAATTGAAATTACTATTCATTTTTTTTTAATCGATGCCCATCCCTAGTACAAAGTCACATGTCAATCACAGTTCACAGTTTACAAGTTAGGTATCATCGAAGTTGTTGTTAAATGTCAACCTTTGATTCTAGTGCCACCATCAGGCCGATCAATGTGATATCTGTCATGGGGCAGTGTGGCAGATGTCACGTCTCTATCATCAGATGTTTGTGAACAGTTCCACGATGCTGCCGAATGACACAACACTCTGCATGCACACCTCTTCCCCACCATGGAGCAGACAGGAAGAAAGACTGTCCGGTTTTAAACTGTGGGTATCAAACATGAAGAAAGACTGTCAGGTTTTAAATTTTGTGGGTATCAAACAGGAAGAAAGACTGTCAGATTTTAAACTGTGTGGGTATGAAGCAGGAAGAAAGACTGTCAGGTTTTAAACTGTGTGAGTATCAAACAGGAAGAAAGACTGTCAGGTTTTAAATTGTGTGGGTATCAAACATGATGAAAGACTGTCAGGTTTTAAATTGTGTGGGTATCAAACATGAAGAAAGACTGTCAGGTTTTAAACTGTGTGGGTATCAAACAGGAAGAAAGACTGTCAGGTTATGGGTATCAATCAGAAAGAAAGACTGTCAGGTTTTAAACTGGGTATCAAACATGAAGAAAGGCTGTCAGGTTTTAAACTGTGTGGGTATCAAACAGGAAGAAAGACTGTCAGGTTTTAAACTGTGTGGGTATCAAACAGGAAGAAAGACTGTCAGGTTTTAAACTGTGTGGGTATCAAACAGGAAGAAAGACTGTCAGGTTTTAAACTGTGTGGGTATCAAACATGAAGAAAGACTGTCAGGTTTTAAACTGGGTATCAAACATGAAGAAAGACTGTCAGGTTTTAAACCGGGTATCAAACATGAAGAAAGACTGTCAGGTTTTAAACTGTGTGGGTATCAAACAGGAAGAAAGACTGTCAGGTTTTAAACTGTGGGTATCAAACATGAAGCAAGACTGTCAGGTTTTAAACTGTGTGGGTATCAAGCAGGAAGAAGGACTGTCAGGCTTTAAATTGTGTGGGTATCAAACATGAAGAAAGACTGTCAGGTTCTAAACTGTGTGGGTATCAAACAGGAAGAAAGACTGTCAGGTTTTAAACTGTGGGGGTATCAAACATGATGAAAGACTGTCAGGTTTTAAATTGTGTGGGTATCAAACATGAAGAAAGACTGTCAGGTTTTAAACTGTGTGGGTATCAAACAGGAAGAAAGACTGTCAGGTTTTAAATTGTGTGGGTATCAAACATGAAGAAAGACTGTCAGGTTTTAAACTGTGTGGGTATCAAACAGGAAGAAAGACTGTCAGGTTTTAAACTGTGTGGGTATCAAACAGGAAGAAAGACTGTCAGGTTTTAAACTGTGTGGTTATCAAACAGGAAGAAAGACTGTCAGGTTTTAAACTGTGTGGGTATCAAACAGAAAGAAAGACTGTCAGGTTTTAAACTGGGTATCAAACATGAAGAAAGACTGTCAGGTTTTAAACTGTGTGGGTATCAAACAGGAAGAAAGACTGTCAAGTTTTAAACTGTGTGGGTATCAAACAGGAAGAAAGACTGTCAGGTTTTAAACTGTGTGGGTATCAAACAGGAAGAAAGACTGTCAGGTTTTAAACTGTGTGGGTATCAAACATGAAGAAAGACTGTCAGGTTTTAAACTGGGTATCAAACATGAAGAAAGACTGTCAGGTTTTAAACCGGGTATCAAACATGAAGAAAGACTGTCAGGTTTTAAACTGTGGGTATCAAACATGAAGCAAAACTGTCAGGTTTTAAACTGTGTGGGTATCAAACATGATGAAAGACTGTCAGGTTTTAAACTGTGTGAGTATCAAACATGAAGAAAGACTGTCAGGTTTTAAACCGGGTATCAAACAGGAAGAAAGACTGTCAGGTTTTAAACTGTGGGTATCAAACATGAAGCAAGACTGTCAGGTTTTAAACTGTGTGGGTATCAAGCAGGAAGAAGGACTGTCAGGTTTTAAATTGTGTGGGTATCAAACATGAAGAAAGACTGTCAGTTTTAAACTGTGTGAGTATCAAACAGGAAGAAAGACTGTCAGGTTTTAAACTGTGTGGGTATCAAACAGGAAGAAAGACTGTCAGGTTTTAAACTGTGTGGGTATCAAACAGGAAGAAAGACTGTCAGGTTTTAAACTGTGTGGGTATCAAACATGAAGAAAGACTGTCAGGTTTTAAACTGGGTATCAAACATGAAGAAAGACTGTCAGGTTTTAAACCGGGTATCAAACATGAAGAAAGACTGTCAGGTTTTAAACTGTGTGGGTATCAAACAGGAAGAAAGACTGTCAGGTTTTAAACTGTGGGTATCAAACATGAAGCAAGACTGTCAGGTTTTAAACTGTGTGGGTATCAAGCAGGAAGAAGGACTCATGTTTTCAATATTTGTATTGTTATTGTCTGCATTGCTTTTACCTTTCTTCTTATTTTCTGCATTGCCTGTATTATGTCTATGCTCATTTTATGTCTATGTTACTGCTATGAAGCACTTTGGATTGCAATTATTGTATGAAAGGTGCTATACAAATAAAGTTCATTATTATTATTATTATTATTATTATTATTATTATTATTATTATTATTATTATTATTATTATTATTATTATTATTATTATTATTATTATTATTATTATTATTATTATTATTATTATTATTATTATTATTATTATTATTATTATTATTATTATTATTATTATTATTATTATTATTATTGTTATTGGTTATTGTTGTTATTATTATTATTATTATTATTATTATTATTATTATTATTATTATTATTATTATTATTATTATTATTATTATTATTATTATTATTATTATTATTATTATTATTATTATTATTATTATTATTATTATTATTATTATTATTATTATTATTATTATTATTATTATTATTATTATTATTATTATTATTATTATTATTATTATTATTATTATTATTATTATTATTATTATTATTATTATTATTATTATTATTATTATTATTATTATTATGTCATGCTTTGGTGCAAATAGGACAACATGTTCATGAGTAACACATCACTTCCTGTTTATGATGCTTTTTTCCACTCAACTATTTCTTCAACTTTCCTCGAGTTGGACCAATAGAGTTGAAAATAATTGATGAAATAGGAGTTTCTCAGAGTGTAGATGCAGCCGAGCTCTCAAGAACACAGAACAAGTCACTAAGTATTTATGTCTGATTATCACATGTCCGCCTCAAGAAAACAATAGTGAAATAATGAAAATGTGAAATGCCCCTTTAAATGAGTGACGGAGATATTGCCCCCCTCCCTCCCTCCCTCCTCCGCTCCCCTCCCCCTCCATCTTTATTCTCCATCTACTCAGGTGGAAAATCCATTTGAGGTTCTTGAGTCTCAGGACAGAGGGCCAGATGGCAGCATATGTGGTGATTGCAGCGTCCCTACCTTCCCAGGCTTTAATTACTGTGTCAATAAGGCCAGAGACCATCTCTGGGCCTTTAGTGTAAAAACAACAGCAGGCCAAGACAAACTTTGGGCCAATGTTTAACTAGGACTCTGCATTAGGGCCCGCTCTGCGGACACACTCCATATGGAGGTGTATGTCTCTCCCTTTCTCTCTCTTTCTCTTTCTCTCTCTCTGTTTCCCTGTCTGTTGCTCTCTCTCTCTCTTTCTCTATCTGTCTCTCTCTCTCTCTCTCTCTGTCTTTCTTTCTTTCTCTCTTTTTTTCTCTCTTTCTCTCTTTTTTCTCTCTCTATCTCTGTGTTTTTTCTCTCTTTCGTTGTTCTCTCTATACTTTTTTATACATTATATTATACTGTATAATCAGGTATCTTTCTTTCTTTCGTTTGTTTGTTTGTTTCTTCCTTTGTTTCTTTGTTTCTTTGTTTCTTTGTTTGTTTCTTTTGTTCGTTTGTTCGTTTGTTCTTTCTTTCTTTCTTTCTTTCTTTCTTTCTTTCTTTCTTTCTTTCTTTCTTTCTTTCTCTTTATTTTCTCTCTCAAATTCACATTTTATTTCCGTGACTAAATGGTACCATATAAGCAATACACCAAAGGACAAGCTGTAAAAATTACAACATTTTGCATACTGGTATCATCTTTTATTTGATTTCTCTCACTCCAATTTCAAAAATAGTTTTCCATATCATTGTCTTGTAAATGAATAGAGTCGTCTGTGATTATGACATCATGATAACATCATGAGATATCCTTTCATTCACCAGTTATGACTAATGTAAATGAATTAAAAGGCCCACTCTGTAAATGAACGCATAGCCCCACCTCTGAACACAAACAGCCATGTTGATGGTCTGAACCTGTGAGGCTATAATATGTGTCTTTACATTTGAAATGTTTCAGACCGTTGGTGTAAAACAGAGCTGTATTTTTTAGTTATGATGGGTTCACATTCAGAAAGTAAACAACAACAAATAACCAACAAAAAGACAAACTCTTCAAGAGAACAAACACAAATTCACAACAGCTGCAACCACACGCACACACACAACCACACCCCTTTGTGTGTGTATATGTGTGTTTGCGTGTGTGTGTGTGTCCTTGCCCCAATGCCTCATGCTCAAGCTTTCCACAAAGTTTGGTCATGTTACGTGAATCCGCTTAGAAGTTATGCACCTTTTTGTTCTGGCCACTCCCACTGCCCCTGCCCCCTTTTGCCAGTTGGCATGAACAGTTAATCAGTTGTCATTTGGCTCATCATGACCAACCTCTCCACAAACTCATGTGCAAGTCTGTGAATCCACTTGGAAGTTGTGTGTCTTTTTGCAATAGGCCACTCCTGTTGGCATGTAAATTTTTTGCCAATTGGCATAAATACACACACACACATACACACACACACCTCCGCACACACCTCCACACACGCACACACACGCACGCACGCACGCACGCACGCACACACACACACACACACACACACACACACACACACACACACACACACACACACACACACACACACACACACACACACACACACACACACACACACACACACACACACACATTTTAATACTTTATTTGGTTCCACAAATTATATTACATAAACAGGGAATCAAATGTATCGGGGCCAAGCAGCACTGAACACTTAAGGGTACACATAGCACCTCCTTCTCCACGTGGCTAAGCTGCCAATAATAGCTGAGACAGAGCAATATTTGGCAACTTTTCTTTTAGACATTGCAGCAATTCTCAGACCGGTCATGGTGCATTTGTATACATGGCCAAGACTTCCGAACACAAGTACACTATATCTACTGTACACCTATACCCAAGGTCAGCCGTGACCAGGTGTCCCCCTTTTGGTTGTACTGTCCCACCATTTGACCGAATGTCCCGCGTCCCACACATATTGAGAGGATGTCCCTCTTTTCGAAGCAAAAAAAAAACATTGGTCTAAAAGCCCCTCCCTACAGTAAACGTAGCAACCCGCCTCTTGTCCACACACATTGCTCTGCTCGTGTCGCTACCTCATATCGCAGATCTGATTGGTTACAGATACAGCACTCAAAACTCAAACCTCTCATGCCTCTCTACCACTCTCTACCACTCCTCTATTGTTCTTGACCGGGCCAGATTTCACACCTCCACTTCCTCCCACAGGCTGGGCAGATTTTCATCTTAAATTTTTATTCGTCCCAAATGTCCCAGCCCCATCAGATTTCTTAGCTTTTTTCACTGTTTACTTATCATGCATTGCAACACTAATATATGGTCAGTACCCCAAGTCAGACTGCCCATATAAAAATTATTTTGGGGGTCTGAGGGCAGTAGCCCCCGACCCCCTCCCTGGGGAAGCACTTAAGTTAACTACCCTCCCTTTGTTCCCCCAGCCAACACCCCCGGAAAATTAACACCTGAGTAGACTTAAGTGGCACACAAGCAGCAACAAGCAGCAGACAAGCAGCAGAATTGGTTTGATTTTTGAGCGCTGCGTCTGTAGGTAGTAATTTAGCGCTCTGCTCGTGAGAGTCGTGACGCTACCTCATATCGCAGATCTGATTGGTTAGGTAGTAATTTAGCGCTCTGCTCGTGAGAGTCGTGACGCTACCTCATATCGCAGATCTGATTGGTTATAGTAATTTAGCGCGCTGTCAAAATGTTGCGCGCTGTCAACGTTTAGCGAGCTGTCAAAAAAGAAAACACAACAACATTACAAGCAAACTATGAATCAAGATGGAAAGCAGTAAAAAATAAACTGACCTGCAGTTACAACCAAGACTGGCAAACGACACATGCCTGGGTGAAGCCGATGTCAGGCAATCCTCAGGGAGCTTTCTGTGTTTTGTTTCATAGTTTGTTTTTCAATTGCTCATGGAGGAGAATACGACTTGAAGCGCCACAGTGGACGTGAGTCTCACTTGAAAGTGGCTCACCAAAAAGAAACATCCAGATCAATAATTATGTTTCTTCTTAAACCAAATAATTATAGCCAGACGGACAAGGTCACTGCAGCGGAGATAACAACGTCTATCACACTGTACAACACTGCACTCCCATTCATACAGGTCAGCCGACTGTGGTAGCAAGCTAGCTCCTGTCATTTGGCCAGACTCAGATATTGCAAAAAAAATATTGTGTGGTCGTACAAAAGCTACATCCATAGTTATCCATAGTTATAGAGAAACACAATTTATTTGTATTATTATTTTTGTTCCCTAGTGTTCCCTAGTTCTGCATGTGTTAACGGGGAATATCGAACACAAGACATTCCTGTCAAGTGATAAAGTTTGAATATTTAAAACAGATGTTAGGTGGTAACAAGCCGGCTGCCAGTGCCAAGATGAATGTGGTGAGATATAATTCTGTATTTAATTTGTATTTATTTTGATTTAACCTTTATCTATTTGGTGAAGACGAGTTATTCTAATAAAAAAAATTACATTATCTATCTGTCCCACTTTGTCCCACTTTGTCCCACCAAAATCTTACTGTTGTCCTGCTTTTGGACTTTTTGCATCTGGTCACCCTAGCCATCACACTGAGCAGTGGTTGGTATTTAATATACTTGTCCCAGAAGGCCTGGTCCATGTACAGATCAAAGGTACAGCCTCCATGACCAGCACCTCTCTGTGGCTGGTGTCAACAAAAACAACGTCCGGTGTATTTGGTATGTTAGCAAAGACATCGTTGGTAAGGCCAAACCACTCTGGTAGCACTCTGGCATGTTTGTACATTGCTGCACTAGATGGTGATATGTTCCGTACCACATCAGACACAATGTCCACAATGAATGAATGAATGAAAACTTTATTTAACAGATTGCAGAATGGGTACAATACAGTACGGCTCAATACATACAATTGTTAAGGGGATGCAGACCTGAGAAAGACGTTTGTCTTGTTTCCATCAGGGTCCCCCATTTTCAATTCATATAGACATTTATGACATACACAACATACATGACATTTATGGCATTGGGACATATAGGTATTTAGTACTGATACATTTGTGGCATAAGCGGTATTCAAATATACAGTACTGTTACCCCTAGATCCTGACAGAGTATATACATATGATGGGGAGGGGACTGTACATTAGGAGGGGGTGGGTGGGTGGGAGGGAAATATACATACGGCGGGGAGGGAATATATACATGCGGTGGGGAGGAGACTGTCTATTAGGAGGTGGTGGGGGTTTTGGGCATTTACGGTGGCCAGTTTCTAATTGCAGCCTCCCGTAGGTGCTCTTTAAGAGCGGTTTTGAATGTGGGCAGGGATTCACATTCCTTTACAGCTTTTGGTAGGGCGTTCCACATTGTTGTGGCATAATTGCGAAACGTGTTTAGTCCCTTGTTTGAGCCGAATCTGGGTTTAACATGATTTGTTGAGCTTCCTCTGGTGTAGTGGTTGTGGTATTCACTGACCTTTGGGAAGTATTTTGACATGTACATGGGCACCCCGGTCGTATAGTGTATCTTGTAGACCAGGCCCATTGCAAGTTGCTGTACTCTGTCGTCTACTCTAAGCCATCCTAGGTTGGCAAAGTGGGCAGGGGTGAGGTGGGTTCTGGGGTTCAGGTCAAGTAGTAGTCTGACCAGTTTGTTTTGTGATGTTTGTAATTTTGTTTTAAGCGCCTTTGAGGTGCTTTGGTACCATGAGGTGCACGCATAGTCATAGTACCCTTGAATGAGTGCTCCTGCCAGAGTCTTCAGGGTATTCTTGTTTACCAGAGAGGAGATCCGGTACAAGAATCTAGTTCGTTGGTTGACTTTTTTTTATTACATTGGATGCCATTTTGTCACAGGAAAGATTTGCCTCTAGGATGGAACCCAGGTAGGTAATTTCGTCTTTCCTTGTGACAATATTGTCACCCACTGTAACTGAGAATCCGTCGGTCTTGTTGAGTTTGTTATTTGAACCGAAGAGAATGGACTCTGTTTTGCCCATGTGTAATGATAGTTTGTTATCAGCGAGCCATATGCAGATTTTGCCTAGTTCCGTGCTGAGGGTTTTTTCAACCTGCAATTTGTTCTTGTCAGAGACCAGCAGGGCTGAGTCGTCCGCAAACAGGAACAAGTTGCAGTCACAGGCTGACGACATGTCATTTGCATGAATTAGGAAGAGTAGCGGTCCTAGTATGCTTCCTTGTGGAACACCACAGCTCACTGTGAGGGGGGGGGATAGAGTACCGTTTACCTCTACCATCTGTTCTCTCCCCTCCAGGTAGGATTGCATCCAGCTCACTGATAAGCTATCAAAACCAATTGCTTTTAGCTTGTCCATTAGAATGGAGTGATTGACAGTGTCGAAGGCCTTTTGTAGGTCCAGCATGACCATGCCGCAGTATTTGCCCGCGTCCACCTCTTGTTTGATGTGGTCGTTCAAATAGAGGAGGCATGTGTCAGTGGAGTGGGACGTTCTGAAGCCAGATTGGAATTCGTAGATTAGATTTTTTTCCGCCAGGTACTTTTCGACCTGTTCGTAGACTATTTTCTCCATGACTTTCGAGATGGAGGTAAGAATAGAAACAGGGCGGTAGTTGCCTGGGTCTAATTTGCTGCCCTTTTTGTGTAGAGGGGTCACTCTCGCAATTTTGAAGTCCTTGGGGACGTGCCCCTGTTTTATAGAGAGGTTTATTATGTGTGTGATGACTGGGGTGATGGCGGCTGCTGCGTCTCTGAGGAATTTGGAGGGGATGTTGTCATGGCCAGTGGCCTTGTTAGGTTGGAGGGCGCTCAATTTTTTGAGTACCTCATCGGTTGTTACCATTTCAAGTTTGAAGTCGTCATTGTGGACCCCTAGGTTTTTGTAGTATGTTACTATGTGTTCTACCCCATAATGCCCTGAGTGGGAGGGTAGTTTGTTTACCAGTGTTGTGGCTATGTTTGTGAAGAAGATGTTTAAGTAATTGGCTACATCCAGCTTGTCTGTGATGAGCGTGTTGTCCGTCTTTATGTTTATGTTTGAGAATCTGGTTTTAAGTTTTTTACTGCAGCCTAGTTGATTATTGAGTAATTTCCAAAGTTCGCGGGGTTTGTTTTTGTTTTCCTCAGTTTTGTCGTTGATGAAATTTCTTTTTGTGGTTCTGATCATGGTGTTTACGTCATTTCTTAGTCTGTTTCTTTGGATTTTTAGTTCAACCACGTGGGCTTGGAGTTCACTGTTTGAGCTTTTGGAAAGCTTTGTCTGACTTTTATGAAGTTCAGAGCATTTTTTGTCTCTGGTTTTCATAGCGGCCAGTATTTCAGTGTGCATCCATGCCTCAGCGCGATTTTTAACCCTGGTGGTTCTTATCGGTGCCATGTTGTTGAGTATTGCTGTGGTTTTGAATCCAAGCCATGTTTCTTCAACCTGTGTACCACTGAGTTCATCTGACCAGTCCACGCTCCCCAGTTCTAGGTTAAAGGCCTCTCTAGAGTAAGTTTTGAGGTCTCTAGATGTGACTGTTTTGTGACAGCCGGCCTTCTGTTTTAGCTTTTTGCTGGTACAGAAAATCATATAATGATCACTTAACCCGCATGCTATCACCCCTTTATTGGAGATCATTGACTTGTCAGAGGTCAAAATGGGTTGTGGGTTGGGTGATTAGCTGGCTGAAACCGTGCAGATCAGAAAATCTACTGAAGGCCTTGAAGACGGGTGCTGATTTACGCAGCATATCCGTGTTCCAGTCCCCAATAAGAATTTTTTCTACCCCCTCCACCCCAGCTAAACACCCATCAAGTGTGTCATAAAAGCCACTCTGTTCTGGTGGTCTATAGATTGTGCCTACTAGTACTGGTTTCGCCCTGTCTAATAAGATTTCAATCCAAACAGTTTCAATTTCATCATGGTTAAGGTCAGTACGGTTGATGTATTTGGTATCCTTGTGTATATACACACAGACGCCACCTCCATACTGGTTCCTATCCCTCCTGACTATTGAGTAGTTTTCAATTTCAATCTCTGGATCCTGTACAGATGAGTCTAATTTTGTTTCTGTGAAACACAATATGTTAGCCTTCAGTGGCGGCCGGTGGGTTTCGCCACTAGGGGGCGCTATACCAAACATATACCAAACATGTACAGTACAGTACCACGCAACACTCATTGCCAGACGTGAGCGATTCGACTCACGCTCACGGCAATGAATCGGCTCTTATGAACGAGTCGCTCAGCTGTTACTACAACAACACACAACCAGTCAAATAAAGTATAGTCTAGACTCTAATTCACAACTTGAAACACAATATATAAATAGAAAAGTTAGAAACAAAACTCGCCCGTCTACAAACACAGGCAGATCTCTCCCTCTCTCCTTCTCTCTCTCACACACAGCGCGACGTGGAATCGATTCGTTACACAATCAGACCTATTATATACCAAGAATAACTTCAGTATGAGTACAGGGCTGTACACATATTTTGCATATTGTTAAACGAGCCAAGGCTAGCTATTAAACTATCGATATGAATCGAAAATCTGGGACCCTGATGTAAACAAGACAAACGTCTTTCTCTGGTCTGCATCCCCTTAACAATTGTGTGTATTGAGCCGTACTGTATTGTACCCATTCTGCAATCTGTTAATACAGTTCTCATTCATTCATTCATTCATTCAAACATAGACGATATTGAACAAGCCATAATCCACGTATTTTCAATCCGAGAGAGCTGCAGTAGTTAAATCAATGAGCCATCGAGATAGTCAGTGTGGTAAGTAACGTTATTATTGCATCCAAGATTGATACAGATACAGAGAGAGAGAGAGAGAGAGAGAGAGAGACTCACTGTTTAGTTGAACGTCCAGGGCCAAGTTAGCAGTTAGCCAAGTGTTAGCTCAGCTGAGCTCGTTGCCACAACACTCAACAAGTACACCTTTGTCCATTTCCGCTCGAACAGACTGCAAAACTACCTGGCGTTCTATCGCCATGCTCTAAGACAAACTCTAACCTTAACCAACTTTGAAAGAGTGCCTAAGCTTAAGAACTTGCAGTCACGGCACGGCAAACAGCTGCATGCATCTCACAACAACACAACTATCTCAACCAAGCTAGAAGCTAGAAATTGGATTCGGCCAATCAGATATCGTCTCTGTGAAATTCTGCCATGGAAAGAAATACTGGCGTCGGCCAATCAGAGAGCGTCTCCGCGAAATGCGGCTATGGAAAATCCTTCACGGAAGTTCACGCTGCTGGCTAGACCGCTTCAAATCGCGCTCGGATTCCAACATAATAGTCATATTTCAACGCACAACGCCGTATGCACTGATTGGCTGTGACGGAGACAGCGATCAAACTGTGACGCGCACGCAGAGCGCTATCGCGTATTGCCCCCGAGAAATACGAAAAAATAAAAAAAATAAAAAAAACGTGATGTCACTTCCTGCTCTGGAAAACGGTGTTTTTTTAATTTAGATAATAACGTTATATTGTGCATTGGAAATACAAACATACTTAAAATGAGTAAATATTATTAATTTTAAACATGTTTATATTATTTATAGGGCTATAAAACACAAAAACGAAAAAGTTTTATTCTCTTCTTCTCTGATTTAACAGCAGCTGGCCAGCAGGTGGGTCGGCGCCCTAGCGCCCCTAGTGGTAGAGCCGCCACTGTTAGCCTTACCGTTTAAAAACAACTGTTTGATTTCAGCCAGTTTAGGTCTCAGGCTATTTGTATTAAGATGAAATATGTGAAGTCCATTTTTGCTGGTAATCAGATTGACGTCGTCACACTTGAGGTAACTCTGTTCATTTTTGTCCTGTCCTGTGGTGGGGGGAGGGGGGGCGTTGTTGCTGTTTGTGCCGTGGGTGGGGAGGGGGTGATGCTTTGTCCTTTGCTGGAGTCTGTATTCCTTTGTGTGAAAGCCCGCGATGTGGGGGGGGGGGGGGGGCTGGTTGTTTACAGATATGTCTGATTGTACTGATTGTACAATACGGTCATGACGAGCGATGTACAGGTGTTTGTATGCATTACATCCGTTTGTTATGTGTGCAATGGATTCTAGGTGTTGTGAATCCTGATGGTTTAAACAGAATGGACTGTGAGTTTGAGGATACCAAGTGGACAGATTGTATTGAGTGGGTAATACCTGCAGTCAGGCACGCGGGAAGTCAGTCAGACTTGGGGGTGCAGTCGGAGTCGGAGATAAATAATAATAATAACGTCATATTAAATGCATGCGCGAAGCGCATCATTCGTGATTTTCCATTCATTTGAAAGATCAATATTTTACACAACAGACAAACTTGAACACCAACTGTGGACAGTTCACACACGAAATGCAGCAGTTTTTTCTCTAATCAGAAGACGATTTATTGTCGATTTAGACACAAGCGGCAACAACTAGGATCTGTGTGTGTGTGTGTGTGTGTGTGTGTCACTGTCACAACAACAATCGCAGCAGGAGCGATAATAAACACACATTACCTATTCCGAAGACGGTAGAACACCGAAGGTGGTCTTGCATTCAGGAGTAGTGGAAATAAACTCCTTCATGACAACATGAATGTCCAGTGAGTCCAGAATATCCTGATGCATATGCAGCAAGGCCAGGTTATTATTATTAAAGAAATCAGATATTAGTTTTTGAGACATTTCTTTTCTGAGACACAAGTAAACACACTCTCCACTTCAGTCAGTCCTCCCTCTGCAATTTGTTCCCGCATACAACATCGCCGACAGATATATTCCTTTACTGCGAATTGTCTAAGCGTCCCAAAAACTATTCCAGGCCGCTATTTTTTTACCAACGGATTTCCAGTTCCGCGTTGACGCTTCCGGGCCGCGTCTATTCGAATCCCAACTGGTTCATGCGTCGGCTACACGCTGCTTTAATAACACTGCATTATCGAGGCAGCGCCCCTATGAGGATCTGGCAATGAATTCCAAGAGTAGGGTAAATCTGCAGTGCCGCTCCGCTCTGTGACATTGAGTAGCCTCGGTATTACAATGGAATAAATGCCAAAACAATCTTGCAGTTGCAGTTACACTCCCCGCCAGCAGGGGGTGCTGGCGCACCCGCCGCACCCCCACTTCCCGCGTCAACACCTGCAGTCTTGCTTTGATGGTCAATTTTAAAACATCCTCACCAACAGCGGCCTTCTTATACACTGAGTGTGAGACTGAGTGGTCAGCAAACTCCAAACAAGCTAGCTTTCCCTGTAGTCTGAGTCCACACCAGTGCTGCCTGATCTCAGACTGCTTCATGCTAAGCAGAACCCTCCTTGCAGAGTCTCTGTGCAGTTCGACAGTCTCTTCCTGCAGTGTTGTGATGTTGGCCTTCACAACCACACAGGGGTCTGTGATAAGTTCATCACAGACAGGGACTTCAGTCTGTGTGTTGGTGGGTCTTGTCCATTTCAGCTGAACTCCAGTCTGGTTGCAGAGGTCATTGAGATCTGGCCAGTCAGACCAGACCCCGAAGCCCTTGGCCCGAGAGTCCAGTTTCCCAGAGTCTTTCTTCCTGAAGCCGAGGAAGTTATTCTGGTCTGTGGTGGCCAGGGGGATCTTCCTTCTGCGTAGATCCAGCAGGAGAGAGGCCCTGGCCATTTCTCTGACGGTGACATCATCATTGTTAAGCATGTGGAGCAGGTGGGCTAGCCTGGTGGCTATGTAGGTCCACTCAACATTGGGGACTCCCAGCCCTCCCTCTCCACATGGGAGAAAGATCATGCCCCATGTGGAGTGTGTGTTGAGGCCTACCCACTTTCTGACCAGCTGAACAGCCTAATTAACCTTTAAATATATAGATTAGATTAGATTAAATGTATTGTCATTGCACAAGCACAAGTACAACAACATGAAGTTGGCATCTAACCAGAGTGAAAATTAGCATGTGAATATGTGGAGTATATATGACAAAGCTACAGAGTAAATGTGCTAAGCTAATATATGTACAGTATTATTATATATAGATATACAGTGATGTATAATAATGATAATAATGAATACACTATGATAATAAACCAGTCTAGCCAGTGGTATAACTAATATGAGTATGTACAGTATATATATATATATATATATATATATATATATATATATATATATATATATATATATATATATATATATATATATATATATATATATATATATATATATATATATATAATATATATATACACATATAGATAAATGTATATAGACCACTACACTTCTGTACACATGATGAATTGAAAATGGGGGACCCTGATGGAAACAAGACGAAAGTCTTTCTCAGGTCTGCATCCTCTTAACAATTGTATGTATTGAGCTGTACTGTACTGTACCCATTCTGCAATCTGTTAATAAACTTTTCAATCAATCAATCAATCAATCAATCAATCAATCAATCAATCAATCAATCACATTGAAATCAGGGAGGAGATTGCGGGGGTCAAATGAATGGATGTGGACGAGAGCCGTGATGGAAGTGGTTGCCGATACGGCTGTGGGGGTGCTAGAGACATGATCGAATAGACGTTTATGCGCCTCGCTCTCCTGAACACGGCGTGACCCATAACTAATCGATCAGAACTAAATCGGCAGAGAAAAAGCCCATTTTAAAGCACCTATTCCGCATGGACATGCGCAGGGTGCCCATGGAGTCTGGACGACGCGAGATGACGCTCGAATGAATGTGGACTGTTCTATCAGAGGGGGGAGCTTCGGTGGCCAATGTCCTTTCAGCCGAACAGGATAATGAAAAAATTATCCCACTAAATGGCCAGACGCGTCTTATGGCGACATCTACAATTACCTCATTGAGTCTACAGGTAGACTAATGTTTATATTTAAGTGCAGCGGTCTGTAGCCACTTACATGACCATCGAAGCTCCCCCCTCTGATGGAACAGTCCACATTCATTCGAGCGTCATCTCGCGTCGTCCAGACTCCTCCATGGGCACTCTGCGCATGTCCATGCGGAATAGGTGCTTTAAAATGGGCTTTTTCTCTGCCGATTTAGTTCTGATCGATTAGTTATGGGTCACGCCGTGTTCAGGAGAGCGAGGCGCATAAACGTCTATTCGATCATGTCTCTAGCACCCCCACAGCCGTATCGGCAACCACTTACACTTACGGGAGGCTGCAATTCGAAACTGGCCACCGTAAATGGCCAAAACCCCCACCACCTCCTAATAGACAGTCTCCTCACCACCGCATGTATATATTCCCTCCCCGCCGTATGTATATTTCCCTCCCACCCACCCACCCCCTCCTAATGTACAGCCCCCTCCCCATCATATGTATATACTCTGTCAGGATCTAGGGGTAACAGTACTGTATATTTGAATACCGTTATGTCACAAATGTATCAGTACTAAATACCTATATGTCCCTATGCCATAAATGTCATGTATGTTGTGTATGTCATAAATGTCTATATGAATTGAAAATGGGGGACCCTGATGGAAACAAGACAAACGTCTTTCTCAGGTCTGCATCCCCTTAACAATTGTATGTATTGAGCCGTACTGTATTGTACCCATTCTGCAATCTGTTAAATAAAGTTTTCATTCATTCATTCATTACATCACGGCTCTCGTCCACATTCATTTATTTGACCCCCGCAATCTCCTCCCTGATTTCAGAATCCCGGAAGTGTTACGGTGGTCTTAACCACAAGGGGGCAGCAGATACCTTCAGCCATCAGGTCCTGGCATTTATTATCAGCCTGCATAGAGCAGGAGGACTGATTCAGGCCATTCAGTGCTCAGCTGCTGTTCCTCTTTAGCTGCTGTCTAACTGAGCTACAGAATAGAATTACACACAGCTCACTGGTCGTCTGGTAATCCGGAGGTTCCCAGATCGATTCCCGCTTCTCTCCCGGGCAGCGTGTCAAAGTGTCTTTGAGCAAGACACTTAACCCCTAATTGCTCCCAATGTGCAGGTTGGCACCTTGCATGGTTGCCTCTGCCATCGGTGGGTAAATGTGTGAGTGAATGGGTAAAATGTGAGGAACAAATTGTAAAGTGATTTGGATAAAAGCGCTATATAAATGCAACCATTTACCATTTACATGTCGTCAGGCCAGAGATATAGTCCTAAACTATGAGTTCCAGCTTCCTGCTTTACAAAAGACTACACTGAGGTGAAAAGGGCTGGGCGTCCAGACAATGCCAGTCAAAGGTTGTCACTCCTACCAAACACACACAAGGAGGGGAGGGGCTGAGCCTTTACTTCTGGTTGCTCTGTTACCTGGCGAGGAAGAGTGGGAAGCTGATCAAGAGAGAGGCCATCGAGGTATCAGGACATTTAACTTATCAGCCCATTGTAGTTATTCAAAATGTTGTGAGGGTAGAGCTAAGCGTCATTATGACGTTATTAGCACCTTCTGTAGCCATGTTTCTGAGCAGAGATGGCTTTGGCGACCCAGAGAGGGTCCTACTAAGTTTCAAGTTTCAAGTTTCTTTAATAGTTGTCATACAGAAGTACAGAATACTTTTATACAAAATGCTTCTTACTGTTACGCTCCAGAGACTGTGCTAGACAAGATAAGTATGAAATAAAATAGTATAGCATGTAAAATAGAAGTAAAAATAGAGGTCACAGTGTTCAGTATAGACATATGTACAATGTTCGATGCAGAATAGAAGTAACTGAGTTACCATACAATATACAATATACTATGCAATGTACTAATATACAATACTATATAGTGCAAAGCAGAAATGGGATGAGGTACAAAGTACCAGAAAATACCCTAAAGTACCCCAAAATACGCCAAAGTACCCCAAAGTACCCCAAAGTATACCCCAAAATACCCCAAAGTATACCCCAAAATACGCCAAAGTACCCTAAAATACCCCAAAATACCCCAAAATACCCCAAAATACCACAAAGTACCCCAAAATACCCCAAAATACCCTAAAATATCCCAAAGTACCCCAACATACCCCAAAATACCCCAAAAGTATACCCCAAATACCCCAAAGTACCCCAAAATACCCCAGAATACCCCAAAATACCCCAAAGTATACCCCAAAATACCCCAACGTACCCCAAAGTATCCCAAAATACCCTAAAATACCCCAAAATACCCCAAAGTAGCCCAAAATACCCCAAAGTATCCCCCAAAATACCCCAAAGTACCCCAAAGTACCCCAAAATACCCAAAAGTACCCCAAAGTATACCCCAAAATCCCCCAAAGTATACCCCAAAATACGCCAAAGTAACCTAAAATACCCCAAAATACCCCAAAGTACCCCAAAGTAGCCCAAAATACCCCAAAATATCCCCCAAAATACCCCAAAGTACCCCAAAGTACCCCAAAGTATACCCCAAAATACACCAAAGTAACCTAAAATACCCCAAAATACCCTAAAATACCCCAAAATACCCCAAAGTACCCCAAAGTACCGCAAAATACCCTAAAATACCCCCAAAATACCCCAAAGTACCCCAACGTACCCTAAAATACCCCAAAGTACCCTAAAATACCCCCAAATACCCCAAAGTACCCTAAAATACCCCAAAGTACCCTAAAATACCCCAAAATACCCCAAAGTATACCCCAAAATACCCCAAAGTACCCTAAAATACCCCAAAATACCCCAAAGTACCCCAAAATACCCCAAAGTATACCCCAAAATACCCCAAAGTATACCCCAAAATACCCCAACATACCCCAAAATACCGCAAAGTACCCCAAAGTATACCCCAAAATACCCTCAAATACCCCAAAGTATACCCCAAAATACCCTAAAGTACCCCAAAATACCCCCAAAGTACCCCACATTCTACAAACGTGTCTAATGTGAAATATATAAGCATAAGCAAAACTAGATTTTAGGTCTGTGAGGAAAAAGGGCCTTGCGGGAAGGGGGGCCTCGCAAAAAAAAAAAAAAATAATAATAATAATAATATATATATATATTTTTTTTTGCGAGGCCCCCCTTCCCGCGAGGCCCTGTGCGACCGCACTGCTCGCACACCCCCTGAGGCGGCCCTGATCACACCCACTCCTCCAGCTGCTATAACTCTACCATCATACCCACTCCTCCAGCTGCTCTCTCTCTCTACCATCACACCCACTGCTCCAGCTACTTTAGGGTCTTTTCTGGTACTTTGTGGTGATTAGTAGGTATTATGGGGTATACTTTTGGGGTATTTTGGGGTATACTTTGGGGTATACTTTGGGGGTATTTTAGGGTATTTTGGGGTATTTTGGGGTATTTTGGGGTATACTTTGGGGTATTTTAGTGTATTTTGGGGTATTTTGGGGTATTTTATGGTACTTTGGGGTACTGTGGGGTATTTTGGAGTATACTTTGGGGTATTTTGGGGTACTTTGGGGTACTGTGGGGTATTTTGGGGTATACTTTGGGGTATTTTGGGGTATTTTGGGGTATTTTGGGGTATTTTATGGTACTTTGGGGTATTTTGAGGTATACTTTGGGGTACTTTGGGGTACTTTGGGGTATTTTGGGTTACTTTGGGGTACTTTGGGGTATACTTTGCGGTATTTTGGGGTACTTTGGGGTATTTTGGGGTATTTTGGGGTACTTTGGGGTATTTTATGGTATTTTGGGGTATTTTAGGGTACTTTGGGGTATTTTGGGGTATTTCAGTGTATTTTGGGGTATTTTAGGGTACTTTGGGGTACCTTTGGGTACTTTGGGGTATTTTGGGGTATTTTACTGTATTTTGGGGTATTTTGGGGTATTTTAGGGTACTTTGGGGGTATTTTGGGGTATACTTTGGGGTATTTTGGGGTATACTTTGGGGTACTTTGGGGTATTTTGGGGGTACTTTAGGGTATTTTCTGGTACCTTGTGGTGATTAGTAGGACCCCATAGGGGTAATTGATCAGTTATGCCTCAATCTGGCAAATTAGTTTAATGTTGACTTTGGGTGATAAGGAACAACTGAATTGACTTTATTTGGGGTTTGGCTTAAAAAGATGAAGAAGCCAGGTCTAGCATGGATAGATCTTATTTGACACGTGACCTCATATCCATACACTGGTGGTTTCAAGTTTCAAGTTTCTTTAATAGTTGTCATACAGAAGTACAGAATACTTTTATACAAAATGCTTCTTACTGTTATGCTCCAGAGACTGTGCTAGACAAGATAAGTATGAAATAAAATAAAGTAGCATGTAAAAAGAAGTAAAAATAGAGGTCACAGTGTTCAGTATAGACATATGTACTCGATATTATAACGTAGCTAAAGCTAACTAGCTGTCCCTGCCTTTAGCTAAGCCGACATGGCTAGCCTGACTGAACTTTCTAACTACATGCAACAACTTTCATCTTCAGTCCATCTGCCGAACGACTGTCCTCTTCGTCTTGGCTGGCATAACCTCCAATGCTGCACGCGCGAAATAGTCAGACGCAGCTGACGCACGCCGGCCGACTGTACACATGTAACCCCTCCCTTCGTTGAAACCAATAGTATGTCTGCTGCAGAGCCCCAGAGCTCCAATAGTGTATCTGCAGAGCCGCAGAGTCAGGAACAAGTCAGACACATTCTACAAACGTGTCTAATGTGAAATATATAAGCATATAAGCAAAACTAGATTTTAGGTCTGTGAGGAAAAAGGGCCTTGCGGGAAGGGGGGCCTCGCAAAAAAAATAAAAAATAATAATAATAATATATATATATATTTTTTTGCGAGGCCCCCCTTCCCGCGAGGCCCTGTGCGACCGCACTGCTCGCACACCCCCTGAGGCGGCCCTGATCACACCCACTCCTCCAGCTGCTATAACTCTACCATCACACCCACTCCTCCAGCTGCTCTCTCTCTACCATCACACCCACTGCTCCAGCTACTTTAGGGTCTTTTCTGGTACTTTGTGGTGATTAGTAGGTATTTTGGGGTATACTTTTGGGGTATTTTGGGGTATACTTTGGGGTATACTTTGGGGGTATTTTAGGGTATTTTGGGGTACTTTGGGGTACTGTGGGATATTTTGGGGTATACTTTGGGGTATTTTGGGGTATGTTGGGGTACTTTGGGGGTATTTTGGGGTATACTTTGGGGTATTTTAGTGTATTTTGGGGTACTTTGGGGTACTGTGGGGTATTTTGGGGTATACTTTGGGGTATTTTGGGGTATTTTGGGGTACTTTGGGGTATTTTGGGGTATTTTATGGTACTTTGGGGTATTTTGGGGTATTTTGAGATATACTTTGGGGTACTTTGGGGTATTTTGGGTTACTTTGGGGTACTTTGGGGTATACTTTGGGGTATTTTGGGGTACCTTGGGGTATTTTGGTGTATTTTGGGGTACTTTGGGGTATTTTATGGTATTTTGGGGTACTTTGGGGTACTTTGGGGTACTTTGGGGTATTTTGGGGTATTTTAGGGTACTTTGGGGTATTGTGGGGTATTTTAGTGTATTTTGGGGTATTTTAGGGTACTTTGGGGTACTTTGGGGTACTTTGGGGTATTTTGGGGTATTTTAGGGTACTTTGGGGTATTTTGGGTATTTTAGTGTATTTTGGGGTATTTTAGGGTACTTTGGGGGTATTTTGGGGTATACTTTGGGGTATTTTGGGGTATACTTTGGGGTACTTTGGGGTATTTTGGGGGTACTTTAGGGTATTTTCTGGTACCTTGTGGTGATTAGTAGGACCCCATAGGGGTAATTGATCAGTTATGCCTCAATCTGGCAAATTAGTTTAATGTTGACTTTGGGTGATAAGGAACAACTGAATTGACTTTATTTGGGGTTTGGCTTAAAAAGATGAAGAAGCCAGGTCTAGCATGGATAGATCTTATTTGACACGTGACCTCATATCCATACTGTAAATGCAGCTGTCGCCTATAGAGGGCGCATGTTTATTTTTATATTTCTTTTTATCTCATATGACGTATCACGTCCTGTCTCACGCTCTGACCCAGCGTAGTTTGAGCAGATCTGGCGGAACGTGCCTAGACTTGTAGGAGAAGATAGCGCAGCAGATTTGTGCACTTCATTTGTCAAAGATAAAAGATTAAAGTACTAGAGTTTGAAGATAACCCCCTCCCATTGAGCTGCAAGCAGGCCAAAGTGGTTTGTAAAGTTTATTCACATTTTTCGTTTTGTTTTTGTAATTCTATTGACCGAATTGTATGAGTATTGACTGTTGTAATTTCCTGCTTTGTAGTTCTACGGTGGTGATGAACGTGTATTCAAGAATATGCATCAATAAACAGCCATCTGTAATTAAAGAACTCAGAGTCCTCGTCGTGCATCAATGGGCGGCACAGTAGAACACTGGACTGTGGAGTTGAAGACTCCATATGAGAACGTCGGGTAGAGGATTGTCTGCAGTCGAAGATGTATCGTCATGTCTGGGGAACCTTTGTGCTGGGAAGGAGCTGCAGCAGTGTGCACACGGCCAAACAAGCAAGCTCGTGGAAGAAGACGGCTCGAGGTTGGCGCGGGTACAGAACACTGCCGCTGAACTTTTCCACGTATCAGTAGGATTTCGCAGCATCCATCTTAAAATAAGCAGCAGACTTTCCCCTACATTGAAGTTGAACTGCATAGGCAAACAAGCGAGCTCGTGGAAGAAGACGGCTCGAGGCTGGCGCGGGTACAGGACTCTGCCGCTGAACCTTTTCACGTATCAGTAAGATTCACAGCATCCATCTTAAAGAAGCAGTAGACGTTTTCCCTACGTTGAAATTGAACTGCATAGGCAATGCCATTCACCAAGTTGACTGACTACATGTCTCAGGTATTGACTTTTCAGAGAGAAGTATTGTTGTAGACTACAATTGCATTGCAAGTGCGCACATTCTTGAGACTGTATATAAGGTTGTTTACAGTTTAATATTTTTGGCCATTTAAGAATAGGTTGATATTCATTAATGAAGTCTAGCTTTATAAGGTTAATTTAGAAAAGGCCATTCATAAAGGGTATATTCGAACTTAATATTTGCATTTTCATAATAGCCTACTAGGCTTACATTTTCATTTCGTTTTTGAATTTCATATTAGCCTACACATTTTACCAGCCATCCCAGTATAGTAAGCTACTATAATATAAACCTAGGCCTATGGTTTATTTGTTATTTTTCGTGATTTGTATTTCACATTGAAGAAAGGTGTAGATTTGAATTGGCCTACAATGTTCAACTAAATTAAGCATTTTATTTTTGAATACTTAAGACATTTGTTGACACTTTTCATTATTAGGCTTACACATTTCTTAGACTGAATTCATAATAGCCTACCCCTCTATTTACAGTTCATATTTCCTATTCCATAGATATGGTTCATAAATATTTAATGAATACATAATTGATTTATTTACTACACAGCAGGGGCGTATCTAGACCCAGCACTTCAGTAGGGCACTGAAGGGCACCAACACCTACGAAGCGGGAGCGTGTAGCGCGACCGTGAAAAAAATTTGGCCGGTTTTGGCCGGTTTGTGGGCGAAAATGGGTGGATTTTGTAACTATTTTTTTTTAACTTTATTTCGGTTTTAGGGTTAGGTTAGGGTTATGTTATTTAATTATTTTGGGGAGCCAGCCCCCCAAACTCCTGAAATGCATAGAAATCTATGAAATAAATAAAACAATCTGACATTTATATCAAAAAGAGCTAGCCACCCAAACCCCTAAAATACATAGAAATCTATGCATTTTGGAACAGTTACTATATATATAGTCAATAAAGCATTTAGTCATACTTAAAGTTTAAAGTGCTTTACTTGCATTGAACATTGCATTGAACATTGAACATTGAGGAGACATCATTAGAAAGCACAATGTATGTTTCCATAGTTACGCAGATGACACACAATTGTACATCTCCGCTGAACCAAATGATCACACAGCTATAAACTCCATTTCCGCCTGTCTCTTAGCAATAAACAAATGGATGACGAACAACTTCCTAAAATTAAATGAGGGCAAAACTGAAATCCTACTAGTCGGTCCTATAACAAAAAGAGAAATGTTACAGAGCAATATGGGGCAACTTACTCCTTGGATCAAACCCGAAGTTACAAGTAAGTAACCTACACTGGCTTCTGGTAACATTTAGAATTGATTTCAAGGTCCTCCTCCTTATATACAAAGTATAAACATTGTGATCATCTACTACTGGTCTATTGAAGGTTCCAAGCCACAGTCTAAAGAAAATCAGGGATGCAGCCTTTGCTAACTATGCACCAAAGTTATGGAACACACTACCTATGGACATTAGGGAAGCTAGATCTCTTAATATTTTCAGAAATAAGCTAAAAACGTACCTCTTCACCATAGCCTTCTAATACACCCCGCTGTTGATTGTACTGTAGCACTATTTTACTCTGGCCATTCTATTGCATAATTTTACTATCTATTCTACTATTCTATTATTGCACTGTATTATTGGTGTGCAAACCAGTCAACTTACAAAAAAGAGCCTGTTGGAGGATTTCAACAAGATAAATGCAGTGCAAAATATTTCACTATAATATTTCAAAGCGAAGTAAAAAATATTATAATAATTATTTGATCATGTTAAATGATCATTTGATCATGTTAAAAAAGGGAAAATAAAAAACATTTGTTAAAAAAAAAAAAAAAAAAAAAAAAAATGTCATCACTGGGGCACAGATGATCACCACTAGGGCACGTGCCCTAGTGATAGTGGTCTAAATACGCCGATGCTACACAGTAAACATGTCACAAAGGGGTGAGATCCAGCAAACTGAATCTCAGATTGAGTCCAACAAGCTAGACCAGGGAGGGGCAACTGGCGGCCCGCGGGCCGCATGGGGCCCTCACCGACGTTCTATGCGGCCCCAGGCCAATATTAAAAAAATAAAAAAATAAAAAAATAAATATTTTTTTAATTTTTTAATTTTTAAATTTTTTTATTTAAATTTTTTAAATTTTTTTGTATTGTATTCGACTAAGAAGAGTTGGCAGTCGACTATGGCTCCTTTCGATCGATTAGTCGACTATTTGACTAATAGGGGTCAGCCCTAGTGTGGACATATGAAACGCTGTTGAAAGTGCCGTGCAGCAATATGGGGGTTTTGATAAACTGTCGGCTGTTGTTACCGATGGAGCACCGGCAATGAAAGGAAAACGCACAGGATTCGCCGGGCTTCTAAGGCAGAGTGGCATTGAGTGTCCAATGCTGCACTGCATTATACATCAGGTAAGTTCGCTAACATAATTTCCATCTATTGTGGGTCATTATAATGACCAATGTGAGTCGAGTGTAGTCAAATTATATGCAAGAGTCGTTAAATCGTTTTTTTTGTTTGTATCTGATATAGGAGGCTCTCTGTGCCAAGAAGCTTGACTACAGCCATGTTATGGATTTGGTTACCAAGGTTACCAATCTAATTCGTGGAGGCAACAGGTCACTAAACCATAGAACGTTTGTCTCCTTTTTGGAAGAGATGGACACTGATTATGGCGACTTGCAGCTACACACAGAAATCCGATGGCTGAGCCGTCGGAAAGTACAGGAGCGACATTGAAACACTGCAAATGCAATTCAATGATCGGTTTGAAGATTTCAATGGCATGCCGTCACGGATAGCGCTGTTTGCCGGCCCCCTCACCGCTACGGTGTCAGAGCAGCCCCCACCGTTGCAGCTTGAACTGTGCAAGCTACAGTCGGATCCTTTTTTTCAAGCAAAGAGAAATGAGAGGGGAATTTCGTTTTGGAAACTGCTACCTGAGCCCCGCTTCCCACTCCTCAGGGACTTTGCCCTCTCTATGTTTGGGAGCACATACATATGTGAGAGCAATTTCTCAAACATGAAGCACATCAAGTCAAAGGAGAGAAACAGGCTGTCGGATGAAACATTATTTCATCTGATGCAGATTGCATGCACAAACATTGAAGTTGACATTCCTGCTATTGTGCGCCAACAAGAGAGACAACAAGTGTCTCATTAAAGACAGGGGGGAGGAGGAGATGATGAAGAGGTGTAGAGGGGGGGAAGGAGATGATGAAGAGGTGTAGAGAGGGGGGAAGAGATGATGAAGAGATGTAGAGAGGGGGGGGGGATGATGGAGAGGTGTAGAGAGGGGACCATTATTATTATTATTATTATTATTATTATTATTATTATTATTATTATTATTATTATTATTATTATTATTATTATTATTATTATTATTATTATTATTATTATTATTATTATTATTATTATTATTATTATTATTATTATTATTATTATTATTATTATTATTATTATTATTATTATTATTATTATTATTATTATTATTATTATTATTATTATTATAACCATTATTGACCCACTGTGGGGCGAGGGTGAATGTCATGCCAGTTTGATAAAGGGTCAATGGGAGGCATGTAGTATTGCACTTTACTTTACTTGCACTTTACTTGTTTACTTTTGTAGTGTTCAGATAACACTAATAACACAAACACAAAGCAGCATTCCTGCTGCATTTCACTACAACAGTAAATCAAAAGTGCAATAATAAATGATTTTGTTAAATGTATACACTTTTATCCTGCTACTAAACAAAACATTCTTGAGTGCTTCATATCCATAACATGCATTTCAGTGTTATAATGTTTTGTTTAGTAGCAGGATACAAGTTTATACATTTAACAAAATCATTTATTATTGCACTTTTGATTGACTGTTGTAGTGAAATGCAGCAGGAATGCTGCTTTGTGTTTGTTGAGCAGTGGGCTTTAAGTTCATACATTTATTTTATTAGAAGCCTTAATTATAATTGATAATTTTTGTATATATTTGGGGTTACACAGCAATACTTTTAAATTCAGCTGTTTATAAATTCATAAAGTTGAAATTGCATTACTAAATGCATTTGAAATGGAATAAAAACAAAGTTACAACAAATTATAATTGTTTATATACCTTGTGGCTATTTGAGTGATGGGGTACTACTGGCGGGACTGCCGATAAACAATGCGGCCCCCCAGATTGATTGTGGACATTTTGTGGCCCTCACCATATACAAAGTTGCCCACCCCTGAGCTAGACGATAGTGAGCCAGTCGTATTTACTGAAAAGGGACAGGCTCTTGTAGACGATAAGGTGATGGATCTAAAAGTGAACTTCAAAATGGCATATGAGAGGTGGAAGCACAACATGAATGGACTGAACATATCCATCAAGTATAAGGGCGACTCTGACCTAATGAAGATAACCCCCTCCCATATAGCCAGAATAAATTCAGCCCAAATTGAGGTTGATGGTATTTATCTAAAAATGAGAGAAACTTTACATCCCGATCATCCAGACTCAGAAACCCGTAGAAGGAATGATACATGCCAATGGCACACCAGGACTGTTAATAAAAAGGCTCAGCAGTTCCTCAACAAGATGAGAACCAGGACTGCTAATAAAAGGGCGTTCCTCAACAACGGTGGTTCTGAAATCTCAGTGTCACACAACGCAAGACAAGCTGCAGCGGAAGTAGCCGCAGCTACAGAGGTACTAAAAATAATGAGAGAGCGCCATGAGCAAGAAGAAGAAATCCGAAGACTGGAGCAGGAAGATGAAAGGCGGTCGGCTGAAAACGACGCAGAGAACGCCAAGATCCACGCAGAGAACGCCAAGATCCAGGCAGAGAAAATATTCATCATGGAAAGTGCTGATAGAAGAAAAAAGCTGAATGAGAAAAAGAGAGAAGTGGAACGGTTAGAGGAACTCAAGAAACTCAACGCAGTTAAGGCAAAGCTAAAGGTTTACACTGAAAGCGTTCATAATGATGATGAAGAAGATCATCTGTGGTTACCTCTTCTACACTATCCTTCAGCACATTCGCTAGCTATCACCCCACAAGAAGAACTACGTCCTCTTGCGCCTCCAGTGTTCCAACAAGGAGAGAGCCCGTCTCAACAAGGAGAGAGCCCTTCTCAACAAGGAGAGAGCCCTTCTCAACAAGGAGAGAGCCCGTCTCAACAAGGAGAGAGCCCTTCTCAACAAGGAGAGAGCCCGTCTCAACAAGGAGAGAGCCCTTCTCAACAAGGAGAGAGCCCTTCTCAACAAGGAGAGAGCCCGTCTCAACAAGGAGAGAGCCCGTCTCAACAAGGAGAGAGCCCGTCTCAACAAGGAGAGAGCCCTTCTCAACAAAGAGAGAGCCCGTCTCAACAAGGAGAGAGCCCTTCTCAACAAGGAGAGAGCCCTTCTCAACAAGGAGAGAGTGAGCGAGAGGAACAGGAAGAGCCTGTCATTCTGACTGGACAAGAGCCATGCACTGCCACAGCAAACGGTGTGAAGAATGAAGATGAGAATCAACAAGGAGAGAGCCCTTCTCAACAAGGAGAGAGCCCGTCTCAACAAGGAGAGAGCCCTTCTCAACAAGGAGAGAGCCCTTCTCAACAAGGAGAGAGCCCGTCTCAACAAGGAGAGAGCCCGTCTCAACAAGGAGAGAGCCCGTCTCAACAAGGAGAGAGCCCTTCTCAACAAGGAGAGAGCCCCTCTCAACAAGGAGAGAGCCCGTCTCAACAAGGAGAGAGCCCTTCTCAACAAGGAGAGAGCCCGTCTCAACAAGGAGAGAGCCCTTCTCAACAAGGAGAGAGCCCTTCTCAACAAGGAGAGAGCCCGTCTCAACAAGGAGAGAGCCCTTCTCAACAAGGAGAGAGCCCGTCTCAACAAGGAGAGAGCCCGTCTCAACAAGGAGAGAGCCCGTCTCAACAAGGAGAGAGCCCTTCTCAACAAGGAGAGAGCCCGTCTCAACAAGGAGAGAGCCCTTCTCAACAAGGAGAGAGCCCTTCTCAACAAGGAGAGAGACCTTCTCAACAAGGAGAGAACCCTTCTCAACAAGGAGAGAGCCCTTCTCAACAAGGAGAGAGACCTGGAGAGAGACCTCATCGACAAAGAGAGAGACATTCTCATCAACAAGGAGAGAAAACAAAACCAGGAGAGTTTGTGAAAGAAGACTTCTATCTTCAGAAAAGATGGAAGAGAGTTCAGTTCCTGTCAAATGAGTTCCGGACTAGGTGGAGAAAGGAGTACCTGCTTAATTTGCAACACAGAAGAAAATGGACCAAGGACAGGAGAAATACCAGCAAGATGAGAACTTGCCAAGAAATCAGTGGAAGTTAGCTGCTGACAATAGGGTCAGAAGAGTTAACCAGTTAGTCAGTGACACAACACTAGACAACAAAGGCGCACGCACATCTCAGCCACATTATTTAGAGAAAGCCATACACAAAACGGTACTATTACAGGAAGCAGAGTAAAGGCTCTTTGAAACCTTTTTTTTTGTTTTTGTGTATTTGGTTTGTTTAAAGGGTTCCCAATGTTTAAAGGGTTCCTGATGTTTTAAATGGTTGTGTTGAAAATCACATGTTATGTGATTGGTGGGAGTGTAAATGCAGCTGTCGCCTATAGAGGGTGCATGTTTATTTTTATATTTCTTTTTATCTCATATGACGTATTTTGAGCAGATCTGGCGGAACGTGTGTAAGGTTTGGCTCTTTCCCCACCATGGGCTTCTTGAAGTACTGTGATGATTGGTCCGCTGCTCTCCCACTCGCTCTGTTCCTTTAAACCACCTCGCTCTGTTTTTCATTTGTTTCTGCTAATCTCAGCTGATAGAGTTGTGCCCTTCCTGATGGCTTGTCGTACAGAACTTGTAAGTCGCTTTGGATAAAAGCGTCAGCTAAATGACTAAATGTAAATGTAAAATGTAAATGTTAATCATTTCATTCCCCCATTCACACGCTTCTTCCCAGAGACGTCGTTGATTGGTTCTCTCCCGTCCACACGCTTTTCAATCACATTCCCCAGCTGTCACTGCTTGTCAATCAATCAATCCCGTATTATTTATACCCCGTTTCCCCACTCTAGTTTTGTTGGATCGTTTTGATATTTCTCTGTTTGCATTCTCCGTTCCTGCTGCTGCTGCTGTTTTGCTCTCTGTGCTTTACCTCCAGAATATTCCAAGAAGCCTTCCTCTTGGACACCTTTTCCCCGTGGCGACGCGCTCGCTCCGCTGCTGTTCCAGCACCATTACGCACTACGTCTGGGTGAGTTTTTTACTGACTGTCTTGATCAAATTCCGTTTTCGTGTGTTTCTATAACACTGAAGATTACCACCTTTTTTATCAGACAGTCACTCACCCAGCGATCGCCTTTTTGTTCTCACTGGGATAATATTTTGGGACTTTACATCTCCCACTGTGTGTTGTTTCACACCGAAGATATTATTCACATTGGATTGTTTTTTGGACTTCACTCTCAGTGTCTATTTTTGCACCGAAGATATTCACTTGGGATTGTGTTTTGGAACAGTGCTCACTGTGTGTATTTACACGAAGATATTCACTTGGGATTGTGTTTTGGAACTTTGCTCACTGTGTGTATTTACACGAAGATTAGTTCTCTTGGATAACTTTTGTATTTTGGGTACAAGTCACCTCTCCTGTTCTCCTGCTCGTTCCACCTGCACCCTTGTTGACTCGCTCCCTCTCTCTCTCTCTCGGTCCCGCAACACTTCGGAGATTCTGCCGAGAGAAGTCTGCAGAGCGGCTCAGACGTCAGCATCTGCTACCCCCTACTACCACCACGGGAGAAGCTGCAGAGCAGCAGAACCTTTTCCCCCTTGCTTGTGTACCTGTCTTGTTTGACTTGCCTATTCTGTGCTCATTATTTAGTCTCAATAAACAAGCCCTTGTTTTTGGCAACTCTGAATTCCTACTCTCTTGTGTCGTGCGTTTGGGGTCGGTGTCAAACCATAACAACGTGCCTAGACTTGTAGGAGAAGATAGCGCAGCAGATTTGTGCACTTCATTTGTCAAAGATAAAAGATTAAAGTACTAGAGTTTGAAGATAACCCCCTCCCATTGAGCTGCAAGCAGGCCAAAGTGGTTCGTAAAGTTTATTCACACTTTTCGTTTTGTTTTTGTAATTCTATTGACCGAATTGTATGAGTATTGACTGTTGTAATTTCCTGCTTTGTAGTTCTACGGTGGTGATGAACGTGTATTCAAGAATATGCATCAATAAACAGCCATCTGTAATTAAAGAACTCGGAGTCCTCGTCGTGCATCAATGGGCGGCACACATACACTGGTGGTTTCAAGTTTCAAGTTTCTTTAATAGTTGTCATACAGAAGTACAGAATACTTTTATACAAAATGCTTCTTACTGTTATGCTCCAGAGACTGTGCTAGACAAGATAAGTATGAAATAAAATAAAGTAGCATGTAAAAAGAAGTAAAAATAGAGGTCACAGTGTTCAGTATAGACATATGTACTCGATATTTTAACGTAGCTAAAGCTAACTAGCTGTCCCTGCCTTTAGCTAAGCCGACATGGCTAGCCTGACTGAACTTTCTAACTACATGCAACAACTTTCATCTTCAGTCCATCTGCCGAACGACTGTCCTCTTTGTCTTGGCTGGCATAACCTCCAATGCTGCACGCGCGAAATAGTCAGACGCAGCTGACGCACGCCGGCCGACTGTACACATGTAACCCCTCCCTTTGTTGAAACCAATAGTATGTCTGCTGCAGAGCCCCAGAGCTCCAATAGTGTATCTGCAGAGCCGCAGAGTCAGGAACAAGTCAGACACATTCTACAAACGTGTCTAATGTGAAATATATAAGCATATAAGCAAAACTAGATGTTAGGTCTGTGAGGAAAAAGGGCCTTGCGGGAAGGGGGGCCTCGCAAAAAAAAAATAAAAAAAAATAATAATAATATATATATTTTTTTTGCGAGGCCCCCCCTCGCACACCCCCTGAGGCGGCCCTGATCACATCCACTCCTCCAGCTGCTATAACTCTACCATCACACCCACTCCTCCAGCTGCTCTCTCTCTCTACCATCACACCCACTGCTCCAGCTACTTTAGGGTCTTTTCTGGTACTTTGTGGTGATTAGTAGGTATTTTGGGGTATACTTTTGGGGTATTTTGGGGTATACTTTGGAGTATACTTTGGGGGTATTTTAGGGTATTTTGGGGTACTCTGGGGTACTGTGGGGTATTTTGGGGTATACTTTGGGGTATTTTGGGGTATTTTGGTGTACTTTCGGGTATTTTGGGGTATACTTTAGGGTATTTTGGGGTATTTTGGGGTATTTTGGGGTATACTTTGGGGTATTTTAGTGTATTTTGGGGTACTTTGGGGTACTGTGGGGTATTTTGGGGTATACTTTGGGGTATTTTGGGGTACTTTGGGGTATTTTGGGGTATTTTATGGTACTTTGGGGTATTTTGAGGTATACTTTGGGGTACTTTGGGGTATTTTGGGTTACTTTAGGGTACTTTGGGGTATTTTGGGGTACTTTGGGGTATTCTGGGGTATTTTGGGGTACTTTGGGGTATTTTATGGTATTTTGGGGTACTTTGGGGTATTTTGGGGTACTTTGGGGTATTTTGGGGTATTTTAGGGTACTTTGGGGTATTTTGGGGTATTTTAGTGTATTTTGGGGTATTTTAGGGTACTTTGGGGGTACTTTAGGGTATTTTTGGGTACTTTGGGGTATTTTGGGGTATTTTAGGGTACTTTGGGGGTATTTTGGGGTATTTTAGTGTATTTTGGGGTATTTTAGGGTACTTTGGGGGTATTTTGGGGTATTTTGGGGTATACTTTGGGGTATACTTTGGGGTACTTTGGGGTACTTTAGGGTATTTTCTGGTACCTTGTGGTGATTAGTAGGACCCCATAGGAGAATCTGGCAAATTCGTTTAATGTTGACTTTGGGTTATAAGGATCAACTGAATTGACTTTATTTGGGGTTTGGCTTAAAAAGATGAAGAAGCCAGGTCTAGCATGGATAGATCTTATTTGACACGTGACCTCATATCCATACACTGGTGGTTTCAAGTTTCAAGTTTCTTTAATAGTTGTCATACAGAAGTACAGAATACTTTTATACAAAATGCTTCTTACTGTTATGCTCCAGAGACTGTGCTAGACAAGATAAGTATGAAATAAAATAAAGTAGCATGTAAAAAGAAGTAAAAATAGAGGTCACAGTGTTCAGTATAGACATATGTACAATGTTCGATGCAGACTAGAAGTAACTGAGTTACCATACAATATACAATATACTATGCAATATACTAATATACAATACTATATAGTGCAAAGCAGAAATGGGATGAGGTACAATTTAGGTACAATTTACAGTAAGGTGTACGAGTTGTAGTGCAAATCCTTTACCAATAAATATAAAGTGTGTTTAGGTGATCTAAAGTGTGGAGAGTGGGTGCTGCAGTGTGTTGTTTGTTTAAAGTGAGTGTGTGCGTGTGGATGTGTGTGCTGTGTGCATTTGATGGTTGTTGCATAGTGTTTATTGTTCGTTGAGCAGCCTGATGGCCTGGGGATAGAAGCTTCTTCTGAGTCTTTCTGTGCTCGCCTTGAGACTCCGGTATCGCTTGCCTGACCGCAGCAGTTCAAAGAGGCAGTTGTTCGGGTGGCTGTAGTCCTTGATGATTCTCTTAGCCTTGCCCCTGCACCGCTTGTTGTAAATTTTCTGGAGGGTGGGAAGCCCCCCTCCAATTGTGCGTTCCGCTGAACATGTCACTCTTTGTAGTCTGCTTCGGTCTTGTGCAGTGCTATTCCCAAACCAGGAGGTGATGTTGCCAGTCAGGATGCTCTCTATTGTACATGAGTAGAAGTTCTTAAGGATCTTCTGACTGACTTGGAACTTCCTTAGGCGCCTGAGGAAGTAGAGGAGTTGTCGTGCCTTCTTCACAACACTGTCAATGTGTGTGGTCCATGTCAAGTCCTCGGATATCTGGGCTCCGAGGTACTTAAAACTGTTCACTCTCTCAACCGGTCCCCCGTCGATGCTGAGGGGGCTGTAGTCCTTGACCCCCGACCTCCTAAAGTCCACAATCATCTCCTTTGTTTTGCTGACGTTCAGGGAGAGTCTGTTCTCCTGGCACCATCCCGCCAGGACCTTGACCTCTTCCAGGTAGGCCCTCTCGTCGTTTGCAGAGATCAGGCCCACCACTACTGTGTCGTCAGCAAATTTGATGATTGTGTTGTTGCTCCGCTGAGCCACACAGTCATGTGTGTACAGGGAGTAGAGGAGGGGACTCAGAACACAGCCCTGTGGGGCCCCTATGTTGAGGGTGATGGATGAGGAGGTGCAGTTGCCTGCTCTCACCACCTGGGGTCTCCCCGTCAGGAAGTCCAAGACCCATTGGCAGAGGTCATAGTTCTGGGAGGAGAGACTAGAGAGACCTCTAGTGAACTACAGACACAGAGGAGAGCAGACCTCTAGTGAACTACAGACAGAGGAGAGCAGACCTCTAGTGAACTACAGACAGAGAGGAGAGCAGACCTCTGGTGAACTACAGACACAGAGGAGAGCAGACCTCTAGTGAACTACAGACACAGAGGAGAGCAGACCTCTAGTGAACTACAGACACAGAGGAGAGCAGACCTCTAGTGAACTACAGACACAGAGGAGAGCAGACCTCTAGTGAACTACAGGCACAGAGGAGAGCAGACCTCTAGTGAACTACTGACACAGAGGAGAACAGACCTCTAGTGAACTACAGACACAGAGGAGAGCAGACCTCTAGTGAACTACAGATGAATCTTTTCAGAATCAGGTCCCTTCTGCCACTCCTATGTCACTCCGATGTCACTTTAGAACTAGCACTAGGTGTTAATTTTTTGCAGTAAACAAAGCGAGGGTACTTAACTTAAGTGCCTAAGTAAATTTTCTGCAGTAAACAAAGCGAGGGTACTTAACTTAAGTGCTTCCCCAGGGAGGGGGTCGGGGGCTACTGCCCTCAGACCCCCAAGATAATTTGTATATGGGCAGTCTGACTTGGGCTACTGTACCATATATTAGTGTTGCAATGCATGATAAATAAACAGTGAAAAAAGCTAAGAAATTGGATGGGGCTGGGACATTTTGGACGAATAAAAATGTAAGATGAAAATCTGAAATCCAGAACAATAGGAGTCACAAAGTGGAGTGGTGGAGTAGTGGTAGAGTAGCAGTAAATGCTGGACTTCTAAGGGCTTCTACTGTACACCACAGACACTATTTCTTCAACTATTTCTTCAACTTTCCTTGAGTTGGTTCTACTACAGTTGAACATAGTTGAGGAAATAGTGTCTGCAGTTCACCAGAGATTACTGGACGTTGCATGGTTTCAACCAGACTGTAGTAGTAGTAGTTTTATTCAGTCATCTCACACAAATGACACAATACAATATGAACAATCCTTCCAGATTGTCAACGGTCCTTGATTTTGGCAGTGAGTGAAAAGGTACAGGCTGAAGCATAATGCTTATATGCTTGTCCTATTAAGCCTCCAAACTAAACAATTATAACAAAATAAAGATTATTATAGATTTGTGACCCTCAAAAATAGCTACACAAACCAAAAGCTAAATTCTTATATCAGCATTGTTCCGTAAATTAACCCCAACAATAGAAATAGAGAATGTCCTCAATCAATTTCATAGCTTTTTGTACAGTACACAACATCTCTCAAATTGTATTTTCTCCCGTGTATTGAAAAAAAACATTGCATACAGTGTGGGAGTAACTTTGTTTTAGGTCTGTACATACATACTAAGGGTAAACGAAAACGGGTCCATGTATCTACTACCACAGTAAGGTTGTTGTTTATAATAATGTCCACAAGAGGGCAGAGACACACAAAAAACCAGTCCTGCTGCAAACAAACAGGTTATGTATGGTCAGAGAATGATATAATTAAATAGAGTTGGAACAGTACAATAATAGTATGAAATAGAGTTGGAACGGTACAATAATAGTATGAAATAGAGTTGGAACATTACAATAACAATGCAATAGAGTTGGAAAGGTACAATAATTTGTTATAATAATGAATTATATGCAGGTGTATAAGTAGGTATATAGAATAATTATTATGCAGGTATATTCACACAGATATGGATATATATATATATATATATATGCAGTAAATATTAATATATAAATGTATATATACGGTATATACAGCACTATTGTACATGCTATCATACAGAGTTATATGGGTAGATTATAGTATGAGGTAGGTAGTTATGATTACAATGATAACAGTGTAGGGCAGTTGTAGACAGTGAAAGTAGTAGGTAGATAGTAGATATAAATTTAGTATAGAGTTGGATAATAGAGTTGGAACGGTACAATAACAGAATTAAATAATAATAATAATACACTTTATTTGTATAGCACCTTTCATACAGAAACTGCAGCTCAAAGTGCAGACATAGAAAATCACAGTTTTTCACATTAGGATCTAACATCCCAACAGGCCACCTTGTTTATGGTTTGATTCAGTTTTAAATAGACAATAATAAAGAGAGTAAGATAGAATAGACAGAGTAAAATAGTGCACATAAAGTGCAGACATATAAAATCACAGTTTTTTACAGTGAAATAAAATAGTTCTGGATTACTGTTTTACCAGTTTAAAGTTGTCTTTACCTTCTCTAGTATCCACAGTTTAAAACTTGACAGTCTTCCCTCCTGTTTGATACCCACTTTGACCCTTCCCTTCGAACCTCCCACTCAGGGCAAACCTCCCTGAGTTAATAGTTCAAGTTTAATTTTTTAATCATAGGTATGTACATTTTGTAATCATATGTATGTTAACACAAGGTTAACGGTACAATGAAATGTGTTGGACAACAGAACAGGTCAGCTCTGCTCAGCAGTAGGAGCACTAGACGCCTTAGAGCACGAGTCATATAAAGATAAAATAAAGTAAATAAAAATGGAATAACATAAGTAAAAGATTTAACACTATACATATATGAAAATGGGGATTTGTGTGTAAAAGTGACAAGTATATACAACAGTATTGCACAAGTGGAACTGAATAAGGGAGAATGGAATGAGATAAATACAATGTGACACAATGTACATACATGTACAGTATATGACAATGTGTGACTGACAAGCACAACAGTATTGCACATTGGGTCCAGGTTCAATAGCAGCAGTTATCAAGTGACAACTGCGTCTCTGTGTTCCTGACAGAGACGATGTGTGGTGTGTCATGGGGGGGATAGGGATTCTATGGCTAAACATGCTCCTCATCTTGGCTAGCTCCTCCTGGGAGGGGGTTTTCATTATAGGTTCTCACCTACAAAGTTCTTTACCAAATGCCCCCCCCCCCCCGCTGTCTTCTCTCCGAGTCCAACCTTCTCAGTTTTGGGGACAGAGGTCTTCTCCAGGGCAGCTCCCAGGCTCTGGAACTCCCTCCTCCCAGACATTAGAGACTCAGAGAGACTTAAGACAGGAATCAACATCAAAGTGTTTTTAAAACATCCTGACCACAGTGGAGCTAATCCAGGATTTGAACCTTCAACTTCCTGTCACGTCCCAAACTGCCCTCCGGACACAGGGCTTAAGCCTTCTTAGTCACACACACACACACACACACACACACACACACACACACACACACACACACACACACACACACACACACACACACACACACACACACACACACACACACACAACACACACACACACACACACACACACACACACACACACACACACACACACACACACACACACACACACACACACACACACACACACACACACACACACACACACGCGCGCGTGCACACACACACACCGCGTGCACACGCACGCGCGCACACACATACAAAATGATTGATTGATTGATTGAAAGTGTGAATCTGAAGTTTGCTATAATCAATTATTATCTATTTTGTCTGCATTTAACACAAGCTTGAGATCAATAAGTGCCTCTTAAAGAACATAAAATATTTCAGGGAGTCAGCCTAGCCATATAAAATAGTGTCATCTCCCCTCTCTCTCTCCATCCTCCTACTCCTTCTCTACCCCCGACTCTTTCTCTCTCTACCCTCCCTCTCTCCATCTCCCCATATCTATCTATCTAATCTATCTATCTATCTATCTATCTATCTATCTATCTATCTATCTATCTATCTATCTATCTATATATCTATCTATCTATCTATCTATCTATCTATCTATCTATCTATACATCATCTATCTATCTATCTATCTATCTATCTATCTATCTATCTATCTATCTATCTATCTATCTATCTATCTATCTATCTATCCTATCTATCTATCTATCTATCTATCTACTTATCTATCTATCTATCTATCTATCTATCTATCTATCTATCTATCTATCTATCTATATTATCTATCTATCTATCTATCTATCTATCTATCTATCTACTATCTATCTATCTCTATCTATCTATCTATCTATCTATCTATCTATCTATCTGTCTGTCTGTCTGTCTGTCTGTCTGTCTGTCTGTCTGTCTGTCTGTCTGTCTGTCTGTCTGTCTGTCTGTCTGTCTGTCTGTCTGTCTGTCGTCTGTCTGTCTGTCTGTCTGTCTGTCTGTCTGTCTGTCTGTCTGTCTGTCTGTCTGTCTGTCTGTCTGTCTGTCTGTCTGTCTGTCTGTCTGATCTATCTATCTATCTATCTTAGAGCTCGTCCATCAGTTGATGAGTTTAGTCTGACAAGAGCTCTTTGAATTCCACAAGTGTATTAACCCTGTGTGTCCAGCCTGTGTGTTAACCCTGTGTGTCCAGCCTGTGTGTTAACCCTGTGGTGTCCAGCCTGTGTGTTAACCCTGTGTGTCCAGCCTGTGTGTTACCCTGTGTATTAACCCTGTGTGTCCAGCCTGTGTATTAACCCTGTGTGTCCAGCCTGTGTGTTAACCCTGTGTATTAACCCTGTGTGTTAACCTGTGTATTAACCCTGTGTGTCCAGCCTGTGTATTAACCCTGTGTGTCCAGCCTGTGTATTAACCCTGTGTGTCCAGCCTGTGTATTAACCCTGTGTGTCCAGCCTGTGTCCTGTGTTAACCCTGTGTGTCCAGCCTGTGTGTTAACCCTGTGTGTCAACCCTGTGTGTCCAGCCTGTGTGTTAACCCTGTGTGTCCAGCCTGTGGTGTCCAGCCTGTGTGTTAACCCTGTGTGTCCAGCCTGTGTGTACCCTGTGTGTCCAGCCTGTGTGTTAACCCGTGTGTGTCCAGCCTGTGGTGTCAGCCTGTGTGTTAACCCTGTGTGTCCAGCCTGTGTGTTAACCCTGTGTGTCCAGCCTGTGTGTTAACCCTGTGTGTCAGCCTGTGTGTTAACCCTGTGTGTCCAGCCTGTGTGTTAACCCTGTGTGTCCAGCCTGTGTGTTAACCCTGTGTGTCCAGCCTGTGTGTTAACCCTGTGTGTCCAGCCTGTGTGTTAACCCTGTGTGTCCAGCCTGTGTGTGAAGGCGCTGCAGGAATTTCTACCATCTGTGTTAAATATCTGGAGGAAGCTCACTGTAGCACATTGACACGGCTGAGAATTTATGAAGATGATGAAGCTTTCTGGAATATGATACACTGCAAGGACAGTGTTTACCACGGCTGCGTGTGTGTGTGCGTGTGTGTGTACGCCTGTGTGTGTTGGTGGGTGTGAGTGCATGTATTAATGTATTATTACGTTTAATTTCAAACCTTTATTTAAACTGGAAAGGCAACTGAGGTTTCCCTCATTAAAGTCACGTCGAGTGTATAATACAGTTAAGCAAAAAAAAGGCATTTAAAAATCACACAGCATATAAAATCATAACAATTAGACAAGTTAGAATAACAATCAATTAAAAGATGTACAACTTGATTGACAACGGTTGGAGATCAAGGTTTTAAACTCAAAGCATCATAGCAAAATGCAGATTTACCCTGTTCCGAGCAAATTCGAGGAGGACCAGCCAGTCACTAGAAAGGGTTCCATAGACCTGTTTGCTGTATACAAACATACCGTGTTCGAGCCAATCAGCAACACCAACTGGGTCACATGACTAAGTTGCCCCAGACCTGCGCAAGCTGCTGCGCTAGAAGAATATGACGAGGCTCTATGGAGAAACCATAGCATTCCCCTGACTAAACGTTCTTTCAAATGAAAACGTATGGAGTCATTTAGCCAAATCAGCATGGCTGTGAGTGTGAGTCTTTCACCTTTTACATATCTAGCTTTGGCATGGATTGATTGTTTTAGATTGCTAGTGTAGCAGGTATATGGAATATACTGTTATGTATTCCACAAATAATCCCTCATTTTCTATTTTTATTTGTTTTATTATTATTTTTATTCTCCAAGTAGTTATTTTGGAAATCGTTGCACTGTCACTTCCTCCCGAAGTGACGTATTTCCTTTCGTGCTCCCTGCGCGCTCAGTCTATACTATGTCTATATCTATGTCTATGTCTTCAGGCGATCCTAGCTCCAGCCCTAACATTAATTGTATATTTAGGAAAATATGAGGAAACAGAACAAAAGGGCTGGTTTTCAATGAACAGAGAAATAACCATAGGTTAGCTCACCAGATCTGCCCAGCCCCCCCCCCCTCCTCACCCCCTCCACAAGGAGCTAGCCAGAATGAAGAGCATGTTCAGCCTCACCCCCGCCCCCCGCCCCCCGACACACACAACCGCCTGGACCGGTCCTTTATACCGGCAGCCATCAGGCTCTACAACAAAGGGCTTGGGCAGCCGGATCTCTCATCACTGTACTGACTATCTTGTATTTTGCACTAGGACTAATATCACTGGACTCTCATCACTCTCATCACCTCCCCCTCCTTCTCTCTCTTCATCTCTCTTCCCCTATCTCTCCTTCTCTCCCTCCCTACCTCTCTCTCCCTCCTTCTCTCTTTCTTAATATCGCTCTCCCGCTTTCCCTCCCTCTCTCTCCCTTTCTCTCTCTCCCTCCTTCTCTCTCTTCATATGTCTCTCCCTCCCCCTCCCCTTTCTCTCTCCCTCCCTCTCCCTCTCTTATCCCTCCCCCTCCCCCCTCCCTCTCTCTCTCTCTCTTTTTCTCTTTCTCCCTCTTTCTCGCCTTTCCCCTTTCTGTCCTAACCTTGGTAAATATCTCTTAACAGCTCTACACGGAACACTCACCAAATACCAAAACATCATCTGCAACAGAAGACAGAAGTGATTGTTGGAGACACATTAGCTTCCTCTTGTGCACCGGCTGATGGCACAGGTAGAATGAAAGAATCACTAGAAGGATATTCACTTAATGGGATATTTACTCAGAAGGCTGCTTCGCCTCTCTGGTTATGGATTGTCATTGTTGCACTGACAATTCTCTAGTAAAACTTTCTCTTTCGAACCTTGAACAAGTTGTTTTCATGTCTTGATGAAAACGAGGGCATTGGGAAAAACCTGCCTAATGACTATTGACCTGTCTTGCAGTTTATAAAATAAATAAATAAATAAATCAATAAACACTAAAAGTTTCTCTCTTTTGTATTTATTTATTCGTCCTTGAGAGAACAACAGCTATGTTTTCTTCCAAAGAGGTTGAGAGGGAGGCTGGTCGGCTCTCAGGGTAGATTAGAAGCTGCTTTGAGTCTGAATAACCGCTACAACCACCATGGGCTTGTCTATCTCCGGGTCTGGTTCAGAATGGGTAAATACATTTTGTTATTCAGTGCGCACTGAGAGGGTCAGAGACACAGACTCTCACCGCAATGGCTTCATATGTCTCTCTCTCTCTCTCTCTCTCTCTCTCTCTCTCTCTCTCTCTCTTCTCTCTCTCTCTCTCTCTCTCTCTTTCTACCGAAGCAATAGAAAGAGACAATTTATGGAGCAGAGAATATTAGAGACATGTTCTGATTCTTCAGGGGTTGCGTAGGTTGAATTAATGGGATTATAGCAAGAACAAGAAACAAGAAACAAGAAAGGCCAATGTCAGTTTCTATCCATTACAAAAGGTGTCCCGCAGGGATCAATATACTTATTTACCATTTATATTACGATTGTCTCATCTCTTAGGCTGTCAAGTTCATCTTTATGTGAATGACACTGTTATTGTATCGCTGATTCTGTGAAACTAGCCACTGAGAATCTGCAACTCTCTTTTAATGCTTTACAAGATGCACTTATTAGCACTTATTTAAGATTTGCATTGTCATTTGTTTCTTTATAAAGCCATAATTCCATTTGTAATGTCCAAATTACATTACTTCTTTATTGGAATGGACCACTGTTTTCGAATTGTGTTGGATTGTATTTTTCTATTTCTATAGTATAGTTTTATTTATAATAAATGTTTATTATAATCTTTTTCTTTTTGTGCTTTATATAATATTATTGATGATGTTATGTGATTGTAAGTGCTTGACGACACTGTGAATGAGAGCTGCCCTCTGTGTACTTTTGTCTTGAAATAAAGATTGAACGAATGAAAAGAGACTCTAAATCTCTGTAATGAAACCAACGCTAATTAAATTCTGTCAGTAAGTGTGTCACGGCTGAGTGTATTGAACCCAATATGCGGACACAGAAAAGTAGACAGGTCTTGTATTTATTGAGAAAAGGGGTTGTCCGGTATCCGGGCAGGAATCGAGTGACACGAACAGTCCAGGGTGAGTGTGTGGGGCAGGGTAGTCAGACGGGCAGGGGTCGATAACGTAACGGGTACTCAGGTAACAAGGGGAGTAGGCAGGGCAAGGTAGTCCAAGAGGCGAAGGTCATACACGGGTTCAGGTCCTCATACGTTCCGGGAAAAGGCAAGGAAAATATTATCATGCAGGCGGGGTCAGAACACGGTATCCGACCAAGCACGAGATCAGGGTGAAGAGCCAGGTATCGGACTGTGGGAAAGGAGGACAACACAGGGTTAGGCACGGTAAAGAACAACGGAATAGATCACTCACAAGCGCACAAATAACCTACGACTGACTTGGAACACGAAGTTACGATCTGGCAGCATCATAAATCTGACGGCTATAGTTGACGTTAATCAGC